>NC_140008.1:34200970-34358470 GCF_964263955.1 Coregonus lavaretus | reverse complement strand
GTATTGGAGTGGCCATTACAAAGCCCTGATCTCAATCCTATAGAACATTTGTGGGCAGAACTGAAAAAGCGTGTGAGAGCAAGGAGGCCAACAAACCTGACTCAGTTACACCAGCTCTGTCAGGAGGAATGGGCCAAAACTCACCCAACCATTTGTGGGAAGCTTGTGGAAGCCTACCCGAAATGTTTGACCCAAGTTAAACAATTTAAAGGCAATGCTTATAAATACTAATTGAGTGTATGTAAACTTCTGACCCACTGGGAATGTGATAAAAGAAATAAAAGCTCAAATAAATAATTCTCTCTACTATTATTCTGACATTTCACATTCTTAAAATAAAGTGGTGATCCTAACTGACCTAAGACAGGGAATTTTTACTAGGATTAAATGTCAGGAATTGTGAAAAACTGAGTTTAAATGTATTTGGCTAAGGTGTATGTAAACTTCCGACTTCAACTGTAGATGGAGAGAAAGAGAGCTAAAAAGAAAGAAAGAAAGGATGGGGAGAAGGAGAGAGAGAGACATGGGTAGAGAGTGAGAGAGAGAAAGAGGAAGAGACAGAGTTTATAACAACATTTGTCCTCCACCCACTCCTAGGTACCATTGTGCATAAAGCAGAATGCAGACAACAAATACTTTTTCATCAGTTATCCCAGGAGGTATTGACAAACTGGAGATGCATTTAAATAGCTGAATTAAAAGAGGAAATTAGTCAATGTGAAGGGCAAACTCATAGCATCCACTCTCCTCCAGCTCTTCTCAGCACATTGACTGACTAAAAAAGGGCAGGGGTGGTACACAGTAACACACGTGCCCCATAGCCTAGTCATCACGCATGCACGTGACACACATCGCACACGGACGCGGACGAACGCGGACGCACACACTTCCCTGGGCGCCTTGCTGTCAAAGGATGACATTCACCCAGTCTAACAACCAGGGCACCTTATTGGTTCTCATTCTCTCTCTCCTCTCTGGAAGGGAGGAGGGAAGGAAGGTAGGTAGGGACCAGCTTTGGCTCGTGTCGCTATATAAGGTTAGAGCGGAAACAGGGGATTCGGGAGATTTATGCCCGGGCTGTGTGATGCTGTAGCGTGATGCTACCGTGATGCTGTATGATGCAGGGAGGTGCCATTATCATCCACAGAATGCATTAACTTGGTTTTGCTCTAATTACAGATGCGGCCTCTTCCACTACACTGGGGAATCATTAGAGAGCTGTCTCAAGGCTTCCTGTTGGCTCTCTGTCACAAATTAGACGCATAATGGTGGCACAGACTCACACATCTCTCACAATTACCTAGCCCAGACTAGCCCAGTCCAGCTCAACGCAGCCCAGTTCCAGCCCCACCCCTAGCCCCAGCACCACACCCACCCCCAGCCCCAAATTCAACCCCAGCCCCAGGTTGATTTTTAGAATTGTTTGTTTCAATATCTGTTTTTGCAAAATGGATTGATTAATCTTATGCTACTGAAATATAAACAACATACATTTACCTAAACTAATTGCAATCATTATTGAAATAGTTTATCCAGTTTATATGGTTTAGGTAGTCTCATATCGTAACCTTCCCAACCTGGCAGTCATTTTGAATGCAGGTTGCGGGTGAATAAAAATGTCAAATGTTTGATATCCCCACTCTAGCTGGATCATTGCTTTTCTCCCTTCCGGGATAGCTAAAGGCCCTCCCCCACCCTCACTTTGGCAAACCAGATCACTCCTCATTTCTGCTCCTCCCCACCTATAGGCAGAAACTTAAACAGGAAGCATCCCTGGTAAGGAATGTTCAATGTTGGTCTGACCAATCAAAATCTATGCTTCAAGATCGTTTTGATTACGTGGACTGGGAAATTTCCGGGTCGCCTCTGAGAATAGTATCGACATATACACTGACTCGGTGACTGGGTTAATCAGGAAGTGCATAGAGGATGTTGTTCCCAATGTAAAGATTAGAACTTATCCAAACCAAAACCGTGGATAGATGGCAACATTCCCGCAAAACTGAAGTGGAGTCGTAATTCAACGGCTCAGACACGTGACGTATGTGGCAGGGACCCCAGACATTCAAGTATTATTAATGGAAAGACAGCCACGTCGCGGACAATGACGCCTTGCTCCCGGACAAGCTAAACACCTTCTTTGCCCTTTTTAAGGAAAACAACATCGAGCCACCAACGCGGGCCCCCGCCGCTTACGAGGACGGTGTGCTCTCATTCTCCGTGGCCGACGTGAGTAACGCCTCAATCAGACAGACAGCATCGTTGTGTTTTCGTACACCAGAAGTACATTAATTTCCAATAGAATGCTGTGTTTGCTTGCAGCAATACGTTACAGAGGCAGTTGCAGTGCGTTCTGTGTTATTTGTGGTGCATACGTTGGATAAAGCCAACGTATGCATCAACTTGTATGCATAGACTTGACGGAAATAGTAGCAAAAGGTGAATGTTGAACTTTTGTTGCACACATATCCAGTAAAAATGTTGGATTACATAATTTAAAAAGTTTGACTGCAGAATTCATTACGCAGCATTGATGTAATGACACTGACGGTCTGATCGAGGAGTAAGTCATTTAAGTGTGTTAACCCCTTGCAAGGCTGCAGGCCCAGACGGCATCCCAAGACGCCTCCTCAGAGCATGTGCAGACCAGCTGGCTGGAGTGTTTACGGACATATCCAATCTCTCCATATCCCAGTCTGTTATCCCCACTTGCTTCAAGATGTCCACCATTATTCCTGTACCAAAGAAAGCAAAAGTAACTGAAATAAATGACCATCGTCCCGTAGCACTCACTTCTGTCATCATGAAGTGCTTTGAGAGGCTAGCTAAGGACCATATCACCTCCCCCTTACCCAACACCCTAGACCAGGTGTATTCAACTCTTACCCTATGAGGTCCGGACCCTGCTGGTTTCTGTTCAACCTGATAATTCATTGCACCTACCTGGTGTCCCAGGTCTAAATCAGTCCCTGATTAGAGGGGAAGAATGAAAAAACGCAGTGGAACTGGCTTCAACGTCAAGAGTTGAGTTTGAGGGCCCTAGACCCACTACAATTCACATACCGCCCAAACAGATCCACGGACAACGCAATCGCCATTGTACTGCACAATACCCTATATGGACTTCCTGAGGGGCCGACCCCAATTGGTGAAGGTAGGCAACAACACCCCCGCCACGCTGATCCTCAACATGGGGGTCCCACAGCGGTGCGGGCTCAGCCCCCTCCTGTACTCCCTGTTCACCCATGACTGTATGGCCACGCCTGTCTCCAACACATTCATCAAGTTTGCTGACACCAAGTTTGCTGAAGATTACCAACAATGATGAGACAGCCTAAAGGGAGGTGAGAGCCCTGGCGGAGTGGTGCCAGGAAATTAACGTCAACAAAAGAAGGAGCTGATCGTGGACTACAGGAGACAGCAGAGAGAGCACACCTTAATCCACCCTAAAAGCTTCAAATTCCTCGGTGTGCACATCACTGTCGACCTGAAATAGTTCCTTCACACAGACAGCATGGTGAAGAAGGCGCAACAGTGCCTCTTCAACCTCAGGAGGCTGAAGAAATTCAGCTTGCAGGCTGAAGAAATTAACCAGGTCCTCACAAACTTCTAGAGATGCACCATTGAGAGCATCCTGTCGGGCTATATCACAGCCTGGTATGGCAATTGCACCGACCGTAACCGCAGGGCTCTCCAGAGGGTGGTGCGGTCAGCCCAATGCATCACCTGGGGCACACTGCCTGCCCTCCAGGACATCTATAGCACCCGGTGTCACGGGAAGGCCAAGAAGATCATCAAGGACCTCAGCCACTCGAGCCACAGCCTGTTCTCCCCACTTAGTTAGGGCTGTGAAGGTAATTGAATAACCATGTAACTGACCGTTATGGATGAAGAACGCTATGAAAATGAAATAACTGTCAAAATCTTTTAAATATGCCTACATTAATTTTTTATTAACTTTACTTTCACATTTGACCTAATAGCGGAAGTGTTTACTAATGATTATAAGCAATTCAGAGGAAGGCCCTAAAAATGTTCAAAGACTCCAGCCACCCTAGTCATCGACTGTTCTCTCTGCTACCGCACGGCAGTCGGTACCGGAGCGCCAAGTCTAGGTCCAAAAGGCTTCTTAACAGCTTCTACCACCGTATGACTCCTGAACAGCTAATCATGGCTACCCGGACTATTTGGGGGATGCATGCCAGCAAAGCCACTACACAACACAACACAACACTAAACACTACATTAATTGCACTATAACGGTGACAAACGGTGCCCACAAACTGTTAGGACCTACATAAAGGAATCCCAACAGCAGTCCCAACACCTTACCACTGCTACACCTGGCTATCAGCGGAGCCTTGTCTGGCAGCGAAACAGTTCATTCAGCCTAATTTACTGCCTTTAAAAAAAACATAGCTGATATGGCTGACTTGCTTAAACAAATGTGGTTTCTACTGACAATTGAGATGTACAACTATGGCATAAGGGGACGACAAGTGGATAAGACGCAATCCGTAATTTTGATTAAGACATTAATGAGTGAGCTAGGATGGACATAGTCAATATAACTATTTGTTCAGCACTTTTGAAATGTAAAGCACCAGAATTCAGAACATGGGCCGTTCTTACAGTGTTCTCCCTGTACACCAAGTCAGAACCGTAGGATAAATAAAGGGGGCATATAAGCAGACAATGAAAGCTCTTTCAATATTTGATGTTTACAGTTCTCTAAAACAGGTTATAGGCTACATGTGCACCACCAAGTCAGAACAGTAGGCGAAATTAAGAGGGGAAAATAGACCAAATTATTAGGGTGAGGCACATGGGCTACTAACAGCTTACTACACAACATTCACTTAGTATTACTTTCTTAGCTACAGTATACATATATCTCCCTGGCATATTACATCATTTATGCAGCAGCATACAATACATGTTTGGACTCACCTTGTTGTGCTGTGCTCAATAAGGTGGCACGGCGGTCCTTCGTGGGCAAATTTTGTCTTCAAACTTTGTCATCAAAGTCTGGCATTCTCTGGATTTATGGTGCTTTCAAGACAACTGGGAACTCTGGAAAAAAAACCAGGTTGAATCATGATGATGTCAGTGATCTCCAGGTCAGAGCTCTAGAAAGAGGCCCAAGTTCCCGACTTACAATTCCGAGTTGGATGACCATTCAAAACGTATTTTCCCAGTCGGAGATAGTTCTTTCCCAGAGTTCCCAGTTGTCTTGAACTCACTGAAGTCAGATTTCCCAGTTCCGAGTTAACAGTTCCTTAGAGCACGGCAGTAAGCATGCTGGATTGACAGCATGGCCAATGTTGAATGTTTATCATTTTAAGCTTGGAAAATAAACCCTTAAACCCAGACTTGGGACCACACAGCCATTCCAGTGAATATCAGGCTAGTGATTGCTTTGCAATGCTTGCAGTTAGTGATATAGGAATCAGGTTAAAAGTAATGACTAAATGTTCCACCCTTAAATATAGTTGTGAAATGTTCTTGTTTTAAGTATGATTAGTACTTTCTTAGTAGTGACTAATTATTACACTCTGAAACTGTGTGAGATGTGTTAGAATCTACTACCTGGTAATGTGTGAGTGTAGGACCAGTAAAGATTATGACATTGTGCTACTATTTAGCAATGTGAGTAAGAGTTAGGCCAGACAACAAAGGACAAGGAGAACTGTCTACAGGCAACTGAGAAACCAAGATAACTGAGGAATATAGGGAGGAGAGAAACGTTTAGGCTTGTGTGTGTGTGTGTGTGTGTGTGTGTGTGTGTGTGTGTGTGTGTGTGTGTGTGTGTGTGAACTGATGGTCAGGAGAGCAATTATAAAGTGGAAAACTACAGCCTGCCTACAGAGGGGAGGGATTTTGTTCTCTGACGTGTGCATATAAAAATATTGTACGACCATTTTGTTTTAGAACGTTCTCATGAATAAACCCTGATGATTGTATGCTGGGCTGCTTGGTCTGATTATTAGAGATTTACAACCTCTGGGATACAGACTGAGTAATAAGTTCATTTTTAAAACATTGGGATAGAAATTCTCGTAACAGCTTGGTCCTTCGAGCCGGATCTCAACACCCGTTGTCTGTCGTCCCAGGGAACCCCGAAACCGTGCACGGGCGGATCTAGGATCCGTGGGACAAAGTCCTGACCTCTAAGATTGAGGGTTAATCCAGGCCGGCGGTGAACTGGTTCACGACAGGAACGGTGACGAGATCCAACCAAATTGAGTCCCAGCTACAAGAATAAGGTCAGTAGTCTTTATTCATGGGTCTTGGGGGAAATTATCTGAACTTGCAATAATTGTTGTAATTCTTGTAAAGGACAGAGAATGATTACCAAAACCCTCAAGGAAGTCTTGCCATCGTGTTTTTAGACGCTTATCTAGAGAAAACCACGCGTGAGTACTCTAAATAAGTAGGAAATACGAGGGGAGTAGCAAAGGGGGGGGGGTCCGAAATAGACTCCTGGTAGAGAGGCCATTACCGAACATAAACTAGTCTTGTGTTGAGACAACATGAAAGAGGGTTGTCAAAAGTACACCAGGAGGAATTAAAATAGTATGTGTGAGAAATAGAATATTATAAGTCACAAACAACTGTAGATTAGCAGTAACTCTATCCGTTCCATGAAACTGGAGCCGTAATTTGTCTTAGTACAAACTCCAAGTCATGGAACTGGAGCCGTAATTTGTCTAAGTACAAACTCCACATCATGAAATTGGGGCCGTAATTTGTCTAAGTACAAACTCCAAGTTGCCGGTAGTGTTAACCAATAATCTTGTGTGAGACTTAATATTTTCTCAAAAGTCACATCTAAGAATAAATTCCAAAGACAGGGACCAAAATAGGTCGTGTGAGGAAGTAAGTAATTATAATTGACTATTTTGAGGAAGAAACATATAAGAAATTAATTAAAGATCGAATAAATCATTAAAAGCAAAATTGTAAAATTATTTAATACCTAACAACTCAGTTAAAGTGACAAAAATAATTATTAGAGAGTTGGAAGTAATCTAAATTCAAATAACGGTGAGATTCAGGAATTTAGTAAAAGCCATAAAGTAATTGTTCAAAGTTTTGGGTATAGGACGATCAAAGTGTCCTGCCAATATGGGAAGCAAACCCTCCAAGGAGGTCCCGGGGTCAACCGGAGATGAGAGATTTATGGAATCCAGGGATAGAATAAATCTCCATTATGTAACCAGGTGGAGGGAGAGGTATGGTTTTGAGGGACGTCTGGACGCAGATAAACTCGAATCCATGCTTAAACAGATACATAAGGTGTGTAAACGAGAAAGAAGCAGTGAGAGAAAGAGAGAGGTCTAAGACAGAACCCACAGCTCCCCCTGTAGAAAGGTCTAGATCAAGACTATACACCTCCCTGGCAGATCAGGAGGAATAAATCCAGACGATGAGGTGGTAGTGGTGAGGGGAAGGGTGCCACAGCAGGCTGCCATTTTGGAGTTTCCACCCCCTTACCAGAACCAAGGGGAAGCTGAGGGAGCACAGAGGGGGGTTGAGGATAAGGCAAAGGAAGATAGTACAGTTGAGGTTCTAAGGAAATATTTGGAATAACAGCAGCAACCCAATTGGTCATTGCAGAAATTAGAACGAGAGAGAGAGAGAGAGACAGAAAGAGAAGGCTAAGAAAGTAACTAGAGTACTAGGGTACAATAGGGGGGTCAAGGGACCGAAGGGTGGAAGACCCAGGTCCCTGAGGAGACTTGAACCCCACAACAAAAGTCCAGTTAGGAGCTGAGCTCAGGAGGGAGTCATTATGAGTCAGGAGATGAGAGAGTAGGAGGGGGCCAGTACCCAACTGATAGCCTTACCTAATCTATTGGCAGGGAATGAAGGGGCCCCAGCAACCTTAGATGTATACAGTAATAATAATAATAATAATAATAATATGCCATTTAGCAGACAGGCCATAAACACAGAGGACATGGCCAGAGTGGTAGAAGGAATGACCCACCCCAAAACAGGAATAGTAAGGTTTGGGCTGCCGTTAGAGGGCAGTGGGTTTCATAGGGCACTTTTGCCATGGGCCGATCACGGAGAGTATGTTGGGAAAATAACTGAATTGTGTAATAGCCTCAGAGAACATTACCATCGTCATGCAGACTTCTCTAAAGCACATGAGTGTAAACAAGAGGATAGTGAGACTGTCAGCCAGTACTTAGAGAGGGTTAAAGATGTGTTTAACGCAAACAGTGGCATACCCGAGCCAGACCAGAGACAGGGGAATGATACGACCTACCATCAGCAATTAAAAATATAGTGTTCCTCAGTGGAATGAGACCAGAGATAAGCAGGACCATTATAAATACTTTGATAGGGTGGAGAAAAGCACAGCAACACATATTGAGGTTAAAAGGTTTGCAGTTTACCAAGAGCAGATTGGGAGAGACCTTAATGGAGTGCCAACTCTCGGGGAGATAGTGAGGCCAGAAACAAAGGGGCAGTGTCCTGGAAATCACAGAGTTGTTATTTCAATTTTAGGGGGTTTTCAACAGGTCAAAGGTGATAAGTCTTAAAGGAGCACACACAGTGAATTTTATGGAGTTTTTCTGTTTTGACTGAGTTTAGGATATATATGATTTCTTATGAGAATACATGTCATGAGGACTTAATGAACACTTGGGATAAGTAACATTTATGAAATATTTAGGATG
This sequence comes from Coregonus lavaretus, assembly GCF_964263955.1. Classification (NCBI taxonomy): domain Eukaryota; kingdom Metazoa; phylum Chordata; class Actinopteri; order Salmoniformes; family Salmonidae; genus Coregonus; species Coregonus lavaretus. The sequence continues at coordinate 34,349,777 of NC_140008.1, read as the reverse complement.
ATGGTAATGTTTAGTATACTATGGGATGGAACAGTTCGTTGAATGATTTCAATTGCCTCTGAACTCTGTTTTGACTTTCTGGTGTTAATTAATCATCCACACTGGTAATTCTAAAGGCATGAGAGGAGGACTTTAAGATAGTTTATTTTACCAAGTTGAGGGTCATTTATAATACTGTGAAAAGTGTGAAGATTATAATTTGGTAATAATATATATGATTTGAACCATAAAAAAACAGAAGAGAGAGAGAGCTTTCCCTAAATGAGGGATACCTGTTGCTAGTCAATTGTACTAATCTGGGATTACTTTTATGGGATAGAAGTAAGTTGAGGTATTATCAAATGTTGTCATTTAAATTTCATTTTTATTATGCTTTAATAAACAACAAGTTGGTTTTTCAAACTAAATTAATGCAATGAGCTGCAGTAATCAGGGGAAGGCACAATCTAATGCGAAACAGCTATTACCTAGATCATTGATTTAGTAATGAGATCAGGACGATAGGAGCAATAAAGAAGCAAGGGACAGTCTCAACAATAAATAAGGGATGGCAATTGGATTATAAATTACCAATATTACCTAAGTGATTGTTTAGGTACATGGTAATATTGACACATGGGCAGTGACGTGTCAAGAGGGGGGATGATGGTAGTGGTAGGATTAAAGATAAATAGACGAAGTAAAGATTTTAAAAAAAAATTGTAAAGTTTTTTTTAGATACAGTCTAGAAAGAGAATACTAATGTGAACGGTATGATTAGAGAGGGGTTAAGGAAAACACACAGGAGAGCAGGAAGAAATGGGGTACATTGTCTACCGATAGTATTAACTACAATCAGGAGAACTCCAGATAAAGAAGGGTTATTGCCATTGGAGAAGGGATTTGGTAGACCATACAGAATGCCTGAGTTAGGAGGACCGGAGCAGGCAGAAATAGAAATTGAGAGCACCCTAGCAGAACACGTGAGAAGGTAGTTTATTAACCACACCTGTATGTCAGAGGTTTTGTGCCCCACAGGTGAACTAAAGGAGAAGGTGACCAACTCTATCTAACCAGGTGACTGGGTGTGGATCCAATCCTTAAAGAAGAAAAACTGGAAGCAGCCCCGTTGGGAAGGTCCATATCAGGTCCTGTTGGTGACGGCCTTCGCTGTAAGAATTGCGGAAAGATCCACCTGGGTGCATGTCACACACTGTAAAAAGGTAAACCCAGCTACACCTGACGAACAAACACAGAGTTAGGAGAAAGAACCGATCACCACTAGGGCTCGGGGGTTGGCTCCTTAACGAAGATTCCCTTACCCTGTCTGATCATCCCTGTGTGAGTTCAATAGAAAGTAAAGCAATGGGTTGGCCTCTGGCGTCTGACATGTTCTCAGGGCGAGGGTGGGGATTCACAGGTCTCCTTACAGTAGGTAGCTGTCTGATTGTGGGGGCCATATTCCTAGCACACTCAAACCCTCCTGATCCGCCAGAAGTAGTAGTTAACCTAACACAAGTTAATAAAATAATACCCAAGCACAGTCTACGTAGGCATAGGAGACAGCTTGACGTGGGGAAAGGAGAAGTACTAGTGACTGTAGGAAAGGACATCACCTTTGAGGTCTTTGCGGACCAGTTGGGGAGTTGGGGACTACTGGCTGGTAGTATCGTAAAGGATGGGAGATATATATGTATGTCACCATGTACATCCTGGGACCATGTAGTTGCTCATACCGAGAGGGGGGGAATATGTCAATTTCCATACACAGTTTACCTGACAAGTGAGATATCCTCTTCAACTGGGGCACCCTATAGAGTACACCTCTCTGAGGGAGGTAGTGAGACCAGGGCTGTGGTGAAGATAGTGCAAACTATAGACCTGAAGGAAGTAGTACAGGTGGATACTGGGTATAGGGATCCTAACTAATGGTTGGAATGGATACATTATACGGCAAGAACTATGTCCAAAGAGGACTGTTACGCCTGTGGAACAGCCAAACCAAGGTTAACAACTACTCCGTTCCCCTTGACGGGCTTTAACGCTCCGTCAGGTTTATCCTGCATGATTGAATTGTTCAAGCCACCTGGGAATGTGGTGAAGGAGTCTTGTAGTAACTTGCACTATCTGTATCCCCCGATAACAAAGTCACCCCGACCTAGGTTACCTCCGTTTGAAGTCTCAGGGGATTCTTATTATTGTTTTTCTAGGACTAATAAGATAGGATACAGGGTAGGGCATCTTAGCTCCTGCTCCCACACAGAGAATGTCACAACTAAAGAGACCATGACTAATATCTCCACTTTGTTGCAGCCAGAGGATTTTAGGAGCCAAAACCAGGCCCGTGCTGACATCTGGTGGTTGTGTGGTGATAACAGATTGTGGCCTCACCTACATACCCATACACAAAAAAAAAAAAAAATGTATGCACGCATGACTGTAAGTCGCTTTGGATAAAAGCGTCTGCTAAATGGCATATTATTATTATTATTATTATTTATACGCAAACAATCAAACGTGTCAGAGACTGGTGAGTTGTCACGTATAAAGCGGGACCTCCTCCCGGGATCCTTTAATGAAAGGATATATATTGATGATATAGGAGTACCTCGAGGGGTTCCAGAAGAATTCAAAGCTAAGAATCAGATCGCAGCTGGGTTTGAATCAAGTATTTTCTGGTGGTCAACAATTAATGAAAACGTAGATTGGATAAATTATATTTACTATAACCAGCAAAGATTTATAAACCACACTTGTGACGCAATAAAGGGATTGGCTGAGCAGACAGCGGCAACTAGCTTAATGGCATGGTAGAATAGAATAGCTTTAGATATGCTTTTGGCTGAGCGGGGCGGAGTTTGTGTTATGTTTGGATCTATGTTCTGTACTTTCATCCCCAACAATACAGTCCCGGATGGGTCGGTGACCAAAGCACTTCAGGGACTCACCACGCTGGCGAACGAACTGGCCGAGAACTCTGGTATTGATAGCTCCCTAAACGGTTGGTTTGATCAAATGTTCGGTAAATGGAAAACTATTGTTGTAACTATTTTAGGCGCGGCAATCGCGTCTATGGGTATGCTTGTTCTTTGTGGATGTTGTCTTATTCCCTATGTCCGAGGGTTGGTGAGCAAGGCGTTGGAGAATACAGTTTCCCAACAGATGGTGAGATACGGTCCAATCCCGGACTCCGACCTAAGGAATGAAGAATATAACCCACCAGGCTTGGTGGAGGACGACGACAATTCAGATAGTTTGAGACTGGATGTTTTCCTAGAACTATAAATCTCTAGTTTAAAAGTAATTGTAATGATTTTCTGTGTATTAAAGTGTGGATAATTTAGTCAAAGGGTGGATTGATATAGGAATCAGGTTAAAAGTAATGACTAAATGTTCCACCCTTAAATATAGTTGTGAAATGTTCTTGTTTTAAGTATGATTAGTACTTTCTTAGTAGTGACTAATTATTACACTCTGAAACTGTGTGAGATGTGTTAGAATCTACTACCTGGTAATGTGTGAGTGTAGGACCAGTAAAGATTATGACATTGTGCTACTATTTAGCAATGTGAGTAAGAGTTAGGCCAGACAACAAAGGACAAGGAGAACTGTCTACAGGCAACTGAGAAACCAAGATAACTGAGGAATTTAGGGAGGAGAGAAACTGTTAGGCTTGTGTGTGTGTGTGTGTGTGTGTGTGTGTGTGTGTGTGTGTGTGAACTGATGGTCAGGAGAGCAATTATAAAGTGGAAAACTACAGCCTGCCTACAGAGGGGAGGGATTTTTTCTCTGACGTGTTCATATAAAAATATTGTACGACCATTTTGTTTTAGAACGTTCTCATGAATAAACCCTGATGATTGTATGCTGGGCTGCTTGGTCTGATTATTTGAGATTTACAACCTCTGGGATACAGACTGAGTAATAAGTTCATTTTTGAAACATTGGGATAGAATTTCTCTTAACAGTTAGCCACTGATTCCTTCCAAACCACTCACTGTTGAATTTGCGATTTCCAACTTGTTGTGTAATGTTTATGTTCAATGGCCGATGAGCACCAATACGTTTTATCTATAATTTCTCTTCATTATTTATCTTCATATGACAAGGATTAAAAAGGATTTGCCAGTAGGTTGTCGACTTGATTCATGATTATCACTGCTAGCTAAGATTTTGAAAGTATGATGTTGACATGATCAGTCCAATCAAATAATTTTATCTGTGGCCAATGACCTTGACCCTTCTTGGATAGGCACTTCTAATGTAACTCTATGACGGCACCCAAGGGGCTTGAATTTTCTAGCTCTACCCTTAGATTTGGCGGTGACGTAGTGTCCCCATAAGTGACAGAACACTGAGCCAATCACGATGCAACTAGAGAACATTACCAACCCCTACGCTCCGTATTTTACGCTGGCTGCCCCACCACCACAGAAAGCACTGAGCTAGGCTGAAACACCTGCATTTTGGAACTGCCTTATTCAAGACAGTAAAAAAGAGGCCATGTTTGTATGCGGCTTTATTAACGCAATTATTTTTTATTTTATTTTTACATTGTTTGCAAACTGATATGTGACACGTAATAATGTCAAAATAAAATGCAAAACAGGTTTTTATGTATTTATTTTTAGCTACAAATGTGGGGCTCAGAACGCACCTGCCCTGAATGATGGGTCGCCACTGGTCTTGTTGCAGGGTCAGCATATGTGCGAGGAATGACAACAGGTGCCAGTTTTGTGTTCCTCTCTTATTAAATGGGGTGCAACTGAATGAAACATAGCAAAGCTCCATTCATGATTCATCCTATAGGATGCATAGCCTTCATCCTAATATTTTCAGTAGTACATTATTTTTCCAATAGTATATGATTTTTCTCTCATTACTGCATCCTCTCCAGCCACTTCGAACAACATATTGCCACAGAAAATGACCGCAGCAGCGTTGGTAGCGTTATGCGAATTGTTCGGAAAGGTGGAGGGAAAAACGCATTCAGAATTATTTAGTGCGTCAAATTCCTCTCCAATCTGACATTTCTTAAATTATATACTAGACTAATATTTAGGTAATAACTAGCTAATAACTTGAACAATTATAATGAAATGCTACTGATAATAATGAAGTGTAATGATAATAGTGAAGTTGCAGAGAAAAGCCACGTGTTACTGAGATGGATGTTCCAGTTTAGATGGTTTAGGTCAGGGTTCTTCAATTCCGGTCCTGGAGGTCCGAAACACTTCTGTTTTTTATTTCTACCTGGTAGTTAATTGCACTCACCTGGTGTCCCAGGTCTGAATTAGCCCCTGATTAGAAGGAGAGGATGAAAAACAGAGGTGTTTCGGCCCTCCAGGACCAGAATTGAAGAACCCTTGTTTAGGTAGTCTTGTTTGTTAGGTCATCAACCATAGCAATCATTCTGAGTGCAGGTTGTGGTTGATAGAATATTCAAATTGTTGGATATCCTCCCTCTGGCTGGATTTATGTGTTTAACGTGTTCATGTGTTTAAAAAGTGTTCTAGTGAATAAACATGTTCTGGTGTTTACAATCTAAACACTGTGACACGTTTTCATTGAAACTCTTAATGCCTTGATTCATTTACAAAGTTTTACAGAAAAGTGTTTAGTTATGTGTTCGGATCCTAAACACTTGGTTTTTATAGTGTAACAGTCAAGTTCTGGCCTGCGCCTGTCGGTTGCCCCTATAAGATGCACTGATTGTAACGGGTGATTTGGACGGAGTCAGGCGCAGGAGGTGTAAATCACAGAATAATGGTTTATTCGGGCCAATACAGCGGTTCACAGCAATGCGTAAAACAACTACTTAACAGCGCACTGGGGAAAACAAAACACACCAGTGAATCTCCTGGCGATAAAGTACATAATGCTCCTCCAAGCTATCGACACCTCCACATGGAAACAATCACACACAAAGAAATGGGGGGCAGAGGGAATACTTATACAGGGACTGATGAGGGGATATGAATCAGGTGTGCGTAAAAAAACAAGACAAAACAAATGGAATGATGAGAAGAGGAGCGGCAGTGGCTAGAAGGCCGGTGACGACGAACGCCGAAGCCTGCCAAAACAAGGAGAGGAGGCAGCTTCGGAGGAAGTAGTGACACTGAAGGGGAGCTTGGGGAGTCTACACTCCTAGAAAAAAAGGTTCCAAATGTTTTTTTTTGCAGAGGGATAGGGTTCTACCAAGAACTGTTTTGATCAAAATAACCCTTTTTGGAAGACAAGGGTTATTTGTAAGGCAAAGGGTTTTATCTAGAACCTTTAACATCCCAAGAAAAGGTTATTTGATTATTATTTGGAAGGCAAGAAGGATTCTTTGGAAGGCAAGAAGGGTTCTAAAAATAATCTTATATAATATTTCCCAGCATGCTTTATTGCAGGGATATTTTCAGAATAGTTTTACTGTTATATCTGTTGTTTTTGCATTGATTGGTTGATACATTTTACGCTACACAAAGATAAATAACATACCGTTTGCTAAACTAATCCAATCTGTTAGTAGTTGGCTTTATTGCACCCGTTATTGAGATGGTTGTTCCAGTTTAGATGATTGAGTTGAGGTAGTCTCAGCAGTTGTCCCTACCCTGGCAGTTATTCTGAATGCAGGTTGTGGGTGATTAACAAGTCTACTTGTTGGATATCCTAACTCTGGCTGGATTCCAATAAGAATTACACATCCCTTTGTAAGCCAGCATAATGTGATTTGCAGACATGTAAACAAGGATTTTCCAAACACCCCTGTGTTAGGGAATAACTAAACTCTCAAAGAAACACCTTATATATGTATTGTTATAAATCATTACATTTTAAAGGCTAATAAGGCTGGTGGAACTGTTCATAGATGATAAAATGGTTATTGGTAGAACCCTTCATAGAGTGTTCTAGGTAGAACCATATACAGGTGGTTCTTTGAAGAACCCTATGTAGAGGGTTTTAGATAGAACCCTCTGCAAAGGGTTCTACCCAGCACCAAAAAGGGTACCCCGATGGGGACAAACAAAATAACCCTGTATGGTTCTACTTAGCACCTTTTTTGTAGGGAGAGATGAGGGTACATTGTCAACCAGGGTGAGAAAGCATTAGCATAAAAGCTCATAGCATCAGCACAACCCTACATCAGGGCTGGGAGGGAGGATGGGTGACATGTCCCAACTGTCACCCTATTCCCTATATAGTGCACTACTTTTGACCAGAGCCCTATGAGCACTATAAAAGGAAAGGGTGCCATTTGGAACGCAATCGAGTAGTCACGTCCGGTCCTGTGGGCTCTCTCTCTTAAAAGGGCTCCTAGTAGTAAGAAGCATTACACGCCATGTGATTCCTATAGGAAGTCACCTTTGACCTGGTGCTGCAAGCTGATGATATTAAACATGTAAGGAAATAAAGAAGAGGGTCACTGAGTCGCTGACTTCCAGCGCTATGGATCACACAGAAGGTCACAGGGATGCTTCAGAGGAAGAGAGATGAATAACGGAGTTTCTGTGTGGCCATGGCAGACAAGGGACCTTGACATGTTTCTCTTTATGAGTGTGTGGAGGTGTGGAGGAAGAGAGGGAGAGGGGAGAGAGGGAGAGGGTGTGAGGGAGAGAGAGGAGAGGGAGAGAGAAATAGAGAGAAGAGGATAGGGGTTTGCTGTTTTATTTTACACTACTGAAGTGTGTGAAGGAAGAGAAGATACAGAGGCATGTGAAAGTATTCACCCCCCTTGGCATTTTTCCTATTTTGTTGCCTTACAACCTGGAATTACAACAGTTTTTTGGGGGGTTTGTATCATTTGATTTACACAACATGCCTACCACTTTGAAGATGCACAAATTTTTTTTGTGTGAAACAAACAAGAAATAAGACAAAAAAAACAGAAAACTTGAGCGAGCATAACTATTAACCCCCCCAAAGTCAATACTTTGTAAAGCCACCTTTTGCAGCAATTACAGCTGCAAGTCTCTTGGGGTATGTCTCTATAAGCTTGGCACATCTAGCCACTGGGATTTATGCCCATTCTTCAAGGCAAAACTGCTCCAGCTCCTTCAAGTTGGATGGGTTCTGCTGGTGTACAGCAATCTTTAAGTCATACTACAGATTCTCAATTGGATTGAGGTCTGGCCTTTGACTAGGACATTCCAATATATTTAAAATGTTTCCCCTTAAACCACTCGAGTGTTGCTATAGCAGTATGCTTAGGGTCATTGTCCTGCTGGAAGGTGAACCTGCGCCCCAGTCTCAAATCTCTGGAAGACTGAAACAGGTTTCCCTCAAGAATTTCCCTGTATTTAGCGCCATCCATCGTTCCTTCAAATTCTGACCAGTTTCCCAGTCCCTGCCGATGAAAAACATCCCCACAGCATGATGCTGCCACCACCATGCTTCACTGTGAGTACCTTCTTCCATATGTTTGGGGAGTCTTCAACATACCTTTTGGCGAACACCAAACGTGTTTGCTTATTTTCTTCTTTAAACAATGGCTTTTTTTCTGGCCACTCTTCCATAAAGCCCAGCTCTGTGGAGTGTACTGCTTAAAGTGGTCCTATGGACAGATACTCCAATCTCCGCTGTGGAGCTTTGCAGCTCCTTCAGGGTTATCTTTGGTCTCTGTTGTCTCTCTAATTAATGCCCTCCTTGCCTGGTCCGTGAGTTTTGGTGGGCGGCCCTCTCTTGGCAGGTTTGTTGTGGTGCCATATTCTTTCAATTTTGTAATAATGGATTTAATGGTGCTCCGTGGGATGTTCAAAGTTTCTGATATTTTTCTATAAACCAACTCTGATCTGTACTTCTCCACAACTTTGTCCCTGACCTGTTTAGAGAGCTCCTTGGTCTTCATGGTGCCGCTTGCTTGGTGGTGCCCCTTGCTTAGTGGTGTTTCAGACTCTGGGGCCTTTCAGAACAGGTGTATATACAGTGGGGAGAACAAGTATTTGATACACTGCTGATTTTGCAGGTTTTCCTACTTACAAAGCATGTAGAGGTCTGTCATTTTTATCATAGGTACACTTCAACTGTGAGAGATGGAATCTAAAACAAAAATCCAGAAAATCACATTGTATGATTTTTAAGTAATTAATTTGCATTTTATTGCATGACATAAGTATTTGATCACCTACCAACCAGTAAGAATTCCGGCTCTCACAGACCTGTTAGTTTTTCTTTAAGAAGCCCTCCTGTTCTCCACTCATTACCTGTATTAACTGCACCTGTTTGAACTCGTTACCTGTATAAAAGACACCTGTCCTCACACTCAATCAAACAGACTCCAACCTCTCTACAATGGCCAAGACCAGAGAGCTGTGTAAGGACATCAGGGATATAATTGTAGACCTGCACAAGGCTGGGATGGGCTACAGGACAATAGGCAAGCAGCTTGGTGAGAAGGCAACCACTGTTGGCGCAATTATTAGAAAATGGAAGAAGTTCAAGATGACGGTCAATCACCCTCGGTCTGGGGCTCCATGCAAGATCTCACCTCGTGGGGCATCAATGATCATGAGGAAGGTGAGGGATCAGCCCAGAACTACACGCCAGGACCTAGTCAATGACCTGAAGAGAGCTGGGACCACAGTCTCAAAGAAAACCATTAGTAATACACTACGCCGTCATTGATTAAAATCCTGCAGCGCACGCAAGGTCTCCCTGCTCAAGCCAGCACATGTCCAGGCCCATCTGAAGTTTGCCAATGACCATCTGGATGATCCAAAGGAGGAATGGGAGAAGGTAATGTGGTCTGATGAGACAAAAATATAGCTTTTTGGTCTAAACTCCACTCGCCGTGTTTGGAGGAAGAAGAAGGATGAGTACAACCCCAAGAACACCATCCCAACCGTGAAGCATGGAGGTGGAAACATCATTCTTTGGGGATGCTTTTCTGCAAAGGGTACAGGACGACTGCACTGTATTGAGGGGAGGATGGGGCCATGTATCGCGAGATCTTGGCCAACAACCTCCTTCCCTCAGTAAGAGCATTGAAGATGGGTCGTGGCTGGGTCTTCCAGCATGACAACGACCCGAAACACACAGCCTGGGCAACTAAGGAGTGGCTCAAGGTCCTGGAGTGGCCTAGCCAGTCTCCAGACCTGAACCCAATAGAAAATCTTTGGAGGGAGCTGAAAGTCCGTATTGCCCAGTGACAGCCCCGAAACCTGAAGGATCTGGAGAAGGTCTGTATGGAGGAGTGGGCCAAAATCCCTGCTGCAGTGTGTGCAAACCTGGTCAAGACCTACAGGAAACGTATGATCTCTGTAATTGCAAACAAAGGTTTCTGTACCAAATATTAAGTTCTGCTTTTCTGATGTATCAAATACTTATGTCATGCAATAAAATGCAAATTAATTACTTAAAAATTCATACAATGTGATTTTCTGGATTTTTGTTTTAGATTCCGTCTCTCACAGATGAAGTGTACCTATGATAAAAATTACAGACCTCTACATGCTTTGTAAGTAGGAAAACCTGCAAAATCGGCAGTGTATCAAATACTTGTTCTCCCCACTGTATACTGAGATCATGTGACAGATCGTGTGACTCTTAGATCGCACACAGGTGGATTTTATTTAACTAATTATGTGACTTCTGAAGGTAATTGGTTGCACCAGATCTTATTTAGGGGCTTCATGGCAAAGGGGGTGAATACATATGCACGCACCACTTTTCCGTTATTAATTTTTTTGAATTTCTTTAAACAAGTTAGTTTTTTCATTTCACTTCACCAATTTGGACTATTTTGTGTATGTCCATTACATGAAATCCAAATAAAAATCCATTTAAATTACAGGTTGTAATGCAACAAAATAGGAAAAACGCCAAGGGGGATGATTACTTTTGCAACGCACTGTACCTAGGAGGCTATGTGTGGTTGGAGAAATGACCACAGGACTGAGCTTTTCTCTCTACAGCACTCCAAATGTGGACCTCAAAACCATTCCACTGCTTTTTTTCATTATTCTCTTCAAATCAGGGACTGATTTAGACCTGGGACACCAGGTGGGTGCAATTCATTATCAGGTAAGCCAGCAGTAGTCTGGCCTTCGTAGGGTAATATTTCAATACCCCTGCACTACAGTATCTTCATTTAAAACCTGTAATGTAAAGTAAGAGGGTTTTGGCATGGAATTGTCTATCAAGACCTCCCAAACAAATATAATGATCACTGTTCATCAAGCCTACGGAAACATTTTCACCAAGCCATGTACGTCGTAGACTCCTAGTTCCAGCTACATTTCCAGGTTAATCTAATATAAAAGTGTGCCTGAAGGACAGAGGATTGTTGTGGCCAGTTCAGTTATTGGAACTTCCTGGCTGTATCTCACAATTATGACCTAATGATGTTAACATTGCCTTTGTTATAAAAACTTCCACTCAATTAGCTTTTATTCACTCAACTTCTGCCAGTTCATTAGGAATACAATGTTACACTGCAGGGAGACAGTTTTCTCACCTTTGTAATAAGTCTGTAAGGACTACAGAGCACTGTGGCTATAGAAAAGCCCTTTCTTCAAATCTTCTGTTTGAAATTAGTCAAGTATCAGTTGTAGAATCACAACTGTCAGCTGGCGATCAACAAATGTTGTAGTCTAGAAAGCCCTTACCCTTTAACTGCAGTGGGCAAAATCAGGGTAACACAGAGTGATTCTTGGTAGTCTTAAACAAATATACTTTGAAACAAAAGTATACACCTCACACATGGTTATGGGCTTAAGAAAAATAAAACACCCGTGCCATGTCAGATATAGAGTTGAAATGTATTCAATTTTGAGTTGGCATCCCAATATTACACTTTATACACATCACAGAAGACTGAAATAGAACAAAACAGTTTGACATAGAAACACCTGATTTTCAAAAAAAGTTAAATGTTGTATAATCTTTAAAATTGTAATAACATTCCACCCATGAGGCCAAAGAGGCTTAACCCGGCCCAGTATAGCTTGAATAAAGAACAACACAACCATAACCAGGGGTGCAAGACAACATCTCAAGACTAGCTATACATGACTCTGGGTATAACCACCTCCATGCACAACTTTTATAGCATTAGCAAAGCCCTGTGACTGAGCCTGAACAGCCCAGATCAAGGAGCATTGTCCTCGCACTGGTGTGAGATAGATCCCAGGGCTGTCATTGTCTGGATGTGTCTAACAAGGGGCCTGTGTGAGAGCAGACAGGTATGAGGATAAACCACCCGGCCTGTCAAATGAATGTATCTTATCACAGCTGGGTTGCATCCCAAATGGCACCCTATTTCCTATGTAGTGCACTATTTTTATTTTTTACCTGGGCCCATAGGGCTATAGTGCACTATATAAGGAATAGGGTGCCATTTAGGACGCAAACATGGTCAATAAACCCTTGCAGCAGCGTCTGATGAAAGATGTATTCATGCTCAGTGTATTGATCTCCAGCATGCATGCAAAACAGATGTTATTACTGTAATGTGTCACTGTTTGTTGGGCCCCCGTGGAACTGTATTAATCATAAATCGATTTTTACACCAAGGGGGTTTTCTCTGCAATATATACAGTAGTTTTGGAGGCATGTGTCTGTGAGTGGTCTGCGATTGACCCCTGCTTTTTTGACAGGATTAGCCTGAGCAGGCCAAGTAAAGTCTTTAAAGATGTGTGCGTGTGTGCGCAAGCATCAACGTCTGCTTGTTTGTGTGTGTGCTTGTGTGTGTGTTTGTCGTGTCTGTTTGTGCTTGTGTGGGAGAGAGAGAGACAGTGTGTACTCTTTTTGTCACGCATTCCTTTTCATATATCACTGTATGTACAGAGCCATGCCATATGTTGTGCGTATAAGTATATGTACAGTGAGGGAAACAAGTATTTGATCCCCTGCTGATTTTGTACGTTTGCCCACTGACAAAGAAATGATTAGTCTATAATTTCAATGGTAGGTTTATATGAACAGTGAGAGACAGAATAACAACAAAACCCCCCAGAAAAAACGCATGTCAAAAATGTTATAAATTGATTTGCATTTTCATGAGGGAAATTAGTATTTGACCCCCTCTCAATCAGAAATACTTCTGGCTCCCAGGTGTCTTTTATACAGGTAACGAGCTGAGATTAGGAGCACATTCTTAAAGGGATTGCTCCTAATCTCAGCTTGTTACCTGTATAAAAGACACCTGTCCACAGAAGCAATCAATCAATCAGATTCCAAACTCTCCACCATGGCCAAGACCAAAGAGCTCTCCAAGGATGTCAGCGACAAGATTGTAGACCTACACAAGACTGGAATGGGCTACAAGACCATCGCCAAGCAACTTGGTGAGAAGGTGACAACAGTTGGTGCGATTATTCGCAAATGGAAAAAAACTAAATAACTGTCAATCTCCCTCGGCCTGGGGCTCCATGCAAGATCTCACCTCGTGGAGTTGCAATGATCATGAGAACGGTGAGGAATCAGCCCAGAACTACACGGGACGATCTTGTCAATGATCTCAAGGCAGCTGGGACCATAGTCACCAAGAAAACTATTGGTAACACACTACACAGTGAAGGACTGAAATCCTGCAGCGCCCGCAAGGTCCCCCTGCTCAAGAAAGCACATATACAGGCCCATTTGAAGTTTGCCAATGAACATCTGAACGATTCAGAGGAAAACTGGGTGAAAGTGTTGTGGTCAGATGAGACCAAAATTCAGCTCTTTGGCATCAACTCAACTCGCCGTGTTTGGAGGAGGAGGAATGCTGCCTATGACCCCAAGAACACCATCTCCACTGTCAAACATGGAGGTGGAAACATTATTCTTTGGAGGTGTTTTTCTGCTAAGGGGACAGGACAACTTCACCGCATCAAATGGACGATGGGTGAGAACCTCCTTCCCTCAGCCAGGGCATTGAAAATGGGTCGTGGATGGGTATTCCAGCATGGCAATGACCCAAAAACACACGGCCAAGGCAACAAAGGAATGGCTCAAGAAGTAGCACATTAAGGTCCTGGAGTGGCCTAGCCAGTCTCCAGACCTTGATCCCATAGAAAATCTGTGGAGGGAGCTGAAGGTTCGAGTTGCCAAACGTCAGGCTCGAAACCTTAATGACTTGGAGAAGATCTGCAAAGAGGAGTGGGACAAAATCCCTCCTGAGATGTGTGCAAACCTGGTGGCCAACTACAAGAAACGTCTGACCTCTGTGATTGCCAAAAAGGGTTTTGCCACCAAGTACTAAGTCATGTTTTGCAGAGGGGTCAAATACTTATTTCCCTCATTAAAATGCAAATCAATTTATAACATTTTCGACATGCGTTTTTCTGTAATTTGTTGTTGTTATTCTGTCTCTCACTGTTCAAATAAACCTACCAATAAAATTATAGACTGATCATTTCTTTGTCAGTGGGCCAACGTACAAAATCAGTAGGGGATCAAATACTTTTTTCCCTCACTGTACATACTGTATGTGCTTGTGTGTGTATATGTCTATACTACTGGTCAAAATTTTAGAACACCTGGGTTTTTCTTTATTTGACTATTTCTACATTGTAGAATAATAGTGAAGACATCAAAACTATGAAATAACACATATGGAATCATGTAGTAACCAAAATAGTGTTAAACAAATCAAAATATATTTTATATTTCAGATTCTTCAAATAGCCACCCTTTGCCTTGATGACAGCTTTGCACACTCTTGGCATTCTCTCAACCAGCTTCATGAGGTAGTCACCTGGAATGCATTTCAATTAACAGGTGTGCCTTGATTTTACATTTATGTCATTTAGCAGATGCTCTTATCCAGAGCGACTTACAGTTAGTGAGTGCATACATTTTTTTATTTCATACTGGCCCCCTGTGGGAATCGAACGCACAACCCTGGCATTGCAAGCGCCATGCTCTACCAACTGAGCTACACGGGGCCTTGATAAAAGTTAATTTGTGGAATTTCTTTCCTTCTTAATGTATTTGTGCCAATCAGTTGTGTTGTGACAAGGTAGTGGGGGGTATACAGAACATAGCCCTATTTGGTAAAAGACCAAGTCCATATTATGGCAAGAACAGATCAAATAAGCAAAGAGAAACAACAGTCCATCATTAATTTAAGACACGAAGGTCAGTCAATACGGAACATTTCAAAAACTTTTAAAGTTTCTTCGAGTGCAGTCGCAAAAACCATCAAGCGCTATGATGAAACTGGCTCTCATGAGGACCGCCACAGGAATGGAAGACCCAGAGTTACCTCTGCTGCAGATGATAAGTTCATTAGAGATACCAGCCTCAGAAAATGCAGCCAAATTAAATGCTTCACAGAGTTCAAGTCACAGACACATCTCAACATCAACTGTTCAGAGGGGACTGTGTGAATCAGGCCTTCATGGTCGAATTGCTGCAAAGAAACCACTACTAAAGGACACCAATAAGAAGAAGAGACTTGCTTGGGCCAAGAAACACGAGCAATGGACATTAGACCGGTGGACATTTGTCCTTTGGTCTGGGGTCCAAATTGGAGACTTGTTGGTTCCAACTGCCGTGTCTTTGTGAAACGCGGTGTGGGTGAACGGAAGATCTCTGCATGTGTATTTCCCACCATAAAACATGGAGGAGGAGGTGTTATGGTTTGGGGGTACTTTGCTGGTGACACTGTCTGTGATTTATATCGAATTCAAGGCACACTTAGCCAGCATGGCTACCACAGCATTCTGCAGCGACACGCCATCCCATCTGGTTTGGGTACAGTGAGGGACTTGTCAGTTTGTTGCTGGAGGCAGGCAGCACCATGCTGGAGTGAGTGAGTGTTTTTGCCTCCCACTTAGGACCCTATTCCCTACATTGTTCACTACTTTTGACTCTTATGGGCCCTGGTCAAAAGTAGTGCAATATCTAGGGAATAGGGTGCCATTTGGGATGCAACCTGTGTAGAGGAGGCTGTGGTCCCTGGGTGCGGTGACAGGAGTGCAGTGTCAGCTCTACAGCTCTGTCGTATCACTACCTCACAGATACTGCTAGCTACACCACCCTCTGGGAGGAAAGCTGCCACACTATCTCTCCCCTTTTCTTTTTTTCTCTCTCTTTTACTTATTCCCTGTTCTCCTTCGTTCTGTCTCATTCCCCCTGCCCCTTTCGCTCCCTCGCTCTGCCATCTCACTCCTTCTCTCTACCCATTATCTCTCTATATATATATACACTGCTCAAAAAAATAAAGGGAACACTTAAACAACACAATGTAACTCCAAGTCAATCACACTTCTGTGAAATCAAACTGTCCACTTAGGAAGCAACACTGATTGACAATAAATGTCACATGCTGTTGTGCAAATGGAATAGACAACAGGTGGAAATTATAGGCAATTAGCAAGACACCCCCAATAAAGGACTGGTTTTGCAGGTGGTGACCACAGACCACTTCTCAGTTCCTATGCTTCCTGGCTGATGTTTTGGTCACTTTTGAATGCTGGCGGTGCTTTCACTCTAGTGGTAGCATGAGACGGTGTCTACAACCCACACAAGTGGCTCAGGTAGTGCAGCTCATCCAGGATGGCACATCAATGCGAGCTGTGGCAAGAAGGTTTGCTGTGTCTGTCAGCGTAGTGTCCAGAGCATGGAGGCGCTACCAGGTGACGTCCACAGGTGGGGGTTGTGCTTACAGCCCAACACCGTGCAGGACGTTTGGCATTTGCCAGAGAACACCAAGATTGGCAAATTCGCCACTGGCGCCCTGTGCTCTTCACAGATGAAAGCAGGTTCACACTGAGCACGTGACAGATGTGACAGAGTCTGGAGACGCCATGGAGAACGTTCTGCTGCCTGCAACATCCTCCAGCATGACCAGTTTGGCGGTGGGTCAGTCATGGTGTGGGGTGGGGTGGCATTTCTTTGGGGGGCCGCACAGCCCTCCATGTGCTCGCCAGAGGTAGCCTGACTGCCATTAGGTACCGAGATGAGATCCTCAGACCCCTTGTGAGACCATATGCTGGTGCGGTTGGCCCTGGGTTCCTCCTAATGCAAGACAATGCTAGATCTCATGTGGCTGGAGTGTGTCAGCAGTTCCTGCAAGAGGAAGGCATTGATGCTATGGACTGGCCCGCCCGTTCCACAGACCTGAATCCAATTGAGCACATCTGGGACATCATGTCTCGCTCCATCCACCAACGCCACGTTGCACAACAGACTGTCCAGTAGTTGGCGGATGCTTTAGTCCAGGTCTGGGAGGAGATCCCTCAGGAGACCATCCGCCACCTCATCAGGAGCATGCCCAGGCGTTGTAGGGAGGTCAAACAGGCACATGGAGGCCACACACACTACTGAGCCTCATTTTGACTTGTTTTAAGGACATTACGTCAAAGTTGGATCAGCCTGTAGTGTGGTTTTCCACTTTAATTTTGAGGGTGACTCCAAATCCAGACCTCCATGTGTTGATAAATTTGATTTCCATTGATAATTTTTGTGTGATTTTGTTGTCAGCACATTCAACTATGTAAAGAAAAAAGTATTTAATAAGATTATTTCATTCATTCAGATCTAGGATGTGTTATTTTAGTGTTCCCTTTATTTTTTTGAGCAGTGTATATCTGCCTCTCCCTTTCCCGTTCTCTCTCTGCTTCTCCCTCTAGGTTGATTTTCAGAATTGTTTGTTTCAATATCTGTGTTTTTGCATGTACATTGATTGGTTGATTAATCTAATGCGACACAAAGATAAATAACATATATTTTTCTAAACTAATCCAATCTGTTAGTAGGTGAACTTATTGCACCCGTTCCTGAGATAGTTGTTCCAGTTTAGATGATTTAGGTCAGGGTTCCCCATCTGGCGGCCCGTGGGCTGACTTTGGCCTGCGGATATTTTACACCACTGCCACCAGCCTGTACCGTTGACACCAGGCACGAAGGATCCATGGACCCATGCTACTTAGGCCAAATCCTGAGTCTGCCATCAGCATGATGCAACAGGAAACAGGATTTGTCAGACCAGGCAATGTTTTTCCACTTCTCAATTGTCCAATGTTGGTGGTTGTGTGCCCACTGGAGCTGCTTCTTCTTGTTTTTAGCTGATAGGAGTGGAACCCGGTGTGATCATTTGCTGCAATAGCCCATCCGTGACAAGGATCGACGAGTTGTGCGTTCCAAGATGCCGTTCTGCACACCACTGTTGTACTGTTGTACTGCGCCTTTATTTGTCTCCTTGTGGCCCGTCTGTTAGCTTGCACGATTCTTGCCATTCTCCTTCGAACTCTATCATCAATTAGCTGTTTTCACCCACAGGACTGCCGCTGACTGGATGTTTTTTGTTTGTCGCACCATTCTCGGGAAACCCTAGATACTGGGTTTCCCGAGAATGGTGCGCCAGGACGGCGGCCGTTTCTGAGATACTGGATCCGGCGTGCCTGGCACCGATGATCATACCACGCTCAAAGTCGCTTAGGTCACTATTTTTTATTTATTTTTGATCGAACAGTAACTGAATGCCTTGATGCCTGTCTGCTTGTTTTATATAGCAAGTCATAGCCACATGACTCACTGTCTGTAGAAGTGAACAGGGTGGTGTACCTAATAAACTGTCCAGTGAGTGTATGTGATCATATACAAATGTAAGCAAGGTTTGAAATGATTATGTTTTAGTCAAATATTATATCTGTTTGGGCTTTTTGCGGTCAATTTGCAGTCTACAAATTATTTGTAATTATGTTCCGGCCCACTAATCATCCGCTCAAAAAAGAAATTGGCCAGCGACTGAATCTAGTTGATGATCCCTGATTTAGGTATTCTGGTCATCAAGTCTTCTCTACCCTGGCAGTCATTCTCAATGCAGGTCGCAGATTATAAACAATTTGAATTGTTGGATATCCTCACTCTGACTGGTTTCCAATAGGAATTACACATCACTTTGCAAGCCAGCATAATGTGACTTGCAGGTCTGATGTGGCCTGTAAACCAGGGGCCTCATTTATCAACCGTGAGTAAATTTCGTACTAAATTCTGGCGTATGTGGAGATTCTAAGTTTTGGATGCACCACAAATTATTGGGATTTATCAAACTGTCACACGCAACATATACAGCATGCCTGTTTTCATTGATAAATCAGAACCATATTGTATTTGTGCAATCGTGAACAAGCGCTACAACTCCACCTGGAAAACGCCCTCCATTCACCTTTTATGGTAACAAAAACGCCCTCATTTGCTGTATGATTTGGAAATGTTCGAACTGGGCAATGTCAGTTTCTAAAAGAATGTGCAATAGCATATTTGATCAAATTTCTGCAGAGGTGTGGGCAGAATGTTTTAATCTAAAAATACATGCAGCCAATCACAGTGCCAATCACTGGCCGCGTATTCTGCATGATTGATTGTCTCTTCAAACAATTTAAAGGTCCAGAACAGTCAAAATCATATTTTGGATGATTGGATGATTTTTGGATTAAACCAGATCAAAGTAGGATGACCAAAGTTTGAAAAATGACTGTTGATTCTACATTGATAAAGTTTTATTATAAAGTTACTTGTCCCCTCCCCCATGTCAAACACTTGGTTTCAGGAGGCAGGATTAAGGCGGGATTATTATTAAGAACATTTTAATACACCAATGGTAATGTCTTATTCTCTTATCCAATTTAAATAAGTACTACCTTGTAACCAACATAAATAAGGCATATTCACAGAGGGAAGTGGTTTACATAGCTAGCTAGCTAGCCTACTGGTGCCACAATTTGACTGCAGCGTGTCAGCAAATATGATTTGTGGTTTCCTCTATTCATCTAAGGCAGATACTTTTAAGTTTCTGCTTTCATCAGTGTCTGGTGTTAGCTAGTAACTGGCTGGCTAGGGCTTCAGCCAGCATGGAGCAAAAGCTGGGGAAGGGTTGCCCAAAACTCTGACGCAATTGACATGTCATTACATCAAGAGCCATGTCAAACAAAATATGTATATAAATGTCTTGAAATCATTGACGGTCATATTATATGAACATTATCTGGAAGTATATGCACTGAACGAAAGTATAAATGCAACATGCAACAATTTAAAATATTTTTTACAGTTCATATACTGTAAGGAAATTAGTCAATTAAAATAAATTCATTAGGCCCTAATCTATGGATTTCACATGACTGGGAATATAGATATGCATATGTTGGTCTCAGATACCTTAAAGAAAAGGTAGGGGCATGGATCAGAAACCCAGTCAGTATCTGGTGTGACCACCATTTGCCTCGTGCAGCGCGATACATCTCCTTCGCATAGAGTTGATCAGGCTGTTGATTGTGGCTTGTGGAATGTTGTCCCACTCCTCTTCAATGGCTGTGTGAAGTTTGCCGGATATTGTCAAGAACTGGAACACGCTGTTGTACACGTCGATCCAGAATATACCAAACATGTTCACTGGGTGACATGTCTGGTGAGTATGCAGGCCATGGAAGAACTTCCAGATATTGTGTACAGATCCTTGCGACATGGGGCCGTGCATTATCATGCTGAAACATGAGGCAATTTGTAAGTCGCTCTGGATAAAAGTGTCTGCTAAATGATGTAAATGTAAATGTGATAGCGGCGGATGAATGGCATGACAATGGGCCTAAGGATGTCATCACGGTATCTCTGTGCATTCAAATTGGCATCGAAAAAAAAATCAATTGTGTTTGTTGTCTGTAGCTTATGCCTGCCCATACCATAACGTCACCACACCATGGGGCACTCTGTTCACAACGTTGACATCAGCAAATCGCTCGTACACACAATGCCATACACGCTGTCTGCCCTATGCCCGTTACAGTTGAAACTGGGATTAATCCGTGAAGAGCACACTTCTCCAGTGTGCCAGTGGTCTTCGAAGGTGAGCATTTGCTTACTGAAGTCGGTTACGATGCCGAACTGCAGTCAGGTCAAGACCCTGGTGAGGACGAGCACGCAGATGAGCTTCCCTGAGACGGTTTCTGACAGTTTGTGCAGAAAGTCTTCAGTTGTGCTGTCCGGGTGGCTGATCTAAGACTATCCCGCAGGTGAAGAAGCCGGATGTGGAGGTCCTGGGTTGGTGCAGTTACACGATGTCTGCGGTTGTGAGGCCGGTTGAACTTACTGAGAAAATTCACTAAAACAATGTTGGAGGCGCCTTATGGTAGAGAAATGAACATTCAATTCTCTGGCAACAGCTCTGGTGGACATTCCTGCAGTCAGCATGCAAATTGCATGCTCCCTAAAAACTTGAGACATCTGTGGCATTGTGTTGTGTGACAAAACTGCACATTTTAGAATGGCTTTTTATTGTCCCCAGCGCAAGGTGTACCTGTGTAATGATCATGCTGTTTAATCAGCTTCTTGATATGCCACACCTGTCAGGTGGAAGGATTATCTTGGCAAAGGAGAAATGCTCAGTAACAGGGATGTAAACACATTTTTGTACAAGATTTGAGAGAAAAATATTTTTTTTTTCATACCTACACTGTCGCTGGACCAGACAGGACTGGCAAAAAGTGCTCTTCACTGGTTTTGTCTCACCAGGGGTGATGTTCAGATTCGCATTTATCGTCAAAGGAATGAGCATTACACTGAGGCCTGTACTCTGGAGCGGGATCGATTTGGAGGTGGAGGGTCCATCATGGTCTGGGGCGGTGTGTCACAGCATCATCGGACTGAGCTTGTTGTCATTGCAGGTAATCTCAACGCTGTGCGTTACAGGGAAGACATCCTCCTCCCTCATGTGGTAACCTTCCTGCAGGCTCATCCTGACATGATCCTCCAGCATGACAATGCCACCAGCCATACTGCTCGTTCTGTGCGTGATTTCCTGCAAGACAGGAATGTCAGTGTTCTGCCACGGCCAGCGAAGAGCCCGGATCTCAATCCCATTGAGCACGTCTGGGACCTGTTGGATCGGAGGGTGAGGGCTAGGGCCACTCCCCCCAGAAATGTCAGGGAACTTGCAGGTGCCTTGGTGGAAGAGTGGGGTAACATCTCACAGCAAGAACTGGCAAATCTGGTGCAGTCCATGAGGAGGAGATGCACTGCAATACTTAATGCAGCTGGTGGCCACACCAGATACTGACTGTTACTTTTGATTTTGACCTCCCCTTTGTTCAGGGACACATTATTCCATTTCTGTTAGTCACATGTCTGTGGAATTTGTTCAGTTTATGTCTCAGTTGTTGAATCTTATGTTCATACAAATATTTACACATGTTAAGTTTGCTGAAAATAAACGCAGTTGACAGTGAGAGGATGTTTCTTTTTTTGCTGAGTTTATGTAAAGTGACTAGTGTTCCAGTATTAAAGTGGCCAGTGATTTCAAGTCTATATATATAGAGTCTATGTATATAGAGCAGCAGCCTCTAAGGTGCAGGGTTATGTAACTGGGTGGAAGCCGCCTAGTGATGGCTATTTATCAGTCTGATGGCCTTGAGATAGAAGCTGTTTTTCAGTCTCTCGGGCCCAGCTTTGATGTACCTGTACTGACCTCGCCTTCTGGATGATAGCGGCGTGAACAGGCAATGGCTCGGGTGGTTGTTGTCCTTGATGATCTTTTTGGCCTTCCTGTGACATCGAGTGCTGTAGGTGTCCTGGAGGGCAGGTAGTTTGCCCCCGGTGATGCGTTGGGCAGACCGCACCACCCTCTGGAGAGCCCTGCGGTTGCAGGTGGTGCAGTTGCCGAACCAGGCGGTGATACAGCCCGACAGCATGCTCTCAATGGTGCATCTGTAGAAGTTTGTGAGGATCTTAGGGGCCAAGCTGAATTTCTTCAGCCTCCTGAGGTTGAAGAGGCACTGTTGCACCTTATTCACCACACTGTCTGTGTGAAGGAACCATTTCAGGTCGACAGTGATGTGCACGCCGAGGAATTTGAAGCTTTTGACCCTCTCTACTGTAGATAGGGGAGTGCTCCCTCTGCTGTTTCCAACAGACAATCATGTCTGTTGTTTTTAAGAGAAGGTCCTTGATATTCAAATGCTTGATCAAAACGTTGATTAGAAAATACTGGCTTTAGAACTAAAACCAGACAAAGACAAAAGTCATATGAAACTTCAACACCACTCAGAACAAGACCATGTGTCTATTGTCTAACCCAGGGACCAAAACACAGTGATATTTCAGTTCATAATAAGAGGGCGGTTCTGTAGAGGGTGACAGGTTCCTGCTCTAGGCCTAAAGGGACCTATACCCACCATACAACAAATGAGTCTCTCTCCTCCTATAGCCTGTCCTATATCCGTCCCTGCACATTAATAAAAATATACTCTAAAGTCCCAAATGGCACCTATATAGTGACCTAAACTATGGGCCCTGGTCAAAAGTAGTGCACTAGAAGGGAATAGGGTGCCATTTAGGACGTAGTCTGAAGTCTAAGTAATTTATGTTTACAGTGATCTCGTCTCGTCTGACATCAAAGGGTATTGTCAAGGGCAGCCAACTGGAACATGGAACATGGAAATGGAATAATTCAGTGCTGGGATTTGAGGTGAAGGCCTATAGCTTCATTAGAAGCCTATTTCATTGGGAGTACGGATTGGTTTCAAAAGGACTTCTGAAGGGTAATCCAGAAAAATTAAGACATTTTGTTTGGCGGGCTTTGAAAGCTAGATTCAATACTATTCACTTTGTTTTGTTTGGATTTTGTCAATAGTATAAATTAACAGGAGGGAATTGTATCGACTGCAATGGTCATTGCAGATTAAGGAGCAAAGCCCAAATCCTTGTCTACTCTGTTTTCAGGAATAGGTTGTGAAAATAATCAAAAAATATTCCTTTTGTCAGCAGCAGCACATGATGGCTTCAGAGAGAACGAGAGGAGGAGAGAGATGAGCAAAGCTTTTATGAACACAGAGAGAGAGAAAGAGAGAGAGAGAGAGAGAGCACAGCTATAGGCATTTCAGTCAGTGCACAGGATTCCCACAGGAGAATGATACCAGCTAAATCTTCGCAGCCAGTTAGAGAGAAGAATAAAATCAATTCTGGTTTTGCTAAATGCATTTCGGAGCAGAGGAGCTCAAATCCTTCACGGAACAGGAGGTGGCCTGGATCCCTCTGTCCCTCCACCTGCAAAGCGAACAAAGCCAAAATGCCTGCTCTTCTTTTCCCTCTACCCCTTTAAACACTCTCCTTGGTGTCCATTTTGGGGCTTAGCTGTACCCTGTACCAGGTCGGTAGCTGATGTGTTCAGTTCCACGTGATGCCCATTGAAACAGATGGCTGCCGAGCACACAGGCGCTGTGGGCAGCCTCAAGCCCCAGCCCTCGGCTTAGGCAAAAATATACATGGGGTTTTGGACTGACTGCCTGCCTACCCTGACTGCCTGTGTGTTTCTCTATGCTGTAAATTGCACCAGGCTCACAGGCAGTGCTGTATGTGGTGATTAGGGCTTGACTGACCCCGGCATCATGCCACTCAGATTGCCAGGCAGTTGATTGATAGGCAGTTGGAAGGATAGGGAGTTGGCAGGTTAACCCAAGCCGACCGTAGCCGACCGGACGCAACCACTATGATTTCAATACATTACAGGTCATTACAACACTCCACAAGGCAGCAGGTCTTAATTTATATGACTGGCAATATACAGCAGGACTTAACATAGAAACAAGCAAGTCTTTGTAACGGCATACAGTAGGTTTACATTTACATTTTTGTCATTCAACTAAGGTAAGACAACCACAGTAAAAATATGTCTACATATGATCTATTTGTTTATGTCCAGTACACAATTTCAGTACTATTCTCTCTTGTTTGACATTGAGATTCAGTCTATATGGGACCCTGCAGTCTATATGGGACTCTGCAGTTTAAAAAAAAATGTTTTCAGCACGAGACCCAAATGAGAAATTGACCGTCTCATGACACAAATCGTCCTCCAACAACTGAAATTAAGAAGAAATAGTGTGTGGTTATAGATAACTCATAACTCGCAACCCACCTCACATGCCCAGGGCTGACTTTGTGTCCCGACCCATAGTTTAAGAAACCCTGGTGTAAGGAGTTATGGTGAGTTAGGGACCCTCCATGAGGCTGAGGTTATGATTTTCTCCACAACAAACAAAAGAGGCTCTCTTTCCTTTTCTCTCTCTCTCTGAATCTCTCTCTTTGAATCTCTCTCTCTCTCTCTGAATCTCTCTCTGAATCTGATGAATGCATATCAACCCAAAATAAACACACTTCATAAATTGCTCAACTAGGATACTGTAGGCTCTATGCTTTCTTCTCCTCTGCCTTCTCTGTGAACAATACCTCAGGCTGAGGTGCACGGATGAGGAGATCAATGAAAGTACAGTCTTGAGAATGACACAAGTATTGGTCTTCACAAAGTTCGCTGCTTCAGTGTTATGATATATTTTTGTCAGATGTTACTATGGTGTACTGAAGTATAATTACAAGCATTCCATAAGTGTCAAAGGCTTTTATTGACAATTACATTAAGTTTATGCAAAGAGTCAATATTTGCAGTGTTGACCCTTCTTTTTCAAGACCTCTGCAATCCGCCCTGGCATGCTGTCAATTAACTTCTGGGCCACATCCTGACTGATGGCAGCCCATTCTTGCATAATCAATGCTTTGAGTTTGTCAGAATTTGTGGATTTTTGTTTGTCCACACGCCTCTTTAGGATCAACCACAAATTCTCAATGGGATTAACGTCTGGGGAGTTTCCTGGCCATGGACCCAAAATGTTGATGTTTTGTTCCCCGAGCCACTTAGTTATCACTTTTGCCTTATGGCAAGGTGCTCCATCATGCTGGAAAAGGCATTGGTCGTCACCAAACTGTTATTGGATGGTTGGGAGAAGTTGCTCTCGGAGGATGTGTTGGTACCATTCTTTATTCATGGCTGTGTTCTTAGGCAAAATTGTGAGTGAGCCCACTCCCTTGGCTGAGAAGCAACCCCACACATGAATGGTCTCAGGCTGCTTTACTGTTGGCATGACACAGGACTGATGGTAGCGCTCACCTTGTCTTCTCCGGACAAGGTGTTTTCCGGATCCCCAAAACAATCAGAAAGGGGATTCATCAGAGAAAATGACTTTACCCCAGTCCTCAGCAGTCCATTCCCCGTACCTTTTGCTGAATATCAGTCTGTCCCTAATGTTTTTCCTGGAGAGAAGTGGCTTCTTTGCTGCCCTTCTTGACACCAGGACATCCTTCAAAAGTCTTCCCCTCACTGTGCGTGCAGATGCACTCATACCTGCCTGCTGCCATTCCTGAGCAAGCTCTGCACTGGTTGTGCCCCGATCCCGCAGCTGAATCAACTTTAGGAGACGGTCCTGGCGCTTGCTGGACTTTCTTGGGCGCCCTGACGCCTTCTTCACAACAATTGAACCTTTCTCCTTGAAGTTCTTGATGATCCGATAAATGGTTGATTTAGGTGCAATCTTACTAGCAGCAATATCCTTGCCTGTGAAGCCCTTTTTGTGCAAAGCAATGATGACGGCACGTGTTTCCTTGCAGGTAACCATGGTTAACAGAGGAAGAACAATGATTTCAAGCACCACCCTCCTTTTAAAGCTTCCAGTCTGTTATTCTAACTCAATCAGCATGACAGAGTGATCTCCAGCCTTAACCTCGTCAACACTCTCACCTGTGTTAACAAGAGAATCACTGACATGATGGCAGCTGGTACTTTTTTGGCAGGGCTGAAATGCAGTGGAAATGTTCATTTTCAATTCATCTGATCACTGTTCATGACATTCTGGAGTATATGCAAATTGCCATCATCAAAACTGAGGCAGCAGACTTTGTGAAAATGTGTATGTGTCATTCTCAAAACTTTTGACCACGACTGTACTCTCTGAGAGCTCAGAGAGAGATGAGAGCATTGAAAAAGTCTAATACACATCCCTTACATTTCAGTATGATCATGCTTTTTTGTAGTTATGCGTGGGTTGATCAATGCCCATGATGTTTTGAGCTACAGGAAGGTTGACTGGAACTCTGAACATCCCTATCTGTGTCTATACATATGTGATTTATTGTGCAATGTGTAACGTGATGTATTGCGTCAATGTGAAACACATCGGTTTGGGTTACAGAATGGCACTGGTGCCTGCAATTTATTCTGCTGAGACACACACACAAGACTGTATGGAGAAACACTCAAGCAGAGTAATGTATAATTGCCTGTTTGGCATGGAAAGAGGCTCACTAGTGTTGCTGCTCAAGATTGGCATGCAAAACAAATCAATTAGCTCACACATTCCACAATAGTGTGGGAGAGAGAGATGGAGGATTCTGGTCCTGTGCATTCTTTTCTACAGATATCATGAAAAGGAGAGAAAGTGTTGAGAGACAGAGCACAGTAAGCAAAAATATTGTAATCAGATTACAGATACTTTTGAAAAAATTGATTATTATTTCTTGGATTACCTTTAAATTCAGAAAGAATGTTTGCGAAAAAATACACAATGACACCTTTCGGTTTTCTCAATTACATGAAATTCTGCATTGAAAAAAGGCGCAAGTTTAACCTGAACCTGAACGAGTCTGACCACAAGTCAGAGACCACTATGATGACACACCAAATGCGTTTGATCCTTTTTGTATTCTAATGGAAAAGTAATCAGATTACATTATTGAGTTTGGGTAATCCAAAAGTTATGTTACTCATTACGATTTTGGACAGGTAACTAGTAACTGTACCTGATTACATTTAGAAAGTAACCTTCCCAACCCTGTCTGTCAACAAGGAATACCAAGAGGTGTTTACCATATAAATAAAATGAAGGTTGACTTGAATACGTAGTCCATTCTAGAGATGTTTTTTTTCTTCTTTTCGTGTTCACTCCACTCACCCTGTTGGGTAACAAAAGTATATGATGCTTTAAGACCAACAACATGAAGCTTAAAAGCCCAACCAACAGGAGAAGCAGCACTCATCTACTAGCTGTCTGGCCAGTTTGATGCAAGGCCATTAAACTACAATGCATTTCTTAAACACTGCGAAGGGGCCTGTCAAATACAATATGAAACTTACTATCGGAAGAGAGCGAGGGAGGATGGGGGGAGAAAACAGACAGAAGGTAGGAAAGGCAGAGAAAGAGACAGCGCGAGACAGAGAGTGACAGAAGAGCGAGAGATAGAAGGAGCGAGAGAGAGAGAGGGAGCGAGAGAGACAGAGAGAGAGAGAAAGAGAAAGAGAGCGAAAGAGAGAAGTGAGGACCAGAAGGTACAGGAACTCATTAGTATTTTAGTATTTCATTAGCATCCCCATTAGCTACTGCTAAAGCAACAGCCACTCTTCCTGGGGTCCACAAAACCTGTCAACAGGACTTAAAAGGCTCCAGGAGGGAAGCAAACACTGTGTTATTTGTGGATCTGGGCTTTAATAAGAAAACTGTTTTCTAATTGCACTGAATTAGCCGCGCCAGAGTTCATGCTCAGAGGTTCACGGGATACGTGTTAAATCATTACCAACTCCAGCACCAGTCAGCCAGCCTCTGAAATGGGTGCCCCACTGATGCCTCGCCAAGATCGCTAGTCAGGCGGCATACCACCGTGATATGTACTAAAGGCGTATTCCTGCCATGAAAGCTTGTATAATATGTGAAGGTCAAGTCTCAGCAGTAGAGCACATTAAGTTAACCAATTGACATGAGGCATAGAAAATAGAAATCTAACAGTAGGAAGGTTCAGGCTTCGTGCTAAAGGCTAAACTAAGCCAAAAAGCATTTCAAGTCCATATTCAATAAACACATTGTGTGGTTGCCATTCATTTTCTATGCTTGTGGATTCGCATTGAGATTGGGTTGCAGTTCTTTATATGTGCGGAGTATTCCGTTATACTGTAGCAATACACTGCATAATGTAACACTGCCCTACCAGACTTCCCACAACTCACGTTATATCTCTCTCTCTCTCTCTCTCTCTCTCTCTCTCTCTCTCTCTCTCTCTCTCTCTCTCTCTCTCTCTCTCTCTCTCTCTCTCGCTCTCGCTCTCGCTCTCGCTCTCTCGCTCTCTCGCTCTCTCTCTCTCATGCACGCACACACACTTGGCAGTGGACATCCATGATTAAGTACAGCCATAACGTCTTTGCAGTATTACACACAAAACCAGTTACTGTTTCATGCAGACATAAGTATAAAAGTGAAACATACTAGTCCCTCAGAACGCCTCAAACATAAGCATGAACCTGTAGCAATGGGGCAGTCATGCATCCTGTCAATGGGGCAGTCAGGCATAGTATTATGGAAGAGTAGCTTTCTCACCACATTGTGTGTGTGTGTTGAGGATCAGTGTGGCAATTGGATAGGGGGATGTACTATATTGTGCGTGACCATGATCCGAAACAGGGTGTGTGGGTAATTGTCATTAGCGCAGTAGTATTCTTTCTCTCTATCTCTTGCTCTCTCTCCAAATATTCTCCCTCTGCACAGCTATATGTGCCTGTGTCTGTGGGTCGTCTTAGACACACTCACACTACCCATGAGAGGAGCAGATTGCTGGTCCACTCGGCCCTGCCCGACACAGTGGGTCACATCCCCTCAGAGCCACAGACCAACAGCCTGCACAAAAGATACCGGCCAGAACCTACCCCCAGCCTGTCCAGGACCTGTATACACAAAGTGTCTAAGAGGAGGAGCGCTGATCTAGGTACGGCCCCCCTTCCCCTTATTCATTATGATCTATGAGGCTAAACTGATCCTAGATCGGCACTCCTACTCTCAGATGCTTTCTGGATACAGGCCCTGAACTTATACCAACCTGCAGAATAGAGGCCGGCCAGAACCTATTCAAGTCTTCAATCTAGGCAGGGGGCAAACAGCTGGCATAATTGGACGTCACAGTCGGGCATGGCTACTGATTGTCAGAGAAATATGAAGGGGATTAGAAGGCATTCAACCAACATGAGTTGAAGTGCAACTAGCAATCAAAGAGCATTTGAAGGGAAAACGAGCGACTCTCACTCATATTGTTTTATTAGCTATTTTCAAGTTATAAATATGACGTTTTGGCCGTCAATGACCTTCATCAGAATGTCTTAAAGAAATATGGCTTTTTGGCCATATATCCTCAACGATGTCTTATTCACATTTCTCAATACTGATCATAGGGATCACTCGGGATAATTTGGGCTCCTGAGCGGCGTAGCGCTCTAAGGCACTGCATCTCAGTGCTAGAGATGTCACTACAGACCCTGGTTCGATTCCTGGCTGTTTCACAATCCGGCTGTGATTGGGAATCCCATAGAGCAGCGCACAATGTAAATAAGAATTTGTTCTTAACTGACTTGCCTGGTTAAATAAATAGGGGGTTAGGTGCTGCATAGAGTAATGATTGTTATTTTAAATACTACCAGCTGATTTGTATTCCAAAGCATAAAAAAGCTTAGGAAATTAGCAATACCATCTATTTGATGGGGGTGTGAGAGAAGCAATTGTGAATGTAGAATGTTGGTGGGGGTGGCCACTTAAGATGGGTAGCACAATTGCATGTGACAGGAACACTAAGAGCAAGGGTGTAAAGAGCTGGGCTGCTTCCCAAAAGGGCCCTGGTCAAAAGTAGTGCACTAAAAAGGGAATAGGGTGCAATTTGGTACGCAGCCCTGAACTAGAGGGCTAAAGTGATATTGATGTTATCAAGGTCTATCTGGCTTTCATTGTGTGTTCATATAGAGGGTATGGTTCTTGTGCTCGTCATGCGGACAACACCCATATTTTCTGGCATTCAGCTGCAGCTATCACAGATTGAAACATCACAAATGCCTTCGATCTTAGTTTAAAAAAGAGACAGGAGAATTTAGCTGTAGCCTAGCTGTCAGGTCGTGTTGTAGGTGTGGTGTAGGAATCAAACGCAGGAAGCAGACTGAATTCCAAAAAGCTGTATTCCTGCCTAAACACAGGCAACAGGACAAAATAAGCCTGACAGCAAAATACGCACGAAGGCGAAAAGACAATGCGCACAAACAGGTGCGTCAGGATGAAATAAGTGCACACACAAGTGCAACGAACGCTCCAGCAAACAGTGGAGAAAATAACGCTCAACCGAGCAATACACAGACTGACGGTAACAATCACACACAACACAAGACAAACACAACGAGAAACTTATAGGACACTAATTACTACAAAACAGAAACAGGTGTAGAAACAAACAGACAAAAGCAAACGAACATGAAACATCAATCGGTGGCAGCTAGAATTCCGGAGACGACGAACGCCGAAGCCTGCCCGAACAAGGGAGAGAGGCAGCCTCGGCCGAAACCGTGACAGTACCCCCCCCTTGACGCGCGGCTCCAGACGCGCGCCGACTCCGGCCTTGGGGACGACCCGGAGGCCGCGGCGCAGGGCGCGTCGGATACCCCCGATGGAATTCCGTCAGGAGCGACGGGTCCAAGATGTCTCTCCTCGGCACCCAGCACCGCTCCTCCGGACCGTACCCCTCCCACTCCACTAGATACTGAAGACCCCCTCTCCGACGTCTAGAATCCAAGATGGATCTCACGGTGTACGCCGGTACCCCCTCGATGTCCAACGGGGGCGGGGGGGTCTCCAAGATCTCATGTTCTTGGAGTGGGCCTGCTACCACCGGCCTGAGAAGGGACACATGGAACGAGGGGTTAATACACTTATACTCAACTGGTAACTGTAATCTATAACATACCTCGTTCAACCTTCTCAGGACTTTAAATGGCCCTACAAACCGCCGACCCAGCTTCCGACAGGGCAGGCGGAGGGGCAGGTTTCTGGCAGAGAGCCAGACTCGATCTCCAGGTGCGTACACTGGCCCCTCACTGCGGTGTAGGTCGGCGCTCGTCTTCTGTCGACGTATGGCACGCTGCAGATGGACGTGTGCAGCGTCCCACGTCTCCTCCGAGCGCCGCACCCACTCATCCACAGCGGGGGCCTCGATCTGGCTCTCATGCCATGGTGCCAGAACCGGCTGGTACCCCAAAACACACTGAAAAGGGGTTAGTTGGGTGGAGGAGTGGCGGAGAGAGTTCTGTGCCATCTCGGCCCAGGGCACATATCTCGCCCACTCCTCCGGCCGATCCCGGCAGTACGTTCTGAGAAACCTACCCACATCCTGGTTAACGCGTTCCACCTGCCCATTACTCTCCGGGTGGTAACCCGAGGTGAGGCTCACCGAGACCCCCAACCGCTCCATAAAAGCTCTCCAGACTCTGGAGGTGAATTGGGGACCTCGGTCAGCCACAATGTCCTCGGGCACCCCGTAGTGCCGGAACACATGGGTGAATATAGCTTCGGCGGTCTGCAGGGCAGTAGGAAGACCCGGCATGGGGAGCAAACGACAGGCCTTAGAGAACCGGTCCACAACGACCAGGATGGTAGTATTCCCTTGAGAGAGGGGAAGGTCAGTTATAAAATCCACCGAGAGGTGGGACCATGGTCGTTGTGGAACGGGCAGGGGCAGTAACTTACCCCTAGGCAGATGTCTAGGCGCCTTACACTGGGCGCACACCGAGCAGGAGGAAACATAAACCCTCACATCCCTGGCCAACGTGGGCCACCAATATTTGGCACTAAGACAGTGCACTGTCCGGCCGATACCCGGGTGTCCAGAGGAGGGTGACGTGTGAGCCCAATAGATCAATCGATCCCGACACTCGAGCGGAACATACTTCCGACCCTCCGGGCATTGTGGTGGACTAGGGTCGGTGCGTAATGCCCGCTCGAGCTCAGAATCGAGCTCCCACACCACCGGTGCCACTAGACACGACTCCGGCAGTATGGGAGTGGGCTCCACGAACCTCTCCTCCCCGTCATACAGCCGAGACAGCGCATCTGCCTTCCCGTTTTGTGACCCAGGGATGTAGGTGATCTTAAAAGAGAAACGGGTCAAAAACATACTCCATCTAGCCTGCCGAGGGTTCAGCCTCCTCGCTGCCCGGATGTACTCCAGGTTACGGTGGTCCGTCAAAATGAGGAAAGGGTGTTGAGCCCCCTCAAGCCAGTGCCTCCACACCTTAAGGGCCTGTACCACAGCTAACAGCTCCCTGTCCCCTATGTCATAATTTCGCTCCGCCGGGCTGAGCTTCTTGGAATAGAAGGCACAGGGGCGGAGTTTAGGTGGCGCGCCTGACCGTTGTGAAAGCACGGCGCCAATACCGGCCTCAGACGCGTCCACCTCTACCTGAAATGGTAAAGAGGGATCCGGATGCGCCAGCACCGGAGCCGAGGTAAACAGGTCCTTCAGCCTCCCAAACGCCCTGTCCGCCTCGACTGACCACTGCAGACGCACCGGACCCCCCTTCAAGAGAGACGTGATGGGAGCTGCCACTTGCCCAAAACCCCGGATAAACCTCCGGTAGTAATTCGCAAACCCCAAAAACTGCTGCACCTCTTTCACAGTGGTTGGTGTTTGCCAATTACGCACGGCCGACGCTCGGTCTACCTCCATCCTCACCCCTGACGCTGACAACTGATACCCCAAAAAGGAGATAGACTCCTGGAAAAACAGACACTTCTCTGCCTTCACATACAGGTCGTGCTCCACCAGCCTCCGCAACACTCTGCGCACCAGGGCCACATGCTCGACACGGGTAGGTGAGTACACGAGAATGTCATCTATGTACACAACGACTCCCTGTCCCTGCATGTCCCTGAAGATCTCATCCACAAATGATTGGAAGACCGACGGAGCATTCATCAACCCGTATGGCATGACTAGATACTCGTAATGGCCCGAGGTGGTACTAAAGGCTGTTTTCCATTCATCATCCTTCTTGATGCGCACCAAGTTGTACGCGCTCCTGAGATCTAATTTCGTGAAGAAACGCGCCCCATGCAACGACTCAGTCATGGTCGCAATCAGCGGGAGTGGATAACTATACTTCACCGTAATCTGATTGAGACCACGGTAATCGATGCACGGACGCAAACCACCATCCTTCTTCTTCACGAAAAAGAAACTCGAGGACGCGGGGGAAGTGGACGGCCGTATGTATCCTTGTCTCAGCGATTCGTCTATGTAAATCTCCATAGCTTTCTTCTCCTCCTGAGACAGAGGATACACATGACTCCGTGGGAGCGCAGCTCCTGCCTGAAGGTTTATCGCACAATCCCCCTGCCTATGGGGTGGCAACCGCGTCGCCCTCGCCTTACTAAACGCGATAGCCAAATCCCCATACTCAGGTGGAATGTGCAATGCGGGCACCTGGTTTGGACTCTCCACCGAGGTAGCCCCTACGGAAACGCCCAAACATCTACCCACACACTGAGCAGACCACTCCATCAGAGCCCTCTCCTGCCACGAAATCACTGGGTTATGGGTACTCAACCAGGGCATGCCCAGCACCACCGGATACGCAGGAGAGTCAATCAGGAACAGCTGAATCATCTCCTGATGATCCCCCTGCGCACACATCCTAAGTGGCGCCGTGACCTCCCTGATCAAGCCCGTACCCAACGGACGACTATCTAGGGCGTGAACGGGAAAAGGAACATCAACAGGAATGAGGGGAATCCCTAACGCTAAACAAAACTTTTTATCAATAAAATTCCCAGCTGCGCCTGAATCTACCAGCGCCTTATGCTGGGCATGAGGTGCTACCTGTGGAAAACATACAGGCATACAGAAATGGGCAACAGAGAGCTCTGGGTGAGTGGGGCGCCTACTCACCTGGAAGGAATCCCCAGTGCGGGACCTGTCGTCATCTCCCCTAGGAGGCCATCCCCAGCACCTAGCCGCGGTGTGTCCTCCCCGACCACAGTTGGTGCAGTGGATGGACCCCCTAGTCTGCCGACTCCTCCTATCTCTAGCGCCAGCGCCCCCGAGCTCCATAGGACACGGCTCGGATGCGCTGGAGGATGGAATGGACGGACCCCCCTCAGGACGTCCGCGGGTAGCCAATAGGTTATCTAACCTGATTGACATGTCGACCAGCTGGTCGAAAGTGAGACTGGTGTCCCGACAGGCCAGCTCCCGACGGACGTCCTCTCTGAGGCTACATCGGTATAGATCGATGAGGGCCCGCTCATTCCACCCTGCATCTGCCGCTAGAGTACGGAATTCGAGTGCGAATTCCTGGGCACTCCTCCTCCCCTGCCTGAGGAAGACCAGACGCTCCCCCGCCGCTTTCCCCTCCGGGGGATGGTCGAACACCGCCCTAAAGCGGCGGGAGAACTCGGTGTATGTAATAGTCGTGGCGTCGATCTTCCTCCACTCCGCGTTGGCCCACTCCAGCGCTTTACCGGCCAGGCAGGAGATCAGGGCGGACACGCTCTCATGCCCTGAAGGTGCCGGATGTACTGTGGCCAGGTACAGCTCTACCTGGAGCAGGAATCCCTGACACCCAGCTGCGGTCCCGTCGTAGGACCTCGGGAGAGATAGTCGGACTCCGCGAGGTTCCGGCGCTGGACTGGGTGGGCTGGCCGATGGTGCTGGCAGGGCGGCTGGCGGTGGAGGCGGACCCCAGCCTCGGAGGGTGGTCATCACCTCCTGCAGGGCGGCCCCCATCTGCAGGAGCTGCTCTTGCTGTTCCCGAACCTGGGTTTCCAGTCTTGAATGTGCTGCTTCGGCTCCTGCTGATTCCATACTGTAAGGTGTGTGATTCTGTCAGGTCGTGTTGTAGGTGTGGTGTAGGAATCAAACGCAGGAAGCAGACTGAATTCCAAAAAGCTGTATTCCTGCCTAAACACAGGCAACAGGACAAAATAAGCCTGACAGCAAAATACGCACGAAGGCGAAAAGACAATGCGCACAAACAGGTGCGTCAGGATGAAATAAGTGCACACACAAGTGCAACGAACGCTCCAGCAAACAGTGGAGAAAATAACGCTCAACCGAGCAATACACAGACTGACGGTAACAATCACACACAACACAAGACAAACACAACGAGAAACTTATAGGACACTAATTACTACAAAACAGAAACAGGTGTAGAAACAAACAGACAAAAGCAAACGAACATGAAACATCAATCGGTGGCAGCTAGAATTCCGGAGACGACGAACGCCGAAGCCTGCCCGAACAAGGGAGAGAGGCAGCCTCGGCCGAAACCGTGACACTAGCACTGGTCGATACATCAGGATGCCTTCCCCTTTAGTTGTAGAATGAGACAAGAGATTTCAGCTGGCAATATAGCTACATAGGAAAGGAGGCTATGGTTATTGGCTTAGTTGTCAATGTATTGATTTAATAAAGCAATGAGTGGTGGGTGGGAGTTTCTTTGCTTGACGGCTCACTGATCTCTCAATTAAAGGCATGAAACACCAATATTCAGAAACCCCTAGAATTTGTAGGGGATTACAAGCCTCTTTAGTCCCAACTGCTTCCAACACACACACACTCGCATCTCCCATTGCATGCCGACAGCTAACTAGGTCATGTCAAGACATTGTCAAGGCTTTATGATGATATGCCATCATCAACCACTGTCAACCGGTTTTAAATTTTTCAAAAAGGATGAAATGTGCCTACAGTTTAATTTCCTGCTATCATAATAGTGAGCCCCACATCCATACAAATTATCAGAGAATAGCCAGAACACAACACTTACCTTCTCCACACACAGTACCAGTCAAAAGTTTGGACACACATACTCATTCAAGGGTTTTTCTTTATTTTTTATATTTTCTACATTGTAGAATAATAGTGAAGACATCAAAACTATGAAATAACACATATGGAATCATGTAGTAACCAAAAAAGTGTTTTACAAAATCAAAATATATTTTAGATTCTAGGTTCTTCAAAGTAGCCACCTTTTGCCTTGATGACAGCTTTGCACACTCTTGGCATTCTCTCAACCAGCTCCACCTGGAATGCTTTTCCAACAGTCTTGAAGGAGTTCCCACATATGCTGAGCACTTGTTGGCTGCTTTTCCTTCACTCTGCTGTCCAACTCAATTGGGTTGAGGTCGGGGGATTGTGGAGGCCAGGTCATCTGATGCAGCACTCCATCACTCTCCTTCTTGGTAAAATAGCCCTTACAGAGCCTGGAGGTGTGTTGGGTCATTGATCTGTTGAAAAACAAATTATAGTCAAACTAAGTCCAAACCAGATGGGATGGCGTATCGCTGCAGAATGCTGTGGTGGCCATGCTGGTTAAGTGTGCCTTGAATTCTAAATAAAATCACAGCCAGTGTCACCAGCAAAGCACCCCCACATTATAACACCTCCTCCTCCATGCTTTAAGGTGGGAACTACACATGTGGAGATCATCCCTTCACCCACAACGCGTCTCACAAAGACACGGCAGTTGGAACCAAAAGGACAAATTTCCACCGGTTTAATGTCCATTGCTCGTGTTTCTTGGCCCAAGCAGGTCTCTTCTTATTATTGGTGTCCTTTGGTAGTGGTTTCTTCGCAGCAATTTGACCATGAAGGCCTGATTCACACAGTCGCCTATAAACAGTTGATGTTGAGATGTGTCTGTAACTTGAACTCTGTGAAGCATTTAATTAAATTTATGAGGCTGGTAACTCTAATGAACTTATCCTCTGCAGCAGAGGTAACTCTGGGTCTTCCATTCCTGTGGCGGTCCTCATGAGAGCCAGTTTCATCATAGCGCTTGATGGTTTTTGTGACTGCACTTGAAGAAACTTTCAAAGTTCTTGAAATGTTCCGTATTGACTGACCTTCATGTCTTAAAGTAATGATGGACACTTTTTTGTTTACTACATGATTCCATATGTGTTATTTCATAGTTTTGATGTCTTCACTATTATTCTACAATGTTAAAACATTTATAAAAATAAAGAAAAACCTTTGAATGAGTAGGTGTGTCCAAACTTTTGACTGGTAGTGTACATTACCTCCACATAGAGGATCTATCTGGGGTGATAAGAGCTAATACAGCACAGCAGGATAAACAGGACCAACATGCAATGGCTGCATCTGAAATGGCACCCTACACTCTAAAAAATGCTGGGTTGAAAACAACCCAGCGCTGGGTAAATAGTGGACAGAGCACATGTTGGGTTATTTTTGACCCAGCCAGTTGGGTCACTTAGTTGTGTTATTGAGCTATGTTCCACCGGGTCAGAGCTGAAGACTAAAGGCGTGGCTTAATAGGGGCGTGGCTTTCAGATATTTGCCACCCGTAATAGTAAATGTCATTCCGGTTCATCTGTTCTGTTGTATTGTCAACATATGTAATGGTTGAATGCTGACACTTTTGATGCTTAAATGAGGTTTACACAAACTGAGTTCCTCAAGTGCCAGTCTGTATCTCAATGTTGAGATAGTTACCACTTTGTTATGATAATATTATTAATTGTATATTAAATGTAATGTGTAAAATATTGACTAGAAGATGAATTTTCTAATGTAATCCATAGGTTATTTTCAGGAGATGTGGCCTATTGGGGGTGTGGCTCTCAGATCGTTAATTTGGCCACACGTGAGAGTAAATATTATTTAATCATGTTAAGTTCACACTGCAAATTAAACAATTCCTTACAATGGTTTTGCACATTACACACAGTATTTTAATATAACATTAATAACATTTTATGTAACTTCCCCAACATTGGAACTCGTACTCTTGTGTAAGACTTAATAAAGGTACGAACGTATCAGTGCTTACTATTAAGTTGTGTTGAAAATACAACTGAACAAATTAACCGGAATGACACCTACTGTCACGGGTTACCAGAAATAAGTATTGGAAAGCCACGCCCCTACTAAGCCACGCCTCCAGTATTTCATCTGACCCGGTGAATCATAGCTCAGTAACCCAGCATCAACAACCCAATTTAAAGAAAACAATGGGTTGTTTGTGACCAAACTTCCTGGGTCAAAATAACCAACTGTGTTCTGTCCAATATTTAAACAATTTGGGTTGTTGAATACTTATGTAAATGTAAACATTTCTAAAAACCTGTTTTTGCTTTGTTATTATGGGGTATTGTGTGTAGATTGATGAGAAAAAACTAAACAATTTAATCAATTTTAAAGTAAAGCTGTAACGTAACAAATTGTGAAAAAAGTAAATTGGTCTGAATACTTTCCGTAGGCACTGTACACATGTCTTAAAGGGAAAATCCCCTAAAAAATGATATTTTGGTATTGTTTTCATCAGTCCACTTTATACAGTCCCAAAATGTTTTGCATGTCAGTGATGAACTTTTTAAGATATTGGACTTCAAGAAGCAAAGTGTCACCAGCCACATCATCATGATGATGCAAAATTAGCAGATTTTCCCTTTATCGACTTCTTTTGAGGGCCTAGTTTTACCCTAATACAGTGGCCTGAAACTCATAGTTTACAGTAGTGATGTGCAGTTCGTGAATGAGTTGCTCTTCTTTAACCACTCTTTACTGACTCAAAAGTCATTATTCATTTTTCAGAGTGACTCGTTCATTTTAGTCATTTGTTTGAACAGCTGCGCTGGCAGCAATGAGTCATACAGCAGGATTAATACACGCTCCTCCGGCTCAGACAGGGACTCCAGAGACGTACTCCAACCACCAACTGTCTGTTATAAGCATGCAGGAAAATAGAGAAGGAAAATACATGTTTAGAACTGACAATTGATTGCATGGTGCAAGAATGAATGCAATTAATTGATTATTGAATGTTATGATAGACACAGCTTTATAGAACCAAAACATACACAGCCTCTGCTCAACAACCTCGAAATCGAGAACAAATCGTTTGGGGGGCTGCAGTTCGCGAACAATAGCCGATTGTGCTTATCACCCTCACAGAGGTCAAGTAATGCATTCCGCCAAGAGTCGTTCACAATCTAGTCCGGTTGCGGCCACAACTAGACCTTGTTTCAAATTTTATAATCTTATTTGTATGCCTAACAATCAACAACTGTACATTGTTTAAAACACACATTTACAAGTCTCAGTAACAAATGACATCTCCAATAAGCCCCCTATGGTGAACGACTCATGACTGAGTTTTCAGTTCGTCAGTCGCCAGTAGGGGGTCTTGCGTGCTGGGTATTACTGACTCAAATGAACAAAATTAGTCAAAAAGATCAGAGTCAGTAAAAAGAGCTGAACTTCCCGTCACTAGTTTACATGCCACAGCAGGCCTGTAAATCTCATTATGCTGTCTTGCAACGTGATCATATTGGAATCCAGAGTGGGGATATTCAACATTTTGAAGTTTTAGTCACACGCAACCTGCATTCAGAATGACTACAAGGATTGGGTAAACTAAGACAATGAGACAACCATTTCAGTAATGGGTTCAAGTCCAAGTACCAGATTGGAATAGTTTAGAAAAATGTATGTTATTTATATTTGAGTAGCATTAATTAATGATTAATTAATCAATCAATGTTCATGCAAAAACATTGATATTGAAAAAAAAACAAATTCTAAAACCTACAATAGGTTGGGGAAAATGTTAATGATGGGCGTGGTTTTGGTTCAAATTGGGCTATTAACACCAACACTGGGGTTATTTTACGCCACTGAGTGTTAATGTAACTCTTTACATTGTTTTTTAAAATCTTGAATCAACACTAGAAATGTTACACTGAAAAATCATCACTAGTTAACACTGGCCAATTTGTTGTGTGTTATGAAAGGGACACATCTGCAGGCTTCCATACATTTCAAGAACCTTCAGAATTCTGAAGAACCGTCAAGAACCACACACGTAACTCAAAGGTTCTTTATTGGGAAAGAGTTCTCCAAGGAACCTTAAGGCAGAGGAACCTTTATTTTGTCAGCGTAGAATTGCAAAGGCACACATATAATGCACATTGCATATATAGTACAGTATATACGGTACACTGAGTGTACAAAACATTAGGAACACCTTCCTAATATTGAGTTGCACCCTCTTTTGCCCTCAGAACATCCTCAATTCGTCGGGGCATGGACTCTACAAGGTGTCGAAAGTGTTCCACAGGGATGCTGGCCCATGTTGACTCCAATGCTTCCCACAGTTGTGTGAAGTTGGCTGGATGCCCTTTGGGCGGTGGACCATTCTTAATACACATGGGAAATTGTTGAGCGTGAAAAACCCAGAGACATTGCAGTTCTTGACACACTCAAATCGTTGCGCCTGTCACCTACTACCATACCTCGTATAAAAGGCACTTAAATATTTTGTCTTGCCCATTCACCCTCAATGGCACACATACACAATCCATGTCTCTTAAAAATCCTTCTTTAACCTGTCTCTTCCCCTTCATCTACTTTGACTGAAGTGGGTTTAACAAATTACATCAATTAGGGATCATAACTTTAACCTGTCCATGTCATGGAAAGAGCAGGTGTTCCTAATGTTTTGTACGCTTAGTGTACATTTACTCAGTAGACTTCACTCTATCAGGGAGAAATACACTGATGACAACAATAAACTATGTTTGACAGTGAACAAATCCACCCCATTCACTTCTAATTTAAAACAATGAACATGCTTAAATGAAATAAAAGCCTTTCTATTTTAAAAGACAGAGTGAATGTTGATCAAAGTCTGACTCAAATTATTTAAATAAAATTCCACTCAGGCCGGGAAAATGCTGTGTTTTGTATGGAATTTGGTTCTTAAAATATGAAGATAATACACTGACTTTTCATTTGGTGGATATCATTGACCTTGAATATTATGATTAATGAACATAGCAGTCGAGCCCCATCGCTGATCATCCACATTTCATACAGTATACTGGTCAATGCACCCTTAAACTCATACAACACAACATGTCAAAACAACCACAATCTGCATCACTCAATTGCCTTCTTCTGCAGCACATCCACAGCACAATAAACACACAAAGTTAAAATATTTGGTTGTTTTCATTAACTGGGTGGCAGACAAATTGCATTTTGCATCTCTTTCGATCTCTGTCCATGTGCACACAATCACTCTTTCTCCATGCTTGTTGTTTGATCTCAATCTCGATGTGCCGAGCAAAGGCAGAGGGGGGAAACGGTTTAGCGGTTCAGCATGACAGGGCACAAAATGGCAACGGCTCGTCCAAATTAGGCCTTGGTGTGTCACGGGATGCAGGGAGCCGGGGGGATGACACACACAATCATCCGTGCCACACTGCAGATTAATTTGAGCTAAAGACGCTGCTGAGCAAACGAGAAAGCGAGAGAGCAAGCAGCCCCCGGAGGCAACACTCACCAGAGCAGAGTTAATATTCATCACAGGACAGAATCAGGCCCCGGCCCCTGACTAGAGAGGCACAGAGAATAGGCTTGTGTAACACAATAATGTAATTAATTGCTCAGTAATTAAAGTTGGAAATTCAAACACTGCAGATTGTAAAATAAATGCAGCGCTCCTAGTAGCCGGGGACTTTAATGCAGGGAAACTTAAATCCGTTTTACCTAATTTCTACCAGCATGTTAAATGTGCAACCAGAGGGAAAAAAACTCTAGACCACCTTTACTCCACACACAGAGACGCATACAAAGCTCTCCCTCGCCCTCCATTTGGCAAATCTGACCATAACTCTATCCTCCTGATTCCTGCTTATAAGCAAAAACTGAAGCAGGAAGCACCAGTGATTCGGTTAATAAAAAAGTGGTCAGATGACGCAGATGCTAAGCTACAGGACTGTTTTGCTAGCACAGACTGGAACATGTTCCGGGATTCTTCAGACAGCATTGAGGAGTACACCACATCAGTCACTGGCTTCATCAATAAGTGCATCGATGATGTCGTCCCCACAGTGACCGTACGTACATACCCCAACCAGAAGCCATGGATTACAGGAAACATCCGCACTGAGCTAAAGGGTAGAGCTGCCGCTTTCAAGGAACGGGACTCTAACCCGGACGCTTATAAGAAATCCCGCTATGACCTCCGACGAACCATCAAACAGGCAAAGAGTCAATACAGGTCTAAGATTGAATCATACTACACTGGCTCTGACGCTCGTCGGATGTGGCAGGGCTTGAAAACTATTACAGACTACAAAGGGAAGCACAGCCGCGAGCTGCCCAGTGACACAAGCCTACCAGACGAGCTAAACCACTTCTATGCTCGCTTCGAGGCAAGCAACACTGAAGCATGCATGAGAGCACCAGCTGTTCCGGACGACTATGTGATCACGCTCTCCGTAGCCGATGTGAGTAAGACTTTTAAGCAGGTCAACATTCACAAGGCTGCAGGGCCAGACGGATTACCAGGACGTGTACTCCGAGCATGTGCTGACCAACTGGCAAGTGTCTTCACTGACATTTTCAACATGTCCCTGACTGAGTCTGTAATACCAACATGTTTCAAGCAGACCACCATAGTCCCCGTGCCCAAGAACTCTAAGATAACCTGCCTAAATGACTACCGACCCGTAGCACTGACGTCTGTAGTCATGAAGTGCTTTGAAAGACTGGTCATGGCTCACATCAACAGCATAATCCCAGAAACCCTAGACCCACTCCAATTTGCATACCGCCCCAACAGATCCACAGATGATGCAATCTCTATCGCACTCCACACTGCCCTTTCCCACCTGGACAAGAGGAACACCTACGTGAGAATGCTATTCATTGACTACAGCTCAGCATTCAACACCATAGTGCCCTCTAAGCTCATCACTAAGCTAAGGATCCTGGGACTAAACACCTCCCTCTGCAACTGGATCCTGGACTTCCTGACGGGCCGCCCCCAGGTGGTAAGGGTAGGTAACAACACATCTGCCACACTGATCCTCAACACGGGGGCCCCTCAGGGGTGCGTGCTCAGTCCCCTCCTGTACTCTCTGTTCACCCATGACTGCATGGCCAGGCACGACTCCAACACCATCATTAAGTTTGCCGACGACACAACAGTGGTAGGCCTGATCACCGACAACGATGAGAGAGCCTATAGGGAGGAGGTCAGAGATCTGGCCGTGTGGTGCCAGGACAACAACCTCTCCCTCAACGTGACCAAGACAAAGGAGATGATTGTGGACTACAGGAAAAAAAAGAGGACTGAGCACGCCCCCATTCTCATCGACGGGGCTGTAGTGGAACAGGTTGAGAGCTTCAAGTTCCTTGGTGTCCACATCACCAACGAACTATCATGGTCCAAACACACCAAGACAGTCGTGAAGAGGGCACGACAAAGCCTATTCCCCCTCAGGAGACTAAAAAGATTTGGCATGGGTCCTCAGATCCTCAAAAAATTCTACAGCTGCACCATCGAGAGCATCCTGAC
Organism: Coregonus lavaretus; assembly: GCF_964263955.1. Taxonomy (NCBI): domain Eukaryota; kingdom Metazoa; phylum Chordata; class Actinopteri; order Salmoniformes; family Salmonidae; genus Coregonus; species Coregonus lavaretus. The sequence continues at coordinate 34,305,871 of NC_140008.1, read as the reverse complement.
TGGTTGCATCACCGCCTGGTATGGCAACTGCTTGGCCTCTGACCGCAAGGCACTACAGAGGGTAGTGCGTACGGCCCAGTACATCACTGGGGCAAAGCTCCCTGCCATCCAGGACCTCTATACCAGGCGGTGTCAGAGGAAGGCCCTCAAAATTGTCAAAGACTCCAGCCACCCTAGTCATAGACTGTTCTCTCTGCTACCGCACGGCAAGCGGTACCGGAGTGCCAAGTCTAGGTCCAAAAGACTTCTCAACAGCTTCTACCCCCAAGCCATAAGACTCCTGAACAGCTTATCATGGCTACCCGGACTATTTGCACTGCCCCCCCACCCCATCCTTTTTACGCTGCTGCTACTCTGTTAAGTATTTATGCATAGTCACTTTAACTCTACCCACATGTACATATTACCTCAACTACCTCAACTAGCCGGTGCCCCCGCACATTGACTCTGCAACGGTACCCCCCTGTATATATAGCCTCCCTACTGTCACTTTATTTTACTGTATATATAGCCTCCCTACTGTCACTTTATTTTACTTCTGCTCTTTTTTTCTCAACACTTTTTTTGTTGTTGTTTTATTCTTACTTTTTTTGTTTAAAATAAATGCACTGTTGGTTAAGGGCTGTAAGTAAGCATTTCACTGTAATGTCTGCACCTGTTGTATTCGGCGCATGTGACCAATAAAATTTGATTTGATTTGATTTGATTTGAAATGTTCAATACAACAACATACTAATCATATACAGTGGGGAAAAAAAGTATTTAGTCAGCCACCAATTGTGCAAGTTCTCCCAATTAAAAAGATGAGAGAGCCCTGTAATTTTCATCATAGGTACACGTCAACTATGACAGACAAATTGAGAAATGTTTTCCAGAAAATCACATTGTAGGATTTTTTATGAATTTATTTGCAAATTATGGTGGAAAATAAGTATTTGGTCACCTACAAACAAGCAAGATTTCTGGCTCTCACAGACCTGTAACTTCTTCGATAAGAGGCTCCTCTGTCCTCCACTCATTACCTCAAACATCACACTCCAAACTCCACTATGGCCTAGACCAAAGAGCTGTCAAAGGACACCAGAACAAAATTGTAGACTTGCACCAGGCTGGGAAGACTGAATCTGCAATAGGCAAGCAGCTTGGTTTGAAGAAATCAACTGTGGGAGCAATTATTAGGAAATGGAAGACATACAAAACCACTGATAATCTCCCTCGATCTGGGGCTCCACGCAAGATCTCACCCCGTGGGGTCAAAATGATCACAAGAACGGTGAGCAAAAATCCCAGAACCACACGGGGGGACCTAGTGAATGACCTGCAGAGAGCTGAGACCAAAGTAACAAAGCCTACCATCAGTAACACACTACGCCGCCAGGGACTCAAATCCTGCAGTGCCAGATGTGTCCCCCTGCTTAAGCCAGAACATGTCCAGGCCCGTCTGAAGTTTGCAGGAGTGCATTTGGATGATCCAGAAGAGGATTGGGATAATGTCATATGGTCAGATGAAACCAAAATAGAACTTTTTGGTAAAAACTCAACTCGTCGTGTTTGGAGGACAAAGAATGCTGAGTTGCATCCAAAGAACACCATACCTACTGTGAAGCATGGGGGTGGAAACATCATGCTTTGGGGCTGTTTCTCTGCAAAGGGACCAGGACGACTGATCCGTGTAAAGGAAAGAATGAATGGGGCCATGTATCGTGAGATTTTGAGTGAAAACCTCCTTCCATCAGCAAGGGCATTGAAGATGAAACGTGGCTGGGTCTTTCAGCATGACAATGATCCCAAACACACCGCCCGGGCAACGAAGGAGTGGCTTCGTAAGAAGCATTTCAAGGTCCTGGAGTGGCCTAGCCAGTCTCTAGATCTCAACCCCATAGAAAATCTTTGGAGGGAGTTGAAAGTCCGTGTTGCCCAGCGACAGCCCCAAAACATTTTTGTGGTCCTCTGTAGCTCAGCTGGTAGAGCACGGCGCTTGTAACGCCAAGGTAGTGGGTTCGATCCCTGGGACCACCCATACACAAAAATGTATGCACGCACGACTGTAAGTCACTTTGGATAAAAGCGTCTGCTAAATGGCATATAAAAAAATAATAAAAAAACATCACTGCTCTAGAGGAGATCTGCATGGAGGAATGGGCCAAAATACCAGCAACAGTGTGTGAAAACCTTGTGAAGACTTACAGAAAACGTTTGACCTGTGTCATTGCCAACAAAGGGTATATAACAAAGTATTGAGAAACTTCTGTTATTGACCAAATACTTATTTCCACCATAATTTGCAAATAAATTCATAAAAAATCCTACAATGTTATTTTCTGGAATTTTTTGTCTCATCTTGTCTGTCGTAGTTGACGTGTACCTATGCTGAAAATTACAGGCCTCTCTCATCTTTTAAGTGGGAGAACTTGCACAATTGGTGGCTGACTAAATACTTTTTTTCCCCACTGTACTTGCGTACTATTGTTTGTACAGATGAACGTGGTACCTTCAGATGTTTGGAAATTGCTCCCAAGGATGAACCAGACTTGTGGAGGACTACAATTTTCTTTCTAAGGTCTTGGCTGATTTCTTTTGATTTTCCCATGATGTCAAGCAAAGAGGCACTGAGTTTGAAGGTAGGCCTTGAAATATATCCACAGGTACACCTCCAATTGACTCAAATTATGTCAATTAGCCTATCAGAAGCTTCTAAAGCCATGACATCATTTTCTGGAATTTTCCAAGCTGTTTAAACTTAGTGTATGTAAACTTCTGACCCACTGGAATTGTGATACAGTGAATTATAAGTGAAATCATTTGTCTGTACACACACACACACACACACACACACACACACACACACACACACACACACACATACAGTGGGGAGAACAAGTATTTGATACACTGCCGATTTTGCAAGATTTCCTACTTACAAAGCATGTAGAGGTCTGTAATTTTTTATCATAGGTACACTTCAACTGTGAGAGACGGAATCTAGAACAAAAATACGGAAAATCACATTGTATGATTTTAAGTAATTCATTTGCATTTTATTGCATGACATAAGTATTTGGTACATCAGAAAAGCAGAACTTAATATTTGGTACAGAAACCTTTGTTTGCAATTACAGAGATCATACGTTTCCTGTAGGTCTTGACCAGGTTTGCATACACTGCAGCAGGGATTTTGGCCCACTCCTCCATACAGACCATCTCCAGATCCTTCAGGTTTCGGGGCTGTCGCTGGGCAATACGGACTTTCAGCTCCCTCCAAAGATTTTCTATTGGGTTCAGGTCTGGAGACTGGCTAGGCCACTCCAGGACCTTGAGATGCTTCTTACGGAGCCACCCCTTAGTTGCCCTGGCTGTGTGTTTCGGGTCGTTGTCATGCTGGAAGACCCAGCCACGACCAATCTTCAATGCTCTTACTGAGGGAAGGAGGTTGTTGGCCAAGATCTTGCGATACATGGCCCCATCCATCCTCCCCTCAATACGGTGCAGTCGTCCTGTCCCCTTTGCAGAAAAGCATCCCCAAAGAATGATGTTTCCACCTCCATGCTTCACGGTTGGGATGGTGTTCTTGGGGTTGTACTCATCCTTCTTCTTCCTCCAAACACGGCGAGTGGAGTTTAGACCAAAAAGCTATATTTTTGTCTCATCAAACCACATGACCTTCTCCCATTCCTCCTCTGGATCATCCAGATGGTCATTGGCAAACTTCAGACGGGCCTGGACATGCGCTGGCTTGAGCAGGGGGACCTTGCGTGCACTGCAGGATTTTAATCCATGACGGCGTAGTGTGTTACTAATGGTTTTCTTTGAGACTGTGGTCCCAGCGCTCTTCAGGTCATTGACCAGGTCCTGCCGTGTAGTTCTGGGCTGATCCCTCACCTTCCTCATGATCATTGATGCCCCACGAGGTGAGATCTTGCATGGAGCCCCAGACCGAGGGTGATTGACCGTCATCTTGAAATTCTTCAATTTTCTAATAATTGCGCCAACAGTTGTTGCCTTCTCACCAAGCTGCTTGCCTATTGTCCTGTAGCCCATCCCAGCCTTGTGCAGGTCTTCAATTTTATCCCTGATGTCCTTACACAGCTCTCTGGTCTTGGCCATTGTGGAGAGGTTGGAGTCTGTTTGATTGAGTGTGTGGACAGGTGTCTTTTATACAGGTAACGAGTTCAAACAGGTGCAGTTAATACAGGTAATGAGTGGAGAACAGGAGGGCTTCTTAAAGAAAATCTAACAGGTCTGTGAGAGCCGGAATTCTTACTGGTTGGTAGGTGATCAAATACTTATGTCATGCAATAAAATGCAAATTAATTACTTAAAAATCATACAATGTGATTTTCTGGATTTTTTTTTTGATTCCGTCTCTCACAGTTGAAGTGTACCTATAATAGAAATAACACACCTCTACATGCTTTGTAAGTAGGAAAACCTGCAAAATCGGCAGTGTATCAAATACTTGTTCTCCCAACTGTATGTGTATGTATGTATGTATGTATGTATGTATGTATGTATGTATGTATGTATGTTACGGATACAGGTATCCTGTGTGTGTTTTTGTGTTTTTCCTCTCCTTCTGCCCTAATCACAGGTGTCCTTTATGTTCCTGATTGGTGGTCGTTGGGGTGTCCCACCTGTCCGACATCCGTTTGGCTGCTGATTGCTGAGGTGGACCAATCAGTGGACATTCCTCTGTATTGCACTACCTGTTTCTGTTTTTTTACTTACACCTCCCATTGTCTTAAAAGCCAGTCAGTTGTGTTTGTTGGCAGAGACTATTTCCGTATGTGAGTATGGATACTGTGGTGTCCTGTGTTTTGTGTACTCACTCATTTGCTGGTTACTCTGTTTGGTAACTTTGTTATGTGTTTCTGGGAAAAGGGGGATTTAAGCAAGTTGCCCTTGGGCATACATTACCAGTAGGAAGAAAATTGCCTAAAAACACTAGTTAGACCTGAGCGGACCACCCACTGTAATAATTTGTATGATTAGCAGTAGCTTAGCAGTTCTTGGGGCAGGCAAGATCAGTTTAGTTTTTTTTTTACATTATTGTTTCATTTCTTGGGTCCTGCTCAGCCCTTTTTCCCAAACCTTTACCGTGTGTTCAAAATAAACATCTTGTGTTTGACGGTAGTTTATGGTTGTCGGTGTAGTTTTTGTTCTCACTGTTTCCATGTCATGATTATAATTTGCATGAATTATGTTACGGGTCTTTGTTCCATCCACCCTAGACTTTTAAAGCCACGGGGTTCGTAACAATGTGTGTGTGTATATATATATATATATATATATATATATATATATATATACACTGCTCAAAAAAATATAGGGAACACTTAAACAACACAATGTAACTCCAAGTCAATCACACTTCTGTGAAATCAAACTGTCCACTTAGGAAGCAACACTGATTGACAATAAATTTCACATGCTGTTGTGCAAATGGAATAGACAACAGGTGGAAATTATAGGCAATTAGCAAGACAGCCCCCATTAAAGAAGTGGTTCTGCGGGAGGTAACCAGAGACCACTTCTCAGTTCCTATGCTTCCTGGCTGATGTTTTGGTCACTTTTGAATGCTGGCGGTGCTTTCACACTAGTGGTAGCATGAGACGGAGTCTACAACCCACACAAGTGGCTCAGGTAGTGGAGGAGGCCCTACCAGGAGACAGGCCAGTACATCAGGAGACGTGGAGGAGGCCGTAGGAGGGCAACAACCCAGCAGCAGGACCGCTACCTCCGCGTTTGTGCAAGGAGGAGCAGGAGGAGCACTGCCAGAGCCCTGCAAAATGACCTCCAGCAGGCCACAAATGTGCATGTGTCTGCTCAAATGGTCAGAGACAGACTCCATGAGGGTTGTATGAGGGCCCGACGTCCACAGGTGGGGGTTGTGCTTACAGCCCAACACCGTGCAGGACGTTTGGCATTTGCCAGAGAACACTAAGATTAGCAAATTCGCTTCTGCAGCTTTTGCAGGTTTTCCTACTTACAAAGCATGTAGAGGTCTGTAATTTTTTATCATAGGTACACTTCAACTGTGAGAGACGGAATCTAAAACAAAATCCAGAAAATCACATTGTATGATTTTTAAGTCATTCATTTGCATTTTATTGCATGACATAAGTATTTGATACATCAGAAAAGCAGAACTTAATATTTGGTACAGAAACCTTTGTTTGCAATTACAGAGATCATACATACACACACACACACAGTGGGGAGAACAAGTATTTGATACACTGCCGATTTTGCAGGTTTTCCTACTTACAAAGCATGTAGAGGTCTGTAATTTGTATCATAGGTACACTTCAACTGTGATAGACGGAATCTAAAACAAAAATCCAGAAAATCACATGGTATGATTTTTAAGTAATTAATTTGCATTTTGCATAAGTATTTGATCACCTACCAACCAGTAAGAATTCCGGCTCTCACAGACCTGTTTTTTTTTCTTTAAGAAGCCCTCCTGTTCTCCACTCATTACCTGTATTAACTGCACCTGTTTGAACTCGTTAGCTGTATAAAGACACCTGTCCACACACTCAATCAAACAGACTCCAACCTCTCCACAATGGCCAAGACCAGAGAGCTGTGTACCAAAAAAGTGTTAAACAAATCAAAATATATTTTATAATTGTGATTCTTCAAATAGCCACCCTTTGCCTTCATGACAGCTTTGAACACTTGGCAATCTCTCAACCAGCTTCATGAGGTAGTCACCTGGAATGCATTTCAATTAACAGGTGTGCCTTCTTAAAAGTTAATTTGTGGAATGTCTTTCCTTCTTAATGCGTTTGAGCCAATCAGTTGTGTTGAGACAAGGTAGGGGTGGTATACAGAAGATAGCCCTATTTGGTAAAATATCAAGTCCATATTATGGCAAGAACAGCTGAAATAACCAAAGAGAAACGACAGTCCATCGTTACTTTAAGACATGAAGGTCAGTCAATCCGGAAAATGTCAAGAACTTTGAAAGTTTCTTCAAGTGCAGTCGCAAAAACCATCAAGCGCTATGATGAAACTGGCTCTCATGAGGACCGCGATAGGAATGGAAGACCCAGAGTTAACTCTGCTGCAGTGGATAAGTTCATTAGAGTTACCAGCCCTAGAAATTGCAGCCTAAATAAATGCTTCACAGAGTTCAAGAAACAGACATATCTCAACATCAACTGTTCAGTGGGGACTGTGTGAATCAGGCCTTCATGGTCAAATTGCTGCAAAAAAACCACTACTAAAGGACACCAATAATAAGAAGAGACCATTTGGGCCAAGAAACACGAGCAATGGACATTAGACCGGTGGAAATTATTCCTTTGGTCTGCAGTTCAAATTTGAGATTTTTGGTTCCATCCGCCGTGTCTTTGTGAGACGCGATGGGGGTGAACGGATGATCTCTGCATGTGTATTTCCCACCGTAAAGCATGGAGGAGGAGGTGTTATGATGTGGGGGTGCTTTGCTGGTGACACTGTCTGTGATTTATTTAGAATTCAAGGCACAATTACCCAGCATGGCTGCCACAGCATTCTGTAGCGATACGCCATCCCATCTGGTTTGGGCTTAGTGGGACTATCATTTGTTTTTCAACAGGACAATTACCCAACACACCTCCAGGCTGTGTAAGGGCTATTTTATGTGGAGTGATGGAGTGCTGCATCAGATGACCTGGCCTCCGCAATCCCCCGATCTCAACCCAATTGAGATGGATTGGGGTGAGTCGGACCGCAGAGTGAAGGAAAATGTGGGAACTCTTTCGAGACTGTTGGAAAAGCATTCCAGGTGAAGCTGGTTGAGAGAATGCCAAGAGTGTGCAAAGCTGTCATCAAGGCAAAGGGTGGATATATGAACATTCTCAAATATAAAATATACTTTGATTTGTTTAACACATTTTTGTTTACTACATATTCCATATGTGTTATTTCATAGTTTTGATGTCTTCATTATAATTCTACAATGTAAAAAATAGTTACAAAATAAAAAAAAGCCCTTGAATGAGTAGGTGTGTCTAAACTTTTGACTGGTAGTATACATCCAGTGCATTCGGAAAGTATTCAGATCCGTTTACCTTTTCCACCTTTTCTTACGTTACAGCCTATTCTAAACAGGATTAAATGTTTTTTTCCCCTCATCAATCTACACACAATGCCCCATAATGACAAAGCAAAAACAGGTTTTTAGAAATGTTTGCATATGTATCAAAAAATAAAATATAAATAATACTCTATGTAGAGTTCTTCAAAGAACCCCCTGTATATGGTTCTACCTAGAACCCTCTATGAAGGGTTCTGCCTAGAACCCTCTGAAGGATTCAACAGATATCCCTTTTATCTTTGGAGGGTTCTTCTTAGAACTCTCTATTAAAACGGTTCCACCAGCCTTATTAGCCTTTAAAACGTAATTATTTTTGACAATACATACTGTATATCATAAGGCCTTTCTTTGAGTGCCTAGTTATACTCTAACACAGTGGTGTTAGGAATCTCCTGGTTTAAAGGCCACATCAGGCCTGCAAGTCACATTATGCTGGCCTGCAAAGTAATGAGTACTTCCTATTGGAATCCAGCCAGAGTTAGAATCTCCAACAAGTAGAATTGTTAATCACCCGCCACCTGTATCCAGAATGACTGCCAGGATAGGAGAGATTGGATACTGAGACCTCAATCATATAAACTGGAACAACCATCTCAGTAACGGGTCCAATAAATCCAATTACTAACAGATTGGATTAGTTTAGAAAACTGAATGTTATTTATATTTTTTGTGTAGCATAAAATTAAATCAACCAATCAATGTAGATGCAAAAACACAGACATTACAGTAAAACAAACAATTATGAAAATCTCCCTGCAATAGAGCATTCTGAGAAATATTTTATATGGTTCTATGTAGATCCCTCCTTGCCTTCCAAAGAATCCTTCTTGCATTCCAAAGAATCATCAAAAGAACCCTTTCTGCCAATAGCGTTTTTTAGGATGTTAAACGTTCTAGATAGAACCCTTTGCCATACAAAGAACCCTTGTCTTCCAAAAAGGGTTCTTCTGATCAAAATGGTTCTTGGAAGAACCCTATCCCTCCGCAGAGAACCCTTTTGAAACTATTTTTCTAAGAGTGTAGGTATACTTTTAAACAATGATCATGCCATCATGGTGATCCAGCATTCATAGCCATAGATACAACATGGTCTTATCTAAAATGCATACAGTATGTATTAATGTATTAATAGTGTACATTATGACTTTCGGGCCTCATAGCGTATTAATAAATACAGTGGTATGAATTGTATTATCAAGTATGTATTTGTGCAGCACAGTGATGTTTTACCCACACTGCCAGCTTTCCAAGAAAGGACATTCATAAATAAATTACCATTTCCATAATTGTGAATTATTGTAATTGTAATTGCTTTAGTTGTGCCACAGATCTGCATATTTGAAATGTGAGCTGTTAAAGCCTCTTTACAAAAATCACTGCAGCAGCACTAAACTTTACTTGAACACAAATCTGTAACAAGGGAGAAAGATAATCAGTATTCAACCATTACCACCAGAACACTTCCATGTAATTTAGCCCAAGTTTCACGATTCAGATCTGTCTTACAGTGGGGGAAAAAAGTATTTAGTCAGCCATTAACTGTGTAAGTTCTCCCACTTAAAAAGATGAGAGAGGCCTGTAATTTTGATCATAGGTAGAAGTCAACTATGACAGACAAAATTAGGAAAAAAATTACAGAAAATCACATTGTAGGATTTTTAATGAATTTATTTGCAAATTATGGTGGAAAATAAGTATTTGGTCAATAACAAAAGTTTCTCAATACTTTGTTATACACCCTTTGTTGGCAATGACACAGGTCAAACGTTTTCTGTAAGTCTTCACAAGGTTTTCACACACTGTTGCTGGTATTTTGGCCCATTCCTCCATGCAGATCTCCTCTAGAGCAGTGATGTTTTGGGGCTGTCGCTGGGCAACACGGACTTTCAACTCCCTCCGAAGATTTTCTATGGGGTTGAGATCTGGAGACTGGCTAGGCCACTCCAGGACCTTGAAATGCTTCTTACGAAGCCACTCCTTCGTTGCCCGGGCGGTGTGTTTGGGATCATTGTCATGCTGAAAGACCCAGCCACGTTTCATCTTCAATGCCCTTGCTGATGGAAGGAGGTTTTCACTCAAAATCTCACGATACATGGCCCCATTTATTCTTTCCTTTACACGGATCAGTCGTCCTGGTCCCTTTGCAGAAAAACAGCCCCAAAGAATGATGTTTCCACCCCCATGCTTCACAGTAGGTATGGTGTTCTTTGGATGCAACTCAGCATTCTTTGTCCTCCAAACACGACAAGTTGAGATTTTACCAAAAAGTTCTATTTTGGTTTCATCTGACCATATGACGTTCTCCCAATCCTCTTCTGGATAATCCAAATGCACTCTAGCAAACTTCAGACGGGCCTGGACATGTACTGGCTTAAGCAGGGGGACACGTCTTGCACTGCAGGATTTGAGTCCCTGGCGGCGTAGTGTGTTACTGATGGTAGGCTTTGTTACTTTGGTCCCAGCTCTCTGCAGGTCATTCACTAGGTCCCCCCGTGTGGTTCTGGGATTTTTGCTCACCGTTCTTGTGATCAATTTGACCCCACGGGGTGAGATCTTGCGTGGAGCCCCAGATTGAGGGAGATTATCAGTGGTCTTGTATGTCTTCCATTTCCTAATAATTGCTCCCACAGTTGATTTCTTCAAACCAAGCTGCTTACCTATTGCAGATTCAGTCTTCCCAGCCTGGTGCAGGTCTACAGTTTTGTTTCTGGTGTCCTTTGACAGCTCTTTGGTCTTGGCCATAGTGGAGTTTGGAGTGTGACTGTTTGAGGTTGTGGACAGGTGTCTTTTATACTGATAACAAGTTCCATTAAAACAGGTAACGAGTGGAGGACAGAGGAGCCTCTTAAAGAAGAAGTTACAGGTCTGTGAGAGCCAGAAATATTGCTTGTTTGTAGGTGACCAAATTCTTATTTTCCACCATAATTTGCAAATAAATTCATAAAAAATCCTACAATGTGATTTTCTGGATTTTTTTTCTCAATTTGTCTGTCATAGTTGACGTGTACATATGATGAAAATTACAGGCCTCTCTCATATTTTTAAGTGGGAGAACTTGCACAATTGGTGGCTGACTAAATACTTTTTTTCCCCACTGTACAAGCAAGCAGCCTTTGAAAAAGAATCCTTTTGTAGGCCTTCCTTAAGTAAATACAACAAAAAGAAAATATCTGATGAAAATTGAAACATTCACTATTAAAGCTGATATAAGGAGAATATAGCCTAGTGTGTTTCCCAAATGGCACACTATTCCCTATATAGTTCACTCCTTCCCTATATAGTTCACTACTTTGGACCAGAGCCCTGTGGTCCCTGGTCAAACCTAGTGCACTATATAGCGAATAGGGTGTCATGTGAGGCACAACCATTGTGTGCGCGCCATTCTGTCTTTTTCAGAATGGCGCGTCAGACAATAGTCAGTCATATATCGTACAGTGAGGGAAAAATGTATTTGATCCCCTGCTGATTTTGTACGTTTGCCCACTGACAAAGAAATGATCAGTCTATAATTTTAATGGTAGGTTTATTTGAACAGTGAGAGACTGAATAACAACAAAACAATCCAGAAAAACACATGTCAAAAATGTTATAACTTGATTTGCATTTTAATGAGGGAAATAAGTATTTGACCCCCTCTCAATCAGAAAGATTTCTGGCTCCCAGGTGTCTTTTATACAGGTAACGAGCTGAGATTAGGAGCACACTCTTAAAGGGAGTGCTCCTAATCTCAGTTTGTTACCTGTATAAAAGACCTGTCCACAGAAGCAATCAATCAATCAGATTCCAAACTCTCCACCATGGCCAAGACCAAAGAGCTCTCCAAGGATGTCAGGGACAAGATTGTAGACCTACACAAGGCTGGAATGGGCTACAAGACCATCGCCAATCAGCTTGGTGAGAAGGTGACAACAGTTGGTGCGATTATTCGCAAATGGAAGAAACACAAAATAACTGTCAATCTCCCTCGGCCTGGGGCTCCATGCAAGATCTCACCTTGTGTAGTTGCAATGATCATGAGAACGGTGGGGAATCAGCCCAGAACTACACGGGAGGATCTTGTCAATGATCTCAAGGCAGCTGGGACCATAGTCACCAAGAAAACAATTGGTAACACACTACGCAAGGTCCCCCTGCTCAAGAAAGCACATATACATGCCCATCTGAAGTTTGCCAATGAACATCTGAATGATTCAGAGGAGAACTGGGTGAAAGTGTTGTGGTCAAATGACACCAAAATGGAGCTCTTTGGCATCAACTCAACTCGCCGTGTTTGGAGGAGGAGGAATGCTGCCTCTGACCCCAAGAACACCATCCTCAACGTCAAACATGGAGGTGGAAACATTAGGCTTTTGGGGTGTTTTTCTGCTAAGGGGACAGGACAACTTCACCGCATCAAAGGGACGATGGACAGGGCCATGTACCGTCAAATCTTGGGTGAGAACCTCCTTCCCTCAGCCAGGGCATTGAAAATGGGTCATGGATGTGTATTCCAGCATGACCAGACAATGACCCAAAACACACAGCCAAGGCAACAAAGGAGTGGTTCAAGAGAAGGCACATTAAGGTCCTGGAGTGGCCTAGCCAGTGTCCAGACCTTAATCCCATAGAAAATCTGTGGAGGGAGCTGAAGGTTTGAGTTGCCAAACGTCAGCCTCGAAACCTTAATGACTTGGAGAAGATCTGCAAAGAGGAGTGGGACAAAATCCCTCCTGAGATGTGTGCAAACCTGGTGGCCAACTACAAATAAATAAATAAATTGGTCATTTAGCAGACGCTCTTATCCAGAGCGACTTACAGGAGCAATTAGGGTTAAGTGCCTTGCTCAAGGGCACATCGACAGATTTTTCACCTAGTCGGCTCGGGGATTAGAACCAGCGACCTTTCGGTTACTGGCACAACGCTCTTAACCGCTAAGCTACCTGCCGCCCTGTACAAGAAACGTCTGACCTCTGTGATTGCCAACAAGGGTTTTGCCACCAAGTACTAAGTCATGTTTTGCAGAGGGGTCAAATACTTATTTCCCTCATTAAAATGCAAATCAATTTAGAACATTTTTGACATGCGTTTTTCTGGATTTTGTTGTTGTTATTCTGTCTCTCACTGTTCAAATAAACCTAGCATTAAAATTATAGACTGATCATTTCTTTGTCAGTGGGCAAACGTACAAAATCAGCAGGGGATCAAATACATTTTTCCCTCACTGTATGTGAGATTTATTCCTGCTTAGAAGTCGCAGTGGTTCTTCCGTCACTGTATAATAAAGTATATCAGAGCAGGTGGGCTGATCTAGGATCAGGCCTCCCCTGTCCATGTAATTTCATTCCATTATGCTCAGAAAAGGTCAAACTGATCAACACTCCAACACTGAGACGTATTATGAGACACTGTAGTGGTAATTAGTGGTGGGGGGGGGGTACCTCTTTCAGGAGGAAGACATTTTACCTTAATAATTATGACTCCATCCACTTTGACTTGATTGATCATGCGGCAGGGTTGACAAGACACACAATTAATAGAGTGTAAGTCGAGTAATTTCAATCTAATGGAATGACTGATTCAAACGTAATGATGCATCCAGAACAGACATAATGACCCTACTAATCTAAGTGTGATTTAATGATGCACATACCAATTGTAACTAAATTGAAAATAGAATATTCCGGCTTGATGATTGTGAGACACAAATGCATGGTAATAATGACAATATCAAAGCAATTTTAAATTATCCTCTATTCCTCCTCTCTATATCATTCACTGACTACTGGAGGTACAGTATTCGTCCTGGATAACGATATGCTAAAATAAAACTCCCCTATCGGTATCTGTGAGAAGAGATTGTTCTTTTGAGGCGGAAGCCAAGCCGAGCTGTATCTTTCTTCGAGGAGGAAGGAAGGTGTATTCAGGGGGAGCTGTCACTTTGCAGGAACATGTTTGGCAGGAGCACAGAGAAGGGGGACATATTTCACAGCAGAGCAGCAGCGGAGCCTGCCAGTGCTAGTGCTTGTGCCATCTCGGTCGTGCACAGACTCGCGGCAACTGTCGTCTTCCTCTTAAAGACAATCCTCTAGAGTAGACGCCTTTGTTAACGCTCAGCCTCCTGCTTGTCACAGTCTCCTGCCTGTCACAGTTCACTAAGAGAGGGTTTTTTCACAAAGGGAAAATAGACACATGAAGCAAACTTTTATCTGCCATTACTTATGTAATATAACCAAGTCCCACCCTGCAGGTTCCAATAGCATATATTTTCTATATAAGTGGTCTACAATAAGAGCTATATGGATAAGGATATGAAAACAGTTTACACAGGAACATCTGTTGATGTTTGCAATGTGCTGAGGGAGGAAAGGTGCCTCAAGGTCAAAGTTTTTAATAGAATGTACAATTGTTTTACAATACAAGTAGCGACAAATGTATCGACACACTCATTCCCAATCAATGCACAAGGTGTGACAAGTAATTGAAGCCTCATTCAGTCGGTAAACAAATCATTTCCCTGTCTAATGCAGAGTAAAAGCACCACCTCTCCCCTATCCCTCTTCCTCTTTCCCTCCCTCTCCTGGATGTTGGGAAGTGAGACAGAAATGTGATATTGTCCAGCCAACTGTGTGGTAACTGGTCGTTCCAGACCAGGGATGGGCAACTCCAGTCCTCGGGGGTCGGAGTGGTGCCACAATTCCCCCTGGGTGCACATTAGGTTTTTTCTCTAGCACTACACAGCTGATTTAAATAATGAAAGCTTGATGATGAGCTGATTATTTGAATCAGCTTTGTAGTAAAACGTTTTGGAAACCCTGCCTTAATGAGTACGGAATACGAGCCAGTCGGGGGGGGGGGGGGGGGGGGGGGGGGGGGGGGGGAGAAAGAGAAAGAGGAGAGAGAGAGCTCTGGTCTGATAGCATGCGTCCCAGATGGCACCCTAGTTTGTATATAGTGCACTACTTTTGGACAGAGGCCTATAGAGCCGTATGAATTAGGTACTCTATGGGCCATGGTCAAAAGTAGCACACTAAATAGGGAATAAGGTGCCATTTGGGACGTCATCTGATAGTCACACTGAAGAGACGGCCCTGACATGGCCCATTATTGTCCTGCTATACCCACAATATGTGTTCCTGGTTCACCCTCAGGTTAATCACTCTCATTGATCTATTGGGACCAGTTTTCCGGACCTAGATTAAGCCTATACTCAAAAACACTTTCAATGAAGAATCTTGTTTTTTTGGTCCAGGAGTAAGCTTAATCTGGGTCTTGGAAACCAGTCATTGGTGTTCATATTGCACCAGATGGGAAGGCAAAATATTATGTTTTAGAAATATATAAACTTTTCAACAGTTTTCTGCATTCTTTCTTGTTTATGTTTACTCAAGGAAATCAAATTATTCATTTGAAGTAAACAGTTGAGGAGGATTCAGTTCTGAATAACTCAGCTGTGAAGGCAAACTTTGATTGATTAACAAAAACAACCAAATACAAAATGTATGGTAATAATAAGTGTATGAAATAACTCCCATACTTTTCTTTTTGGCAACTGTGTATGTACAGTAGCTTTCTAGCTTAAGGAAAAATATAGTGAATAATATACTAACGGGTTGACGGAAAAGCAAGAGATAAGAGAATAAAACAACATTTCATCCTTGTCCTGAAAACATTAAAACACAGCCTCGCTTCCCTCTGGCAGCTTGCAAACAACATCCACACTGTCATAAATCCAATCGCTCTTTTTGTTTCACGCCTTTAAAAATTTATAACTGAAATATACTTGAACTGTGGCCATGCTTATATCCCCAGCCAGCTCGGTGCAGCACGGCCGGTAACAGTGTCGTGGCTAACTATTCGCTGCACCGCGGCCCATAAATCACACCACCGGAAAGTCTGCCCCGGAGCCCAGAGGAGAGAGAAGTACGTTTTCAGACCCATTTAACACTGATAATGCCTACCGTTTCCCACAGGGCCCTGTTGGCCACAGCTAGGGCCCGTCATGAATCACCACCACCAGGCCCTCTACCTCCTAGCCAGCGTCTCTCTCTCACACACACACACACACACACACATACACCTCTCACTCTCACTCTCTCCTGCCAGCTGGGGCCAGGGGCAAACCTCTACTCCCCTGCTGCTGACATTGCTCAGGCAGAAGGTCAGAACCACACAGAGCCCTTGGGAGGGGTGAAGGGGTGGGAGCGGCGGGGAGAGAGGGTGAAGAAGGGGTAAGAGGTTAAGAAGGGGGATGACGACAGAGAGTGGTTGAGGAGGGCGTTAGAAGTTATGGAGGGTATTTTATTTCTGTTCCTCCCTGAGCTCCTATCTGTTATAAATCTATAATAAACGATTCTGTGCTCTCTGCTGGAGAGGTAAGATCATTTAATAACCCTGTTGACTAATTTAGGCCTCAACACATCCATTACAACCTGATGAAAACCTCTTCTATCCTCCCTCACATTCCAGTCTCACAGTGTGTGTGTGTGTGTGTTCTAGAGGGAGGGTGCATTAGGTACTCAATGGGTAATGTAGCTAACACCATACAATCAGGATGTAATGTACCCAAGCCAATAAAGTCCATCACGCAAGGCCAATAAATAGAGCAAAGGTGACCCAAGAAGCCTAGTAATTCAAGTTCCCACCAATAACATTTGACCTTTCTCTCTGTCCCAGGTGTCTCAGGAGTTTCTCTCCACAGGGTCACTGCAGCTGGGCCAGGTATTCACAGGTAGCTTGGCTTGAGACTGTGTTGTAGACAGACCGACCCAGATGGCCAGAGTGACATAAGAACAGAGTGGAGTCTAACCATTATGGCAACACTGTGACCTTGCCACAGCTATGGCAATCTTGAAGTAGGATCCTCTTATTAAATCACAGCGATACTCTTGTAGCCTAACGGAGGTGTATAGCTACATTTGTACTGACAACTTAATTATTTTGAAACTGCTATTTTTTCAAAAGCTTGATTTGGTGAGTAAAAAACTATTCTGAGTATTTCTCACAAAGATTTCATGTCTGCAAAAATGTACCTCCTGATTGTGTTTTCCTCTCCAGCTTCACTTCGATCAGGATTTAAATCGAACTTTAAACAGAGGTGTTGTTGGACTGCAGGGCCACACCTCACTCATCTGGTCCAATCAAAGTGGTTGTCACTATCAGGCCAAATACTGTGAACCAATCAAAGAGGATGAGACAGCATCATTTACCCAAACGACACTAGGCACATCAGAATTGTCTGAATGGACTTTTACATAATATACAAAAGTATGTGGACACCTGCTTGTTGAACATCTCATTCCAAAATCATGGGCATTAATATGGAGTTGATTCCCCTTTGCTGCTATAACAACCACCACTCAACTTGGAAGGCTTTCCACTAGATGTTGGAACATTGTTGCGGGGACTAGCTTCCATTCAGCCACAAGAGCATTAATAAGGCACAAGAGCACCTTTGGGCACTGATGTTGGGCGATTAGGTCTGGCTCACAGTCGGCATTCCAATTCATCCCAAAGGTGTTCGATGGGGTTGAGGTCAGGGCTCTGTGCAGGCCAGTCAAGTTATTCCACACCGATCTCAACAAAACATTTCTGTATGGACCTTGCTTTGTGCACGGGGACATTGTCATGCTGAAACAGGAAAGGGACTTCCCTAAACTGTTGCCACAAAGTTGGAAGCACAGAATCGTCTAGAACAGGGTTCTTCAATTCCGGTCCTGGAGGGCCGAAACACTTCTGTTTTTTATTTCTACCTGGTAGTTAATTGCACTCACCTGGTGTCCCAGGTCTGAATTAGCCCCTGATTAGAAGGAGAGGATGAAAAACAGAGGTGTTTCAGCCCTCCAGGACCGGAATTGAAGAACCCTGGTCTAGAATGTCATTGTATGCTGTAGCATTAAGATTTAACTTCACTGGAACTAAGGGGCCTAGCCCAAACCATTAAAAACAGCCCCAGACCATTATTCCTCCTCCACAAACTTTACAATTGGCACTATGCATTTGAGCAGGTAGCGTTCTTCTGTCATCCGTCAAACCCAGATTCATCCGACGGACTGACAGATGGTGAAGTGTGATTCATCGCTCCAGAGTCCAATGGCGGCGACCTTTACACCACTCCAGCCAATGCTTGGCATTGCATATGGGGATCTTAGGCTTGTGTGCAGCTGCTCAGCCATGGAAACCCAGTTCATGAAGCTCCAGACGAACAGTTATTGTGCTGACGTTGCTTCCAGAGGCAGTTTGGAACTCGGTGGTGAGTGTTGCAACCAAGGACAGACCATTTTATGCGCTACGCACTTCATCACTCGGCGGTCCCGTTCTGTGAGCTTGTGTGGCTTAACACTTCACGGCTGAGCAGTTGTTGCTCCTAGACATTTCCACTTCACAATAACAGCACTTATAGTTGACCGGGGCAGCTATAGGAGGGCAGAAATTTGACCAACTGACTTGTTGGAAAGGTGGCATCCTATGACGGAGCCCCGTTTAAAGTCACTGAGCTCTTCAGTACTGGCCATTCTACTGTGAATGTTTGTCTATGGAGATTGCATGGCTGTGTGCTTTTATACACCTGTCAGCAAAGGGTGTTGCTGAAATAGCCGAATCCACTAATTTGAAGGATTGTCCACATACTTTTGGCCATGTAGTGTAATTATCTTTATCAGCAGCTTTATATAAAGGTGCTCAAGAAGGGGGAGTTTCTTTCACAGTTCCTTTGTAGTATTTTGCGATTCTCAGACACGAATACATTTAGCCAAAGGGGGAAATAGCAAAAGACCACTGGCAGTCAGTTATGATTAGAAGTGTGACTGTGTGACTCCTACACTCTCGAACAAAAAGGTTCCAAAAGGGTTCTTCGGCTGTCCCCATAGGATAACCCTTTTAGGTTCCAGGTAGAACCCTTTTTTGGTTCAAGGTAGAACCCTTTTGGGTTCTATGTAGAACCCTCTGTGGAAAGGGTTCTACATGGAACACAAAAGTGTTCTACCTGGAACCAAAAAGGGTTCTTCAAAGGGTTTTCTCAGAATGTAGCATACATCCAGCTCATTTGGCTTGCTCTGTTTCTGGTCCATCCCGTATTGGCAGTGTGAGGAACCACATGGTATAGTAGGTAGCACAAATCTCTGGCAAGGAAAATAAAAAGATCTTCACGAAGAAGAAGAAAACACCTATTTGTGCTAAACTGCTAAACAGTCCAGGTGGAATCTAATGGCTGTGGAGTAAATTGGATGATGCCTGCATCCCAAATGGCACCCTATTCCCTATATAGTGCACTACTTCTAAAAATACTACCGTATTCCCTATTTAGCACCCTACTTTTTAGTAGTAGTGCACTATATAGGGAATAGGGTACTATTTTTGACACAATGTAAATGGGAGGATGTCCAAGGTAGTGGTAAAGTGCCTCACACAAAAGGCCCACATTCACATACAATACAGTACAGGCTAAAGCCCATGACACTTTCACATTGTTACTACAGTACAGCAATACAGTATGTAGCGGATAGAGAGCACTTGATAGTTGACAGTGTTGGAAAATGGAAATTAATAAGATCCACTGTCAGGTAAAAAGAAAGTATGAAAACATTCAACCCAAGCCATGTTGACACAAGCCAAACCACACTATATATATATATGTCATTTAGCGAATGCTTTTATCCAAAGCCTATGAACACAAGACACCTGCCTTTATTTTGTCCTTCTTATAAAAGTGCAGGTAGTGTTTCCTTCTTATAAAGTGGAGGTAAAGTGTTAGGTATTGATGGTCCTAGACTAGAGTATTCTAATGGGAGATGGATAGGACTCCAGATAAGTGCTCTTTTGAATAAACATCAATGTGAAATTAAGCATTAAATTGCCATTTACAACAGCAGCATGCTTTTATCGGTTTCCTCTCAGATGTTAATTACACACAGTGGTCTCCCAGGAAGGACAATACTTAGTTACTAATTTTATCTCACCCTGTAAAGAAATGCTAACCGTCTTCAGTGTTGACAACAACAATGAAAGTCACAGTTCTGTATTCACAGATGGTAAAGGGTTATGTTGCAATGCAACCCTCTTTATGACAGATTTGTTCTAAATGTGATATTCAAAAAAGTTGATGTGTTTCATTGTACATGAAAGATTATAGGCCAACACAAATTATTTGATCAGCTTTTACAGCTGATGATAATTTGATCAGTTTACCATTTGCTAATCTGATGCATTACTTGTTATGTACAGTATGTTGTAAGCTATACAGCAAAAATAAAATGCTTTCAGTCACTTTGCACAATTCACACAGTGGGTGTACCTAAAGTATGCAAAGAAGAACATGTGTTCTTTCTTCAAGCAAACATGAAGAATAGGTGTACCACCCAGTAAACTAAGGCATTTGGGAAATGCTTCTGTTGGGGCCTGACAGGTTTTCAGAAAGCCAGTCATCCTCTGACATTTTATTAACTAATGATATGCAGTGTGTGTGTGTGTGTGTGTGTGTGTGTATTTCTCTCTCACCCATTACTCTTTCTCACTCTCTCAATTAGGTAATTACTGCCTATTTGCAGAAAGACAGACAGGAGGGTGGGAGAATAAGACAATAGACTGACAGAGCTGCCTAGTTAAGAGACTTCGCTGAAGCAACTTTTACAAAGTAACACGAGAGAAGGGGAGGAAAACCTAAATCAACAACATGCCAACCATCCTCCTCTATGGTCTACATCCCTCTAACTAAGACAATCCTGCAGGATGAGCAATGAAAGTACAGCAACACCTTTCGGCTCCATGATCAAAAGAAATCCCAACATTTTGACAACGCAAAGGTTTCCGCTGTTTTAAAATTTAAAATGCATAGTTACAACTACAAAGTGTAAGTGTCCCCCTTCTCCTCCTCCTTGTACTGACAGTGTTTCACTTCAAAGTGCCAAAATTGTCTTCTCAACAGGTGAAACAGAGCCAGAAAACAGTGCAGCAAATTCCTGCAATACACAGCCAAAATTGTACCCTGAGTGCAGTGGTGGAAAAAGTATCCAATTGTCATACTTGAGTAAAAGTAAAGATACCTTAGAAAATGACTCAAGTAAAAGTGAAAGTCACCCAGTAAAATACTACTTGAGTAAAAGTCTAAATGTATTTGGTTTTAAATATACTTAAGTATCAAAAGTAAAAGTATAAATAATTTCTAATTCCTTATATTAAGCAAACCAGACGGCACCATTTTGTTGTAATTTTTATTTACGGATAGCCAGGGACACACTTCAACTCAGACATAATTTACAAATTAAGCATGTGTGTTTAGTGAGTCCGCCAGAAAAGAGGCAGTAGGGATGACCCGGGATGTCCTCTTGATAAATGCTTGAATTGGACCATTTTCCTGTCCTGCTAAGCATTCAAAATGTAACGAGTACTTTTAGGTGTCAGAGAAAATATATGGAGTAAGAAGTACATTATTTTATTTAGCAATCTAGTGAAGTAAAAGTAAAAGTTGTCAAAAATATAAATAGTAAAGTTAAGTACAGACACCCCAAAAAACTACTTAAGTAGTACTTTACACCACTGCCTGAGTGCCAGTCTGCCAGCATGTGTGCCAAAACCTTGTCACTAATTGTCATGCCAATGACAGCATTGGAGTTAAGAGCACAAACAGATCTGGGACAGGCTACCAAAAATGTGCATTTGTTCATCAAATTAAGAAAATAAATGTCTCTGTTTAATTGAATAGAAAAAACAATTAGAAAACACCAACATCCTGTATAGGTCTACACACCAAAATGTTGTATTTGTTCATCAAATGAAGAAAATACAAGTTTATGTTGAATTGAATAGAAAACACTATTGTATGTTGATGTGACGCAGTGATTACAATGTATTTCTAATTATTTCCACCTACTACCCACTGGCCTCCCGTGACAAAGAGAGCGCTTTTAATTTAGTTTAATGAATGAAGTGGCCATTATTCAAATAAATCCACTAATATCCATCCTGACATCACAGCCATCACAGACAGAAAACACAGTGGCAGACCACCACATACACAACGACACAGTTGTAGAATTACTAGATACAGGGCCAATTGCCTTGATATCACGGTGGGGAAATCATAGCTTTTAGGTATGAGTCCCGAATGGCACCCTATTCTCAATGTAGTGCACTACTTTTGATCAGGGCAAAGTAGTGCACTATATAGGTAGTAGGGTACCATTTTGTACTCAGTTAGATCTGTGGCTGTGGCTGATAGGATCTTTCCATTGCCCTGTGACGAGATGAAACAAAAACATTGCCAGCCAGACCCTGGATGCTGGCCGAACAGCAAACAATGGTCCGGTGTAATTGAAATCCCAGAGCCACTCTGTTGCTGTTCAATTGTTGGGAAATGAAAGGAGAGAGAAAACCTGGACTGTTCTGTAGATAGGTCAATCAGCAGATGGACAATACATTGACAACCCAGTGACACACTGCATGTTCCGGTCCCTTCTTGGGGACAGACACAGAGAGCCCTACAGATAATTTCATCCAGTCGACACCACACAGCGTTTGCTTCCCAAATGGCACTCTATTCTCTTTATAGTGCACTACCTTTGACTAGGGCCCATAGGATGCCATTTGGTATGCAACCAGTGTAAATGTCTCTTTCCAGTTCAGCCATGATAAGCGTGGACAGCTACCAAGTAGAGAACCCGGTCCACTGCTGCTAAGCAAAGAATGATTTCAATATGAGCCAAAAAGAGTATCAACATCTATTTTAATATTGACTTGTAGAGTTGCACCATGGAGTGAGTTCTTTCGGGCAGCAAGTAGCCTAGCGGTTAGAAGGGCCAGTAACTGAAAGGTCGCTGATTTGAATACCCGAGCAGACAAGGTGAAATATCTGTTGATGTGCCCTTGAGCAAAGCACTTAACCCTAATTTGCTCCAGGTGCGCCGTTCTACTATGGCTGATCGTGTAAAACACCACATTTCACTGGACCTATCCGGTGTATGTGACAATAAAACATATTTTAAAGATGCAATATGCCCTTGACTGAAATATCATTAGACTTGCAAAGTGTGGTATGTATGTACTGCATATATGAAACGTACGCTGACTATCGCTTTTAAATGTCAAAGCAGATCAGTTGCTATCTGTTGAGCTTCAAAGCAAAACATTCACACACAGTGACTATCAACATGACTAGAAAACTCATGCAGACTGTGAACCATTGAGGCATAAGGCAAACAAAACTAATTTTGCCATGGGATGTACACTAAACTAGTAGTCAACAAGTATGCTTAAAGTATATCATGAGCTAATTATCATGAGCGATTGAAAATTAAGGGTCATTTACTAAGAGCTAACAATTTATTGAAGTGCTCCGTTAAGAATATGCCACACTGAGAATAATTTTTAGATTTCAATTATTGTTTATTTTGAATGAAGGTGTACTTTGAAATGACAGAGCACTGGACTTACTGAAGAGCACTGGGTGAAGACACACAGCTACTGAAATTAGATCTTAAATACTGAGTAAATTAAATAGTAACTGCCAAAACTCAGGAATTACTAGAAATTCTAATAGTTACTGGGTAAAAATGTGATACATTATGATGATGAGGATGATGATGATTATTGCCACATACACTACATGACCAAAAGTATGTGGACACCTGCTCGTCGAACATCTCATTCCAAAATCATGGGCATTAATATGGAGTTGGTGCCCCCTTTGATGCTATAACATCCTTCATAATTTTCACAATTTTGGGGAATTATTCCAACCTCATAGTGTGGTAATATATATAAAACACAGGAGAAATCATGTTTTTGACTGCACTGGGCCTTTAAAAACGTATCAGGCAAAATGAATGCAAAATGTATGATGCACGCTATAGCAAGTCGAACCCATACTACCTATTATAATGGTTCTGGATGGACTCTCTCTCTGTCATGGATGCCATGGTTGCCCTTAGTTTGAAGATGTAATCCGGAGACAGGTGTTTTCTCCATCTCCTTCGCTATCATACTCTAATTCCACTGATTTCAAAACTCGTCCCCCAGAAAGTGAAGAGTAGCACTTATGCAGTTCTACCAAGCAATATATATATTTTAAAGCCTCGTTAGACAGGATTACCTACACATACTGACCAGCTCAAATAGACAGAAGAGTGCTACATGGCAGACCAATCCGAACTCATCTCACGGCATGTCCAGCACACTCATTATCTCAGCCAATAATGGCTAGCGGGAAGGTTGCTGTCTTTTTCTGTGGCTAAACCAACTAGGCTCGTAATTTAACAATTGTATTCGTATTTACAGATGGCATACAAGTTTTGGCATTTCTGCCAAAAAACTAACTTTGATCCCCAAAAACAGTTTACGTTCAAATGGCTCTCCTGTGAAGTAGTGACGCACGACATATGCCTAGTTTCCTGAAACGAGTCACATATGGTCTCCAACTCAATCAAAAATAAATGTTAAAGAATGTGATAAAGCTAGTGGCTCAGATGGAACTTTCCAAGCAGTAGATACATCTCCTTTAAATCTTTTGAGGTTACTGTAACTATACATTTCTTCTTATGTAGTAATAAAAAGTGTGCATGTTCAAGATAGCATGCATAGGTCGCCACTGTTCTGTTGAGATGTTCACAATTGCTTTAATAATCTGCGCAGAATCTCGAATGGCATTGATCACTTGCACCATATACTTTTAATGGTTTGGTTCTGCTATTAGATGAAGAACAGTGATAACACATTATTCTGTTGTATAAATAAACAAAATGTCTGACATTGTATTCCCATTTGAACTTTGCTGTGTTTTTAAAATAGTTGAAAGATCAGTGACAACTAAACCAAATATCAGACATTGTTTTTCCATTGGAATCTGGTTGTGCTTTTAGATGGTTGAAAGCATAGTGATAACACATTGGAAATTCAACTACATATTTGGTGTCTTTTTGAGTGGGTGAATATAGGTTGTAAACTCATTGATCAACATCTCAACCAAATACTAGCCAATTATCCACATTGAAATAAGGTAGTGTGCCCAGTGGGTTTTATTCTACACAAATGACAGCGGGAAAGAAATGCTTAGCCAGGCAAATAGATTCCAACCTTGATGACATAACCTTGGGGCTCTGGAAATAATGCATAATGTGGATTGATGAGAAATAACTGAAAATAACTTATTTAGCCCCATAGACCCATGCATCTTCATATTCACATGTTCCATATAATGTGACAAATAAAGCCATGATAACCTACCATCCATAGTTTCCCTATTTGCAAACAATCTGAAATAGATCAGCAAGTAACGGTGAGTTCCATCACAAATACCAGTTTGCACAGACCACTGTTTTTTCCCCGTTATCAATTCTATGGATCCATAAACAACTAAGGCTGTGTTTAGACAGGCAGGCCAATTCTGATCGTTTTTTCAGTAATTGGTCTTTTGACCAATCAGATCAGCTCTGAAAAAGATCTGAGGTGAAAAGATCTGATGCAATTGGTCATAATACCAATTAGTGGAAAAATAATATCAGAATTGGGCTGCCTGTCTAAACACAGCCTAATTTGCTTATTGTGGACTCCAGATATGTGGCTTTAATAATGGCCTTCAAGTATCCTATGTATTATTCAGGTGTAGGGTCTTAATTTGAGCCAGTTTGCTACAGCAGGAAAATAATCCTGCAGCAACAGCAAATGTTAATTATTATGTGGATTATAATGCACATTTTTGTAGAGGTCCATACATTTTTTGTAAGGGAAATTTCAAAGTGGAAATTACAAACTTCAGAAGCCTTTTTAAACCTCAAATACAAAATGATTTATTTCCAGCATTGCTGGAAGTTCTCCTGCATCAGGGTGATCCAAATAAGATCCTACACCTGTATCTAAACAAATAGTCTACTAAGATTTTACAATTGTGTTAATTAGTATCTTATTGGTAGCCTATCCAATAGCAAATTCGATACATGTCAAGTATTGCGCAAACAACTAGGCTGTTATAAAACGGAATAGTTCAAATCATTTATATGCCAATGTGTTGTGGCAACGGATTCAATGTTTCCAGTGGCAGTTGTTGGTTAATTGACCCCTCTCCATCATGCAATTCACCCAACCTGTTTGTCTCTATGTAACAGGTTCCACGGGTGAACAGAGCAGAGCAGAGCAGAGCAGAGAGCGGCTTGACAGGTGCTCCTGCCTGCTATTTGCCGTGAGGCGTGTACACAGCCGTATTGATCGCGAACAAGCTCTGAATCGATGGACATTTGGATGTATTCTGTCATGAAGTAGCCAGAAAAACAATATCCCGCTCATACTCAGCACACAATTTATCAACATGACGAAATGGTTCTTATCAATAGCCAGGCTATATCCCAAACCAGTGGTCATCATTATCAGTAGGCTAAGAAGCGGCCACTCCTGAACAATAGGTGATTCAAATGTCAGTCAAACACCACAACCATGAATTGTCAATAGAATACGAAATGCAAGAACTCACTCTCTCTAGGTCCACTGGTCATTGGCATTTCTGTCTTCAAAAATAGCAACCACTTGGTTCTCCAGATCCACTTCAGAAAGAACACAATTCCTTTCCTTCTCAGTCCCGCTGTCCACCTCTACTCTCCTCCTGGCGTGCGTCCTCTCCGTAATAGGCTACCCAAGGAGGAATTTCAAGTATAATCCTTGAGATGTATAGGACCTGGATGGACAGTTCTGATGAATTAGACCATATATTTTCCAAGTAGAGAAGCAATGTGTCCGAATGTCTCCTCTCAGTAGCAGCCGCTGTTCACCGCACAGTGAAAGGCGCTCTTTCTCTCTCTCCTCTGTAGCGCTCAAGAACGCACAATAACCCCTTCTCTGCTCTCACACAAGTTGTTCGCCGGCATTCTCGGGCTTTGTCGGATATGGTCGATCATTTACGGAATGATGTGGATTTAAAATCATCTTCCCCTATTTTTTGATTTTCTAGTTATGGTTTTCTTTTTTCTTCTCAGTTCGTCTCCATAGAAAAAGTAAATAGCCTGATAACTGTGATGATAAATTAACTTTAAATATTGAGGGTTCAGGCATTAGGTAATAGAGATGAACATGTAGCCTATAATTTATTATTTGTATAATATTTTTTCACAGTAGGCCTACTATCACTTTCATTAGGCTATGGAGTTATAATCCAGGGTTGAAAATCAGGGTGGAGTTGTTGGGTGTAACTAAGGTAGGCCATGTGTCTAATGTAGGATAGCAGTGAGGAGGCAGAGAATGATAGAAGGCTACACTGTGAAGCAGTTACCATGAATTTGACATATTAATAAATAGTTGGTATTTTATATCACTTGCACTTTTATAGGCCGTAACAAAGGCTTCTTAACTGGAAGCAACTACAGAGCAAAACAGACCAAAAGGACATTGAAAAATGCTCCACCTTCTAAGGCTTAAGATTTGCTACCTCTCCAATCTTTCCCCAATACATTTTAAATCGCTGCAGATACTATAAATCCACATATGAGTTAAATTGGTACAGTATTCTCACTCATGGGTGCAAAAAATATAGCCTCTTACAAGGCACGCCTCAAAATATGTTAATGAGCGGGGAAACAAATGTACCCTGCACCCACTAGTGGTCAAAAGGTTTTTGGTGCTCCAAAAATACGATATGGTACCGTATTCTGTGGGGTGGAATAACAGTACCATTCAAAATACAGCAATTATTTCCCTGCCCACAACATTTTCCCATAATGCAGAATGATTTACAGTACGCAGCAGTAAAATGTTTTACAGTATTTTACTGTTGAAAATATAAAAAATGTCTGTATAATTCCCAGTTTTCCATAACAGTGTAGACTACAGTGACAATGCAAATAGTCAGAGTAGCCATGATTAGCTGTTCAGGAGTCTTATGGCTTGGGGATAGAAGCTGTTAAGAAGCCTTCTGGACCTAGACTTGGCACTCTGGTACTGCTTGCCGTGCGGTAGCAGAGAGAACAGTCTATGACTAGGGTGGTTGGAGTCTTTGACAATTCTTAGGGCCTTCCTCTGACACAACCTGCTATAGAGGTCCTGGATGGCAGGAAGCTTGGCCCCAGTGATGTACTGGGCCGTTCACACTACCCTCTGTAGTGCCTTGCGATCGGAGGCCGAGCAGTTGCCATACCATGCGGTGATGCAACCAGTCAGGATGCTCTCGATGGTGCAGCTGTATACGTTTTTGAGGATCTGAGGACACATGCCAAATCTTTTCAGTCTCCTGAGGGGGAATAGGCTTTGTCGTGCCCTCTACACGACTGTCTTGGTGTGTTTGGAACATTATAGTTTGTTGATGATGTGGACACCAAGGAACTTGAAGCTCTCAACCTATTCCACTACAGCCCCGTCGATGAGAATAGGGGCGTGCTCAGTCCTCTTTTTTTTCCTGTAGTCCACAATCACCTCCTTTGTCTTGATCACATTGAGGGAGAGGTTGTTATCCTGGCACCACATGGCCAGGTCTCTGACCTCATCCCTATAGGCTGTCTCATCGTTGTCGGTGATCAGGCCTACCACTGTTGTGTCGTAGACAAACTTAATGATGGTGTTGGAGTCGTGCCTGCCCATGCAGTCATGGTTGAACAGGGAGTACAGGAGGGGGCTGAGCATGCACCCCCGAGGGGCCCCCGTGTTGAAGATCAGAGTGGCAGATATGGTGTAACCTACTCTTACCACCTGTGGGCGGCCCGTCAGGAAGTCCAGGATCCAGTTGCAGAGGGAGGTGTTTAGTCCCAGGGTCCTCAGCTTAGTGATGAGCTTTGAGGGCACTATGGTGTTGAACGATGAGCTGTAGTCAATGAATAGCATTCTTACGTGTTTCTCTTGTCCAGGTGGGAAAGGGCAGTGTGGAGTGCAATAGAGATTGCATCATCTGCGGATCTGTTGGGACGGTATGAAAATTGGAGTGGGTCTAGGGTTTCTGGTATAATGGTGTTGACGTGAGCCATGACCAGCCTTTCAAAGCACTTCATGGCTACAGACGTAAGTGCTACGGGTCGGTAGTCATTTAGGCAGGTTATCATAGTGTTCTTGGGAACAGGGACTATGGTGGTCTGCTTGAAACATGTTGGTATTACAGACTCAGTCAGGGACATGTTGAAAATGTCAGTGAAGAGACTGGCCAGTTGGTCAGCGCATGCTCAGAGTACACGTCCTGGTAATCCATCTGGCCCTGTGGCCTTGTGAATGTTGACCTGCTTAAAAGTCTTACTCACATCGGCTATGGAGAGCGTGATCACATAGTCATCCGGAACAGCTGATGCTCTCATGCATGCTTCAGTGTTGCTTGCCTTGAAGCGAGCACAGAAGTGATTTAGCTCGTCTGGTAGGCTTGTGTCACTGGGCAGTTCGTGGCTGTGCTTCCCTTTGTAGTCTGTAATAGTTTGCAAGCCCTGCCACATCCGACGAGCGTCGGAGCCGGTGTAGTACGATTCAATCTTAGTCCTGTATTGATTCTTTGCATGTTTGATGGTTCGTCGTAGGGCATAGCAGAATTAATTTTTCTTATAAGCGTCCGGGTTAGAGTCCCGCTCCTTGAAAGCGGCAGCTCTACCCTTTAGCTCAGTGCGGATGTTGCCTGTAATCCATGGCTTCTGGTTGGGGTATGTACGTACGGTCACTGTGGGGACGACGTCATCGATGCACTTATTGATGAAGCCAGTGATTGATGTGGTGTACTGCTCAATGCCATCGGAAGAATACCAGAACATATTCCAGTCTGTGCTAGCAAAACAGTCCTGTAGCTAAGCATCTGCGTCATCTGAACACTTCGTTATTAACCGAGTCACTGGTGCTTCCTGCTTTAGTTTTTGCTTATAAGCAGGAATCAGGAGGATAGAATTATGGTCAGATTTGCCAAATGGAGGGTGAGGGAGCGCTTTGTACGCGTCTCTGTGTGTAGATTAAATGTGGTCTAGAGTTTTTTCTCTCTGGTTACACATTTAACATGCTGGTAGAAATTAGGTAGAGCGGATTTAAGTTTCACTGCATTAATGTCCCCGGCCACTAGGAGCGCTGCCTCTGGATGAACGTTTTCCTGTTTGCTTATCGCCTTATACAGCTCATTGAGTGCAGTCTTAGTGCCAGCATCGGTTTGTGGTGGTAAATAGACAGCTACGAAAAATATAGATGAAAACTCTCTTGGTAAATAGTGTGGTCTACAGCTTATCATGACATACTCTACCTCAGGCGAGCAAAACCTCGAGACTTCCTTAATGTTAATGTTAGCTCATACAAGAGTAGCAAGTATATATATTTTTTTTCAATAAGTAGCTCTTGGTATCATCTTGCAAGGGCAATTGAATTTATAATAAGTGCTTTCTTTCACCTAGTAGCCTACTTAAGCATTGCTGTTTGAACTGTCTGATTGCTCAGTACTTAAAACTGTCATTGTCGACTTAGAATAGTTTCAGGCCTATTTGTGGGACAGTCTTGCTAATTTGTGGGTGTGTTTTTTTTTTTTTATCCTCTGCCAGGCAATCAGCAATCAGTGCTGGGAGGTGTGTCTTTCACTGCTGCTAGGTAATTAGTGCTCGTACTTCAGTCTTTCCAGTTTTACAGCGCCAGCTGTAAGCGGTGGTAAAAGGTTGGTCGCTGTCGGGAGAGGTCGTGTTTTTCTCTAGCTGGAGGTAAGCAGGAGGTAATCTTCTCATTTGGTGTTGAGTAAAGCTTAACCATGTATTAGATCGTAGGTAGGTAGTTAGCCGTAGTTAGGTATTGTATTTATCATAGGTTAGTATTGTTGTTTTTGTAGGTTTCCGTAGGTAATTGTAGGTTAGTATCGAAGCACGAGGCTAGCTAGCTAGCGGGTAGCTACTGGTAACGATTAGCAACGCTAGAGAGCTGGTCCCAATGTTAATGTAGTGCTAGCCAACGTTTAATTTTTGCTTAACCATGTATTAGATCGTAGGTAGGTAGTTAGCCGTAGTTAGGTATTGTATTTATTATAGGTTAGTATTGTTGTTATTGTAGGTTTCCGTAGGTAATTGTAGGTTAGTATCGAAGCACGAGGCTAGCTAGCTAGCGGGTAGCTACTGGTAACGATTAGCAACGCTGGAGAGCTGGTTCCAATGTTAATGTACTGCTAGCCAACGTTTAATTTTTTGCTGCGTTATGCGTTATGAAAGGAACTAGACACGGACTTGAATTATCTGTTTAGTGTGCTAACACACTCTTGGCAGTTTGTTGTAACCAAGTATTGATGCTAAATTGTGTGTTAATGGATGCTAGCTTGCAAGTTAGCTACGGCGTCATAGCTAGGCATCGTGGGTTGTTGTGTGTAGTTACTGTGTCTTGGCAGTGCCGGCTGTAGCACGAAGCGAGCTACCTAGCCGTTTTTTCGAACAGAGTCAGAGTCAACACAATAGCCATTGTGTGCCGGGTGTAGCACGAAGCTAGCTAGCTAGCCGTTCTTCAAACAAAGTCAACACAGTGGCCATTGCTAGCTACCCAACACGACCAGCTGACTGTACGGTAGTAGCTAAATACAATATACTTGTCCTAGCTAGCCAACGTCTAATCATTGCTGCGTCATGAAAGGAACTTGACACAGACACGAATGATCTGTTTAGTGTGTTATCACACTATTGGTGGTTTGTTGTGACCAAGTGTTGGTG
Source organism: Coregonus lavaretus (assembly GCF_964263955.1). Taxonomy (NCBI): domain Eukaryota; kingdom Metazoa; phylum Chordata; class Actinopteri; order Salmoniformes; family Salmonidae; genus Coregonus; species Coregonus lavaretus. Next base: position 34,274,215 of record NC_140008.1, on the reverse strand, counting down.
CTAAACGGTGTGTTATTGTTATTGGATGCTAGCTTGCTAGTTAGCTATGGTGTCATAGTTGGCTAGCTGAATAAAGTGGGTTGAGTCTATTCCTTTAAACATTGAACCGCTGTGGTTCACAACAATTCTGATTTCCAAAGGCGGAAGTTGGGAGAGTTTTTGTTCGGGTGGTTCAGTGAAACAATTTTAGTTTCTGAGGTAGACGTTTTTGGTGAGGGAGGCCCTGCTCTCTCCGCTCCCAGATGCTTAGCTCATTTCATTCCGATCTCCTCTGCATTTTTGTAGCCATTTGCTACAGCCTGTCAACTATGTCTCTGCCTATCCCTGTTCTCTCCTCTCTGCACAGGCTACACAAACGCACCACACCGCGTGGCTGCTGCCTCTCTAACCTGGTGGTCCCTGCACGCACCACCCACGTGGAGTTCCAGGTCGCAGGCAGCCTCTGGAACTGCCGTTCTGCTGCCAACAAAGCTGACTTCATCCCAGCCTATGCCAACCTCCAGTCCCTCGACTTCCTGGCGCTGACGGAAACATGGATCACCACTGAAAACACTGCTACTCCTACTGCTCTCTCCTCGTCTGACCATGTGTTCTCGCATACCCCGAGAGCATCTGGTCAGAGGGGTGGTGGTACAGGAATCCTCATCTCTCCCAAGTGGACATTCTCAATTTTTCCCCTAACCCATCTGTCTATCTCCTCATTTGAATTCCATGCTGTCACAGTCACTAGCCCATTTAAGCTTAATATCCTTGTCATCTATCGCCCTCCAGGTTCCCTTGGAGAGTTCATCAATGAGCTTGACGCCTTGATAAGTTCCTTCCCTGAGGATGGCTCACCCCTCACAGTTTTGGGGGATTTCAACCTCCCTATGTCCACATTTGACTCATTTCTCTCTGCCTCCTTCTTTCCACTCCTCTCCTCTTTTGACCTCACCCTCTCACCGTCCCCCCCTACTCACAAGGCAGGCAATACGCTTGACCTCATCTTCACTAGATGCTGCTCCTCTACTAATCTCACTGCAACTCCCCTCCATGTCTCTGACCACTACTTTGTTTCCTTTTCTCTCTCGCTCTCCTCCCACACTACTCACTCTGCCCCTACACAGATGGTAATGCGCCGCCGCAACCTTCGCTCTCTCTCTCCCACTACTCTCTCCTCTTCCATCCTATCATCTCTTCCCTCTGCTCAATCCTTCTCCCTCCAATCTCCTGATTCTGCCTCCTCAACCCTCCTTTCCTCCCTTTCTGCATCCTTTGACTCTCTGTGTCCCCTATCCTCCCGGCCGGCTCGGTCCTCCCCTCCAGCTCCGTGGCTTGATGACTCATTGCGAGCTCACAGAACAGAGCTCCGGGCAGCGGAGCGGAAATGGAAGAAAACTAAACTCCCTGCCGACCTGGCATCTTTTCACTCCCTCCTCTCTACATTTTCTTCATCTGTTTCTGCTGCTAAGGCCACCTTCTACCACTCTAAATTCCAAGCATCTGCCTCTAACCCTAGGAAGCTCTTTGCCACATTTTCCTCCCTCCTGAATCCTCCCCCCCCCCCCCCCCCCCTCCTCTCTCTCTGTAGATGACTTCGTCAACCACTTTGAAAAGAAGGTTGACGACATCCGATCCTCGTTTGTTAAGTCTAATGACACTGCTGGTCCTGCTCACACTGCCCTACCCTATGCTTTGACTTCTTTCTCCCCTCTCTCTCCAGATAAAATCCTGCGACTTGTGACTGCAGGCCGCCCAACAACCTGCCCGCTTGACCCCATCCCCTCCTCCCTTCTCCAGACCATCTCCGGTGACCTTCTCCCCTACCTCACCTCGCTGATCAACTCATCCTTGACCGCTGGCCATGTCCCTTCCGTCTTCAAGAGAGCGAGAGTTGCTCCCCTTCTCAAAAAACCAACACTCGACCCCACTGATGTCAACAACTACAGACCAGTATCCCTTCTTTCTTTTCTTTCCAAAACTATTGAGCGTGCCGTCTTTAGCCAACTCTCTTGCTATCTCTCTCAGAATGACCTTCTTGATCCAAACCAATCAGGTTTCAGGACTGGTCATTCAACTGAGACTGCTCTTCTCTGTGTCACTGAGACTCTCCGCACTGCTAAAGCTAACTCTCTCTCCTCTGCTCTTGTCCTTCTAGACCTGTCTGCTGCCTTTGATACTGTGAACCATCAGATCCTCCTCTCCACCCTCTCCGAGCTGGGCATCTCCGGCGCGGCTCACTCCTGGATTGCGTCCTACCTGACCGGTCGCTCCTACCAAGTGGCGTGGCGAGAAGCTGTCTCCGCACCACGTGCTCTCACCACTGGTGTCCCCCAGGGCTCAGTTCTAGGCCCTCTCCTTTTCTCCCTATACACCAAGTCACTTGGCTCTGTCATATCCTCACATGGCCTTTCCTATCATTGCTACGCTGACGATACACAACTAATCTTCTCCTTTCCCCCTTCTGATAACCAGGTGGCGAATCGCATCTCTGCATGTCTTGGCAGACATATCAGTATGGATGACGGATCACCACCTCAAGCTGAACCCTGGCAAGACGGAGCTGCTCTTCCTCCCGGGGAAGGACTGCCCGTTCCATGATCTCGCCATCACGGTTGACAACTCCGCTGTGTCCTCCTCCCAGAGTGCGAAGAGCCTAGGCGTGACCCTGGACAACACCCTGTCGTTCTCCGCCAACATCAAGGCGGTGACCCGCTCCTGCAGGTTCATGCTCTACAACATTCGGAGAGTACGACCCTGCCTTACACAGGAAGCGGCACAGGTCCTAATCCAGGCACTTGTCATCTCCCGTCTGGACTACTGCAACTCGCTGTTGGCTGGCCTCCCTGCCTGTGCCATTAAACCCCTACAACTCATCCAGAATGCCGCAGCCCGTCTGGTGTTCAACCTTCCCAAGTTCTCTCACGTCACCCCCCTCCTCCGCACACTCCACTGGCTTCCAGTTGAAGCTCGCATCCGCTACAAGACCATGGTGCTTGCCTATGGAGCAGTGAGGGGAACGGCACCTCTGTACCTTCAGGCTCTGATCAGTCCCTACACCCAAACGAGGGCATTGCGTTCATCCACCTCTGGCCTGCTGGCTCCCCTTCCTCTGCGGAAGCATAGCTCCCGCTCAGCCCAGTCAAAACTGTTCGCTGCTCTGGCACCCCAATGGTGGAACAAGCTCCCTCACGACGCCAGGACAGCGGAGTCACTCACCACCTTCCGGAGACATTTGAAACCCCACCTCTTTAAGGAATACCTGGGATAGGATAAAGTGTTCCTTCTAACCCCCCCCCCCCCCCCCCCCAAATTGTAAAGTGGTTATCCCACTGGCTATAGGGTGAACACCAATTTGCGAGTCGCTCTGGCTAAGAGCGTCTGCTAAATGACGTTAATGTGCCCTTGAGCAAGGCACTTAACCCTAATTGCTCCTGTAAGTCGCTCTGGATAAGAGCGTCTGCTAAATGACTAAAATGTAAATGTAAATGTATTGTCAAGCATCGGTGCTGTTGCCAAAACAAATCCTGTCGCCGAAACAAAGACGTTCTGCCGAGTTCTTTCGCAGAGTTAAGAGAGGAAGGCTCCACACCACTCTCTCACGAGTATCTTACCTAGTTATTTTCTGATTATATAATTTTGCTCTTTTGTAGCTTTGGCAAGTATGTGTTTATTCCAGTTTGCTCCTCTCCCTGTAGGTTTTACAGACGCTTCCCACCTCATCACTGCAACCCTTCTAATATAGTGTACCCTGTGTGCGCAACCCATGTGGAATTCCTAGTCTCCGGCAGCATTTGGAACTGCCAGTCTGCGGTCAATAAGGCTGAGTTCATCTCAGCCTATATTGCCCTTCAGTCCCTACACTTTTTAGCCCTGGCAGAGACATGGATTATCCCAGAGAACACTGCTACTCCAGCTGCTCTCTCGTCATCTGACTATGTTCTCTCATATTCCGAGAGCATCTGGTCGTCGCGGTGGTAGCACAGGGCTACTCACTTCTCCTAAGTGGAGATTTTCTCTTTTCCCCCCTCTCTCACCTGTTTAAATCGTCAATTGAATTCTATGCAGTCACTGTCACTTGTTAACGCAAGCTTAACATTGTTGTCAGCTATCGCTCACTAGGTGCCCTTGGAGAGTTCCTCAATAAACTTGACACCATGATCAACTCATCGTACTAGGCAAATTTAACATCCCAACACCAGACTTCAATTCATTTTTTCCACTCCGTTCCTCTTCTGACCTTTCCCAGTCACCTCCCACTCACAAGGCAGGCAATACGCTTGACCTCATCTTCACTAGAGGCTGTTCGCCTTCTAATCTCACTGCAACCCCCCTCCATGTCTCTGATCACCATTTTGTTTCCTTTTCTCTCCATCTCTCGTCCAACCCTACCCACTCAGCCCCTACCCAGGTGGTCATGCGTCGCCACAATCATTGCTCTCTCTCCCACTACTCTCCCTTCTTCTAAATCCTTCTCCCTCCTGTTTTGTGATGCTGCCTCTTCGACCCTGCTCTCCTCCCTTTCCGCATACTTTGACTCTCACTGTCCCCTTTCCTCCCGGTTGGCTCGACCTTCCCCTCCCGCTCCGTGGCTGCGTGACTCACTGCATGCTAACAGAACAGGGCTGTGGGCAGCTGAATGGAAATGGAGGAAAACTAAACTTCCGGAGGACCTATCATCCTTCCTCTCTACCTTCTGACTACAAGATGGCCAGAGTTGCTCCTCTCCTCACGATACCAACACTCAACCCATCTGATATTTAAAAAAAGATACAGACCCTTCATTCTTTTCTTTCCAAAACACTTGAGTGTGCTGTCTGACCGTTATCTCTCTCACAACGATCTTCTTGACCATAACCAGTCAGGCTTCAAGGTGGCTCACTCAACTGAGACCGCTCTCCTCTGTGTTACAGAGGCTCTCTGCTCTGCCAAAGCTGACTTTCTCTCCTCTGTTCTCATTCTTGGATGCCTGCCTACCACCTCAAGCGCAACCTCAACAAAACAGAGCTTTTCTTCCTCCCAGGCAAGGTTTGCCCACTCCAAAACCTCTACATCACAGTTGTCCCCCTCCCAGAATGCAAATAACCTTGGTGTGACCCTGGACAACACCACTGTCATTCTCTGCAAACATCAAAGCAGTGACTCGCTCCTGCAGGTTCATGTTCTACAACATCTATAGAGTACAACCTTTCCTCACAGGAAGCGGCACAGGTCCTAATCCAGGCACTTGTCATCTCCAGTTTAGACTACTGCGGCTCTCTGTTGAATGGGTTCCCCACTTGTGCCATGAAACACCTGCAAGTTATCCAGAATGCCGCAGCCCGGCTGATGTTGAACCTTCCTAAGTTCTCCCATGTCACCCGCTCCTCTGCACACTCCACTGGCTTCCGGTCAAAGCTCGCTTCATCTTCAAGACCCTGGTGCTTGCCTACGAAGCAGCAACGGGAACTACCCCTCTTTACCTTCAGGCTATGCTCAAACCCTACATCCCAACCCGAGCACTCCGTTCCGCCACCTCTGGTCTCTTGGCCTTCCCACCCCTACGGTGGGGGAAGCTCCCTCTCAGCCCAGTCAAAGCTCTTCTCTGTCCTGGCACCCCAATGGTGGAACAAGCTTCCCCCTAAAGTCAGGACAGCGGAGTCCCTGCCCATCTTCCCCAGACATATGCCAACCTGGCACAATTAGCCATGATGCTGAGGACAACCAGCTGAGCACATAATTACACTGAGTGTACAAAACATTGCTCTTTCCATGACATAGACTGACCAGGTGAATCCAAGTGAAAGCTATGATCCCTTATTGATGTCCCCTGTTAAATCCACTTCAATCAGTGTAGATGGAGGGGAAGAGACAGATTAAAGAGGGATATTTAAGCCTTGAGAAAATTGAGACACGGATTGTGTATGTGTGCCACGAGGTATGGTAGTAGGTGCCAGGTGCACCGGTTTGAGAACTGCAACGCTGCTGGGTTTTTCACGCTCAACAGTTTCCCGTGTGTATCAAGAATGGTCCACCACCCAAAGGATATCCAGCCAACTTGACACAACTGTGGGAAGCATTGGAGTCAACATGGGCCAGCATCTCTGTGGACCGCTTTCGAAGCATTGTAGTCCATGCCCCGATTAATTAAGGCTGTTCTGAGGGCAAAATGGGGTGCAACTCAATATTAGGAAGGTGTTCCTAACGTTTTGTACATCTGGTAACAGAATAACGAATCAAGCTATCAGAGACCTTACATGGTAGAGCCACCCTCCAATAGCATTTGTTAAACAGGTCAACTTGGTTACAAGAGGCAGATTCTAAAACCTCCATGTATTGGATGATGCTTCCTTGACTAGGCTGACGTTACACAAAATTCAAAAGTCATGTTTTCACATCCATGTACATTTACTAAAATGAGTAGGAAGATTATATAACATGTACGTTTGTATTCAAACATCTTAAAAGGAAAAGGCTCTCGTGGTGTTGTTAAATAGCGGTCATTTACAGTGAGGGAAAAAAAGTATTTGATCCCCTGCTGATTTTGTACGTTTGCCCACTGACAAAGACATGAATAACAACAACAAAATCCAGAAAAACGCATGTAAAAAAAATTATAAATTGATTTGCATTTTAATGAGGGAAATAAGTATTTGACCCCTCTGCAAAACATGACTTAGTACTTGGTGGCAAAACCCTTGTTGGCAATGACACAGGTCAAACGTTTTCTGTAAGTCTTCACAAGGTTTTCACACACTGTTGCTGGTATTTTGGCCCATTCCTCCATGCAGATCTCCTCTAGAGCAGTGACGTTTTGGGGCTGTCGCTGGGCAACACAGACTTTCAACTCCCTTCAAAGATTTTCTATGGGGTTGAGATCTGGAGACTGGCTAGGCCACTCCAGGACCTTGAAATGCTTCTTACGAAGCCACTTCGTTGCCCGGGCGGTGTGTTTGGGATCATTGTCATGCTGAAAGACCCAGCCACGTTTCATCTTCAATGCCCTTGCTGATGGAAGGAGGTTTTCACTCAAAATCTCACGATACATACTCGTCCTGGTCCCTTTGCAGAAAAACAGCCCCAAAGCATGATGTTTCCACCCCCATGCTTCACAGTAGGTATGGTGTTCTTTGGATGCAACTCAGAATTATTTGTCCTCCAAACACGACGAGTTGAGTTTATACCAAAAAGTTATATTTTGGTTTCATCTGACCATATGTCATTCTCCCAATCCTCTTCTGGATCATCCAAATGCACTCTAGCAAACTTCAGACGGGCCTGGACATGTACTGGCTTAAGCAGGGGGACACGTCTGGCACTGCAGGATTTGAGTCCCTGGCGGCGTAGTGTGTTACTGATGGTAGGCTTTGTTACTTTGGTCCCAGCTCTCTGCAGGTCATTCACTAGGTCACCCCGTGTGGTTCTGGGATTTTTGCTCACCGTTCTTGTGATCATTTTGACCCCACGGGGTGAGATCTTGCGTGGAGCCCCAGATCGAGGGAGATTATCAGTGGTCTTGTATGTCTTCCATTTCCTAATAATTGCTCCCACAGTTGATTTCTTCAAACCAAGCTGCTTACCTATTGCAGATTCAGTCTTCCCAGCCTGGTGCAGGTCTACAATTTTGTTTCTGGTGTCCTTTGACAGCTCTTTGGTCTTGGCCATAGTGGAGTTTGGAGTGTGACTGTTTGAGGTTGTGGACAGGTGTCTTTTATACTGATAACAAGTTCAAACAGGTGCCATTAATACAGGTAACGAGTGGAGGACAGAGGAGCCTCTTAAAGAAGAAGTTACAGGTCTGTGAGAGCCAGAAATATTGCTTGTTTGTAGGTGACCAAATACTTATTTTCCACCATAATATGCAAATAAATTCATAAAAAATCCTACAATGTGATTTTCTGGATTTCTTTTCTCAATTTGTCTGTCATCGTTGACGTGTACATATGATGAAAATTACAGGCCTCTCTCATCTTTTTAAGTGGGAGAACTTGCACAATTGGTGGCTGACTAAATACTTTTTTCCCCCACTGTAGCTCATGTGATTTTCCTCTGCTCTCCTGACCATCAGGTCACACACACACACACATACACACACACACACACACACACACACACACACACACACACACACACACACACACACACACACACACACACACACACGTAAATGTAATGTTCTTATCATAGTCTACTCCTTGCTCGGGCAGGCTGCATTTTTTAGTTATCGCCGTTCTCACAATATCCTGCAAGCCTTTCTCACTCCCCTTTCCCTGTGTGTTTTTGGAACCAGTCTCCTGTTATTGGTTTCAATCGTTTTGCACTTCTGCTTGCCTAATTACAAGACACAAATACTCTGTTGCTGTGCAAATATACATCTTATATAAACACATTTGATTAACTCTCTAAGCTCTAGTCTACTAATAGTCATATGTTATTAGTTTAACTGTGGGTGTGACATTTTAGTCATATCTTACTAACACATTTCTTTATCAATAGCTCCATATTGACATGATTGGTTGACAGTAGTTGGGAGTGGGAGGTCCTGTATAAACACAAATTCACTTCCTTGACAACCTCCTTCACAACAACTTTGCTCCGCGAAGTGCAAGAAGTATGAATGCTCTGACTTCTGCAGAGGCCGCATTGCAGTAAATGCTGTACGGCCACCGCAGACATCGGATTGACCATGCTGAGCCTTTTTGTGTGGAGCGCAAAATGTTTGCCGCAAAATATGAACAAAATGAATCATCATGTTTGACCACATGCCAGCAGAGAACCATTGCTGCATTTACAAAGCATTTTCTCAACAAACAGCTTTGATAAATTACGTTTTGATGCATTTCCGTGGCATTAAGGGTTTGTGGTTAGGCTACACCTTTATAGGCAAGTTCAGATTGGTAGGCCATTGTCAGATAGTATTCATGACTGGTCTACTACGTTTAAAAAACTATGTAAAAAAGTTTAGCATGTCTTCCAAACCTAATTAGCTTATTCAATAAAGTGTTAGAATAAATATATCTGCTAATGATATTTGGAATAAGTTTATGAAAGTCAATGTGGTCATGGTAAATTAGCCTACAGCTAGTCGGTTTACTTTCCTCAGTCTAAAAATACCTTGACAGATCACATATGCATTTTGGTGAGAAGTAGGCTGGGCTAGTGCTTCTGCCACAGTCAAGCCCCAAGTCTTCCCTCCCTGCTTTGATACTCTGATGAAGGTCCTATGAGATCTATGAACCAGTAGTCTGCATCCCATGGCACCCTATTCCCTATATAGTGCAGTACTTTTGACCAGAGCCCTGGTAAAATATAGTGCACTACATAGGGAATATTTAAGGTGCCATTTGGAATTCAGACTACAGTATATGGCCCTGCTATAAGCTAATGTGTGAGACCCTATGAGGAGTTAAAGGGACAGTTCACCATATCAGACGTTTTCACAATACCTCAGAGGTGGTCTAAGGTCAAGTTGAGTCAACATTCTGATTTTAGGGTGAACTCTCCCTTTAATAGACAGTGGGGACAATATAAATAATCCCGAACAAAATAAAATCAGAAATAATTGTATCTGTATGGCCTGAGGTCAAGCTGAGACCACTTTCTGACTTGTGAGCTGTCTGACTAGACCATAGAGATTTATAAAAAAAGATGCAGATACATTTGATTGATCTATTTATGTATTTGATTTATCTATTTATCAAAAACATTATTTGATTTTCCATGTGAGCTTGGCTGCACCTCACATGCTCTAGTATTGCGGCCAGGGGCATTTTGAAACCACAAAACGTTGTGGACAGAGATAGCTTTTTAATGCGGACCTCATCCAATATGAATGATGGTTGAATCTGATCTTATAGGAGAGGGGGAAAACAACATGAATGATTTTGTTCAATGAGTGCAGCTCTTATTAAACATCAATCTTTAATCCGCTCAAATGCTCAGAGCACAGGGACCAGATTGATGTGTATAATAGATACCTCACCTTAGCCCTCTAAGAACCTTGTTGTGCCCAAATGGCACCTTGTTCCCTATATGGTGCATAGGGTGCCATTTGAGACTCACCCTCTGTCTTTGTGAAGAATCAAATGCCAGAGATTAGCCATGCATTCAGTCTGGCAGATAGACATATCCACTGACTGACTGACTGACTGACTGACTGACTGACTGACTGACTGACTGACTGACTGACTGACTGACTGACTGACTGACTGACTGACTGACTAACTGACTGACTGACTAACTGACAGACAGTCAGTCAGTCAGTCAGTTAGTTTCAAGTCAATAATACAAAGTTTGACCAATATCCTCTTCAGAATTCATTCTAACAAGGCTCTTAGTTTCTAAAACTGAGTGTGATAGGGTTTGATGCTTATGGAGGTCAAAAATGCTTTTGAGTTGATTGACTTCAAATTTCACATGCCAGGTCATGACGGTCCCTCGGTCAAACATGTGTAACATTTGGGAAGATTCAACCTTTTCAACCCTTTAGAAAACCGCCCCAGTAGCAATCTGAAATATAGATGAGTGTCAACCAATTGATGGTTATGCCAATACATTGCAGTTAATGTGAAAATATGAGTGTCATAGGGTTTGATGCTTATGTCAATACATTTGCAGTCAATGCGAAAAGAAAATTGTCACAGAGTTGACGGCTATGTCAATACATTTGCAGTCAATGGGAAAATATAAAAGTTAACTAATTGACACTTATGTCAATACATTTCAAGTCAATGGGAAAAGATGAGGTGTCAACAAATTGATGTTTATGTCAATACATTGCAGTCAATGTGAAAAGATGGTGATAAGGCTGCAATGGCTAAATTAGTGAAAGACTTACACAGGCAGGCAGACAGACAGACAGACAAACATATAAACTCACAGACATATAAACTAACAGAAAGACAGACATATAGACATAACTCTCTCTCTATATATTCTCTTACTCCCTCCCCCCTCTCTCAGCTTTCTCTCTTCCTCTCCCTCCTCTGTCCCACCTCTGTCTGTTGACTCTCTCTCTCTCCCATCCCTCCTCTCTCTCACCCTCCCACCTTCACTCCCTCCATCCCATCTCTCCCCTCACTCCCCCTCCTTCACTCCCCCCACTCTCTCTCCCTCCCCCCTCCATTCACTCTCCCTCCTTCTTTCCCTCCCCCTCCTTCTTTCCCTCCCTCCCAACCACTCCTCTCATCTCTCTCCCACCTCCACAGACAGGATATTGACGCATTGATATGCATCAAGGGCATTGATGCATAAGTCAAAACATTGCATTCAAGGCAAAAATAGTTGGTGACACAGCCGCAATGGGTAAATTGGTGAAAGATTCAGACAGACAGACAGACAGACACACTCACAAACACACAGAGGGGCAGACAGACAGACATATCCACTCACAGACATAGAGACAGACAGACGCAGCCAGGCAGCCAGAAAGAAAGCGGCAGGCAGACAGAAATATCCACAGACAGACGCAGACAGACAGACAGGCAGATAGACGGGCAGGTAGGAGGGCAGGCAGGCAGACAGACATGTAACATTTGGGAAGATTCAATCTTTTTAAAAACAAGGACAAATTGAGAAGGGTCTCATGCACGGAATTTTAAGAGTTGATAGACAATTTTATCAGGGTTATAAACCAAAGAACCTCTTATTTTCGATAATATATACAGTGGGGAAAAAAAGTATTTAGTCAGCCACCAATTGTGCAAGTTCTCCCACTTAAAAAGATGAGAGAGGCCTGTAATTTTCATCATAGGTACACGTCAACTATGACAGACAAATTGAGAAAAAAAATCCAGAAAATCACATTGTAGGATTTTTAATGAATTTATTTGCAAATTATGGTGGAAAATAAGTATTTGGTCAATAACAAAAGTTTCTCAATACTTTGTTATATACCCTTTGTTGGCAATGACACAGGTCAAACGTTTTCTGTAAGTCTTCACAAGGTTTTCACACACTGTTGCTGGTATTTTGGCCCATTCCTCCATGCAGATCTCCTCTAGAGCAATGATGTTTTGGGGCTGTCGCTGGGCAACACGGACTTTCAACTCCCTCCAAAGATTTTCTATGGGGTTGAGATCTGGAGACTGGCTAGGCCACTCCAGGATCTTGAAATGCTTCTTACGAAGCCACTCCTTCGTTGCCCGGGCGGTGTGTTTGGGATCATTGTCATGCTGAAAGACCCAGCCACGTTTCATCTTCAATGCCCTTGCTAATGGAAGGAGGTTTTCACTCAAAATCTCACGATACATGGCCCCATTCATTCTTTCCTTTACACGGATCAGTCGTCCTGGTCCCTTTGCAGAAAAACAGCCCCAAACCATGATGTTTCCACCCCCATGCTTCACAGTAGGTATGGTGTTCTTTGGATGCAACTCAGCATTCTTTGTCCTCCAAACACGACGAGTTGAGTTTTTACCAAAAAGTTATATTTTGGTTTCATCTGACCATATGTCATTCTCCCAATCCTCTTCTGGATCATCCAAATGCACTCTAGCAAACTTCAGACGGGCCTGGACATGTACTGGCTTAAGCAGGGGGCACTGCAGGATTTGAGTCCCTGGCGGCGTAGTGTGTTACTGATGGTAGGCTTTGTTACTTTGGTCCCAGCTCTCTGCAGGTCATTCACTAGGTCCCCCCGTGTGGTTCTGGGATTTTTGCTCACCGTTTTTGTGATCATTTTGACCCACGGGGTGAGATCTTGCGTGGAGCCCCGAATCGAGGGAGATTATCAGTGGTCTTGTATGTCTTCCATTTCCTAATAATTGCTCCCACAGTTGATTTCTTCAAACCAAGCTGCTTACCTATTGCAGATTCAGTCTTCCCAGCCTGGTGCAGGTCTACAATTTTGTTTCTGGTGTCCTTTGACAGCTCTTTGGTCTTGGCCATAGTGGAGTTTGGAGTGTAACTGTTTGAGGTTGTGGACAGGTGTCTTTTATACTGATAACAAGTTCAAACAGGTGCCATTAATACAGGTAACGAGTAGAGGACAGAGGAGCCTCTTAAAGAAGAAGTTACAGGTCTGTGAGAGCCAGAAATATTGCTTGTTTGTAGGTGACCAAATACTTATTTTCCACCATAATTTGCAAATAAATTCATTAAAAATCCTACAATGTGATTTTCTGGATTATTTTTTCTCAATTTGTCTGTCATAGTTGACGTGTACCTATGATGAAAATTACAGGCCTCTCTCATCTTTTTAAGTGGGAGAACTTGCACAATTGGTGGCTGACTAAATACTTTTTTTCCCCACTGTACACTGCTCAAAAAAATAAAGGGAACACTTAAAAAACACATCCTAGATACATTTACATTTATATTTATGTCATTTAGCAGACGTTCTTATCCAGAGCGACTTACAAATTGGTGCATTCACCTTATAGCCAGTGGGATAACCACTTTACAATGTGGGGGGTGTGGGGGTGGGGTGGGGTAAGGGGGGGGGGGGGGGTAGAAGGATTACTTTATCCTATCCCAGGTATTCCTTAAAGAGGTGGGGTTTCAAATGTCTCCGGAAGGTGGTGAGTGACTCCGCTGTCCTGGCGTCGTGAGGGAGCTTCTTCCACCATTGGGGTGCCAGAGCAGTGAACAGTTTTGACTGGGCTGAGCGGGAACTGTGCTTCCGTAGAGGTAGGGGAGCCATCAGGCCAGAGGTGGATGAACGCAATGCCCTCGTTTGGGTGTAGGGACTGATCAGAGCCTGAAGGTACGGAGGTGCCGTTCCCCTCACAGCTCCGTAGTCAAGCACCATGGTCTTGTAGCAGATGCGAGCTTCAACTGGAAGCCAGTGGAATGTGCGGAGGAGCGGGGTGACGTGAGAGAACTTGGGAAGGTTGAACACCAGACGGTCTGCTGCATTCTGGATGAGTTGTAGGGGTTTAATGGCACAGGCAGGGAGCCCAGCCAACAGTGAGTTGCAGTAATCCAGACGGGAGATGACAAGTGCCTGGATTAGGACCTGAATGAATGAAATAATCTTATTAAATACTTCTTTCTTTACATAGTTGAATGTGCTGACAACAAAATCACACAAAAATTATCAATGGAAATCAAATGTATCAACCCATGGAGGTCTGGATTTGGAGTCACCCTCAAAATTAAAGTGGAAAACCACACTACAGGCTGATCCAACTTTGATGTAATGTCCTTAAAACAAGTCAAAATGAGGCTCAGTAGTGTGTGTGGCCTCCACGTGCCTGTATGACCTCCCTACAACGCCTGGGCATGCTCCTGATGAGGTGGCGGATGGTCTGCTGAGGGATCTCCTCCCAGACCTGGACTAAAGCATCCGCCAACTCCTGGACAGTACCCCCCCCTTGACGCGCGGCTCCAGCCGTGCGCCGACCCCGGCCTCGGGGACGGCCAGGAGGATGTGGAGCAGGGCGCGTAGGATGACTACGGTGGAACTCAGTCAGGAGGGATGGATCTAAAATGTCCCTCCTAGGCACCCAGCACCGTTCCTCCGGACCGTACCCCTCCCACTCCACGAGATATTGTAGACCCCCCATCCGACGTCTCGAATCCACGATGGACCGGACTGAGTACGCCGGAGCCCCCTCGATGTCCAGTGGGGGCGGAGGGGTCTCTCTTATCTCACTGTCCTGGAGTGGACCAGCTACCACCGGCCTGAGGAGAGACACATGGAATGAGGGGTTAATGTGATAGTCATTAGGCAGTTGCAACTTGTAACACACCTCGTTCAATCTCCTCAGGACTTTAAATGGCCCCACAAACCACCGGCCAAGCTTCCGGCAGGGCAGGCGAAGGGGCAGGTTTCGAGTCGAGAGCCAGACTCGATCTCCAGGTGCGTATACTGGACCCTCACTGCGGTGGAGATCGGCGCTCGCCTTCTGCCTGCGGATGGCCCGCTGCAGATGTACGTGTGCAGCGTTCCACGTCTCCTCCGAGCACCGAAACCACTCATCCACCGCAGGAGCCTCGATCTGGCTCTGATGCCATGGTGCCAGAACCGTCTGATACCCTAACACGCACTGGAAAGGGGTCAGTTAGTAGAGGAGTGGCGAAGAGAGTTCTGAGCCATCTCTGCCCAGGGGATATACCCCGACCACTCCCCCTGCCGGCCCTGGCAATATGATCTCAGAAACCTACCCACATCCTGGTTCACTCTCTCCACCTGCCCATTACTCTCAGGGTGGAAACCCGAGGTAAGGCTAACCGAGACCCCCAAGCGTTCCATGAACGCCCTCCAGACTCTAGAGGTGAATTGGGGACCCCGATCAGACACTATATCCTCGGGTACCCCGTAGTGCCGGAAGACGTGGGTGAACAAAGCCTCAGCGGTCTGTAGGGCAGTAGGGAGACCCGGCATTGGGATGAGACGACAGGCCTTAGAGAACCGATCCACAACGACCAGAATAGTGGTATTCCCCTGAGAGGGGGGAAGGTCCGTGACAAAGTCCACCGAGAGGTGAGAACACGGCCGTTGTGGAATGGGCAGGGGTTGTAACTTCCCCCTGGGCAGGTGTCTAGGCGCCTTACACTGAGCGCACACCGAGCAGGAGGAGACATAAACCCTCACGTCCCTAGCCAATGTTGGCCACCAGTACTTAACACTAAGGCAGTGCACTGTCCGGCCAATACCTGGATGTCCAGAGGAGGGTGACATATGAGCCCAATAAATGAGACGATCACGGACCTCGAGCGGCACGTACGTCCGACCCACTGGACACTCTGGGGGAGTAGGGTCGGTACGTAACGCCAGAATCAATTTCCGCATCGACCTCCCATACCACCGGTGCCACCAGACAAGACTCCGGCAGTATGGAAGTGGGCTCAATGGACCTCTCCTCTGTGTCATACCGCCGGGACAGGGCGTCTGCCTTACCGTTCTGGGACCCTGGGACGTAAGTGATCATAAAAACGAACCGGGTCAGAAACATGTTCCACCTAGCCTGACAGGGGTTCAATCTCCTAGCTGCCCGGATGTACTCCAGGTTACGATGGTCAGTCAGAATGAGAAAAGGGTGTTGAGCCCCCTCAAGCCAATGCCTCCACACCTTTAGGGCTTGAACCACGGCTAACAGCTCCCTGTCCCTTACGTCATAATTACGTTCCGCCGGGCTGAGCTTTTTAGAATAAAAAGCGCAGGGACGGAGCTTAGGAGGCGTGCCGGAGCGTTGTGACAGTACTGCCCCAATACCACCTCTACCTGGAACGCTAAATCGGGGTCCGGGTGCACCAGCACCGGAGCCGACATGAACAGGTCCTTCAGTTTACTAAACGCCCTGTCCGCTTCAGCCGACCACTGCAAACGCACCGGGCCCCCCTTCAGCAGGGAAGTAATGGGAGCTGCTACCTGTCCAAAACCCTGGATAAACCTCCGGTAGTAATTGGCAAAACCCAAAAACTGCTGCACCTCTTTAACAGTGGTTGAGGTTTGCCAGTTACGCACGGCTGACACACGGTCAAACTCCATCTTCACCCCTGACGCGGACAACCGATGACCCAAGAAGGAGATGGACTCCTGGAAAAACAGACATTTCTCTGCCTTGACATACAAGTCATGCTCCAACAGCCTACCCAACACTCGGCGCACCAGGGCTACATGCTCGGCTCGTGTAGAAGAGTACACTAGGATGTCGTCAATGTACACTACCACACCCTGCCCATGCAGGTCCCGGAAGATCTCGTCCACAAATGATTGGAAGACTGAAGGAGCATTCATTAACCCGTATGGCATGACAAGATACTCATAATGACCTGAGGTGGTACTAAATGCCGTCTTCCATTCATCTCCCTCCCTAATGCGCACCAAGTTATAGGCGCTCCTGAGATCCAGTTTTGTGAAGAAACGCGCTCCGCGCAATGATTCAGTCATAGTTGCAATCAGAGGAAGAGGGTAACTGTATTTCACAGTGATCTGATTGAGACTACGATAATCAATACACGGGCGCAACCCTCCATCCTTCTTCTTCACAAAAAATAAACTTGAGGACGCAGGGGAAGTGGAGGACCGTATGTATCCTTGTTTCAGGGACTCAGCTATGTATGTCTCCATAGCCGCCATCTCCTCTTGAGACAGAGGATACACATGGCTCCGCGGGAGTGCCGCACCTGTCTGGAGGTTTATCGCACAATCTCCCTGTCTATGAGGTGAGAATCGCGTCGCCCTCGTCTTGCTGAACACGAGTGCCAAATCCTCATACTCAGGGGGAATGTGCATTGCGGGCACTTGGTTCGGACTCTCCACCGTGGTCGCCCCAACGGAAACACCTAAACATCGCCCAACACACTGGTCAGACCATTCCTTGAGAGCCCTCTGTTGCCACGAAATGGTGGGGTCATGGGTGATTAACCAAGGAAGCCCCAGCACCACGGGATACGCAGGAGAGTCAATCAGGTACAACTGAATGATCTCCTCATGACCCCCCTGCGTCTTCATCTTTAGTGGCGCTGTGACCTCCCTAATCAACCCAGATCCCAACGGGCGGCTATCTAGGGCATGGACAGGGAAGGGTGCATCAACGGGCAGGAGGGGAATCCCTAACTTAGTACAACATTTCTGATCAATAAAATTCCCAGCTGCGCCTGAATCGACTAGCGCCTTATGATGGGAATGAGATGCAACCTGAGGAAATACCACAGGTATACACAAGTGAACAACAGAGAGCTCTGGGTGAGTGGGGTGCCTACTCACCTGAAATGACTCCCCAGTGCACGACCTGTTGCCCCGATTCCCTGGAGACCCTCCCCAACACCTAGCCGCAGTGTGTCCTCCACGGCCACAGTTGGTGCAGGGGACGGCCCCCCTCGGGTTCTCTCTCCTTCTCTCTCTAGCGCCAATACCCCCGAGCTCCATAGGGCTCGGCTCGGAGGTGCTGGGGGATGGAATGGACGGCCCCAACTCGGGACGTCCGCGGGTGGCCAGCAGGGTATCCAGACGGATGGACATGTCCACCAGCTGGTCGAAGGACAGATTGGTGTCCCTGCAGGCCAGCTCTCAACTAACATCCTCACGCAGGCTACACCGATAGTGGTCGATGAGGGCCCTCTCATTCCACCCCGTATCCGCCGGTAGAGTCCGGAAATCCAGGGCGAACTCCTGTGCGCTCCTCTTCCCCTGTCGGAGGTGGAACAGACGCTCCCCCGCCGCTTTACCCTCAGGAGGGTGATCGAAAACAGCCCTGAAGCGGCGGGAGAACTCTGCGTAGCTGATGGTGGCGGCGTCTATTCCCCTCCATTCGGCATTGGCCCACTCCAACGCCTTGCCGGAGAGACAGGAGATGAGGGCGGAAACGCTCTCGTATCCCGAGGGCGCCGGGTGTATGGTGGCCAGGTAGAGTTCCACCTGAAGGAGGAACCCCTGACACCCGGCTGCGGTGCCATCATACGCCCTCGGGAGCGAGAGCCGAATCCCACTGGATTCCGGAGCTGGTCTGGTGGGGCTGGCCGATGGTGGTCGTAATGTAGGAGGAGGTGTGGGCACGCCTCCCCTTTCCCATCGGCGCAGGGTGTTCATAACCTCCTGCATGGCGGAGCCGAGTTGCTGGATCCTGGCGTCCTGGCAGCTGACCCGATCCTCCAGCGACTCGGTCGCCGCCGCTGCTCCTGCTGACTCCATAGTATGGTGTGTTGTTCTGTCACAAGCTGATGTGGATGCGGTGTTGGAGTCAGGCGCAGGACACAGAAGCTTAGTCGAAACGACTTTAATTGTCACAAAGACAATAACAAAAATAACGGGCCTCAAACACAGGATGCGCGCTATTACGCAAACAATGCGTAAAAACACTAACAACTAGAGCACAATAGAGATTCACCAACGGACAGGCGGACAACAACACACAACTGCAAACAAAACCAAAGGAAACTTATAGGTGACATAATCAATACATAAGACGAAACAGGTGCACCAACAAGACAAAACCAAACAAACATAGAGAACATCAAGCGGTAGCAGCTAGTACTCCGGGGACGACGAACGCCGAAGCCTGCCCGAACAAGGAGGAGGAGCAGTCTCGGCGGAATTCGTGACAGGGAGGCATACAGACAGGTCTTACAGACAGGTCTTTGAGATGGGGAAGAAGGTTTTGATTGTTCAGGGTTGTGCTTAGAGACACTAAATGTATTCTTGAGTATGAGAACGATTGAGAGGTGCCATTTCTCGTCAATCTCCCATACATAACAATACATACTGTGTAAAACTGCCCTCCTAAGACTTTACACACCTTCTGCAGCCCCCCAGCCCATTCACTTTGTTGACTGATCTTTCCTCTCCAAAGCAGCTCCCAATGTCCTTCATTGTCCCTAAACAATACACTAGCCTGTCTCTAAACACTTAGGTCCCATTCGGTTGACACCTTTACCAACAAAGGCGTGTTGCCCTGCGTCTCTTCCACAAAAAGTGTAAAACGCTAACACCACAAGCATGTCTTTCCAGGAGACGTGCAGTACCAGCAAATGTTCTGCAAGATTGATGGTTAAGGTCTACAAGCCCTTCACCTCTTCTGTCAGAGTCTTATCCAGCTGGCCATACACTGCAGACATGACAAGACCATTCGCCACAAGCACAAAGAATCTCAGCTTCCCCAGCCCACCATGCCAAACACCATTGCCAGTGAACCCAGATAAAGGACAGTGTGGCTCAGCATAAGACCATGTAGAACCAACATAAAATAAATATGGATATTTTCTATCAATTTACACAATTTGTCTGCCTTTATGGATTCACAGATATGTACAGTCTATATGCTGTACAGGGCTCTGTAGCATCAAACAGATATTAGACATTCAGATATATCCAAATATTGTTTATTTGTCAAAATCTAAAATGCAAGGCAGTGTACACTATTTAATTCTAAATAAAAAAAATAACTGGGTATTCAACAAGAATGCTATATGGTAAACAAACATACAAACAAAATGCAGTATGAACAGTGTAGTTCTATCTCTAATAGTTAAACTCAACTGTTACTCAAGCTTTGAATAATTCCCAGAGGTTGTAAGACTCTAGTTAATAATGAATTAAACAAAGTCCCATTTCTGCAATGAATCAGTTTCTTTATTCATGAGAGCTCTGCTGCTAAAAACACACACAGCCTTTTTATATGCGTCCACACAAAGGACTGCTCCGCCCACCTTTAGGCGGCCTGTGACTTTCCACAGTATAGAATGTTTAAGTTTAGCAGTTTCCAGGTCCCCTTCCCTATTGGAATGTTTTATTGTCTTATAACTCTAACACAGTTCACACAGTTATACAGTATCGGGGTGGAATATTTTAGTCATTACAATAAAGATACAAATCTATCAATCCACCCTTTGACAACATTTTTACACCCACACATATTTAATACATGTACAGTGGGGACAAAAAGTATTTAGTCAGCCACCAATTGTGCAAGTTCTCCCACTTAAAAAGATGAGAGAGGCCTGTAATTTTAATCACAGGTACACGTCAACTATGACAGACAAATTGAGATTTTTTTTCCCAGAAAATCAAATTGTAGGATTTTTAATGAATTTATTTGCAAATTATGGTGGAAAATAAGTATTTGGTCAATAACAAAAGTTTCTCAATACTTTGTTATATACCCTTTGTTGGCAATGACACAGGTCAAATGTTTTCTGTAAGTCTTCACAAGGTTTTCACACACTGTTGCTGGTATTTTGGCCCATTCCTCCATGCAGATCTCCTCTAGAGCAGTGATGTTTTGGGGCTGTCGCTGGGCAACACAGACGTTCAACTCCCTCCAAAGATTTTCTATGGGGTTGAGATCTGGAGACTGGCTAGGCCACTCCAGGACCTTGAAATGCTTCTTACGAAGCCACTCCTTCGTTGCCCGGGCGGTGTGTTTGGGATCATTGTCATGCTGAAAGACCCAGCCACGTTTCATCTTCAATGCCCTTGCTGATGGAAGGAGGTTTTCACTCAAAATCTCACGATACATGGCCCCATTCATTCTTTCCTTTACACGGATCAGTCGTCCTGGACCCTTTGCAGAAGAACAGCCCCAAAGCATGATGTTTCCACCCCCATGCTTCACAGTAGGTATGGTGTTCTTTGGATGCAACTCAGCATTCTTTGTCCTCCAAACACGACGAGTTGAGTTTTTACCAAAAAGTTATATTTTGGTTTTATCTGACCATATGACATTCTCCCAATCCTCTTCTGGATCAACCAAATGCACTCTAGCAAACTTCAGACGGGCCTGGACATGTACTGGCTTAAGCAGGGGGACACGTCTGGCACTGCAGGATTTGAGTCCCTGGCGGCGTAGTGTGTTACTGATGGTAGGCTTTGTTACTTTGGTCCCAGCTCTCTGCAGGTCATTCACTAGGTCCCCCCGTGTGGTTCTGGGATTTTTGCTCACCGTTCTTGTGATCATTTTGACCCCACGGGGTGAGATCTTGCGTGGAGCCCCAGATCGAGGGAGATTATCAGTGGTCTTGTATGTCTTCCATTTCCTAATAATTGCTCCCACAGTTGATTTCTTCAAACCAAGCTGCTTACCTATTGCAGATTCAGTCTTCCCAGCCTGGTGCAGGTCTACAATTTTGTTTCTGGTGTCCTTTGACAGCTCTTTGGTCTTGGCCATAGTGGAGTTTGGAGTGTGACTGTTTGAGGTTGTGGACAGGTGTCTTTTATACTGATAACAAGTTCAAACAGGTGCCATTAATACAGGTAACGAGTGGAGGACAGAGGAGCCTCTTAAAGAAGAAGTTACAGGTCTGTGAGAGCCAGAAATATTGCTTGTTTGTACGTGACCAAATAGTTATTTTCCACCATAATTTGCAAATAAATTCATTAAAAATCCTACAATGTGATTTTCTGGATTTTTTTTCTCAATTTGTCTGTCATAGTTGACGTGTACCTATGATGAAAATTACAGGCCTCTCTCATCTTTTTAAGTGGGAGAACTTGCACAATTGGTGGCTGACTAAATACTTTTTTCCCCCACTGTATTACAAGCATGATTAACCTCAGCGATTAGTTCATATTACTACTTCCAATCATAGGTCTTCTTTTTGAGATTTTCCCTATGACCTTCACACTTCAGAACCAATACATTTTTATCTAATTGCAGGTTATCAGGGTCAAAGTCCTCGTTATCCACCAAGCCTGGAGGATCGTTTTTCACATTCCACTGGTCAGAGTCCGGAGTCGGTCCATATCTCATCATCTGTTGAGACACTGCATTCTCCAACGCCTTACTCACCAACCCTCGGACACAGGGAATAAGACAACAACCACATAATACAAGCATACCCATACAAGCGATGGCAGGCCCCAAGATGGTGGCTGCTATGGTTTTCCATTTACAAACATTTCATCAAACCACCCTATCAAAGATGTATTAACTCCTGAGTTCTCAGCTTATTCTTCACTTAAAGCGGTCAATCCTGCAAGAGCTCTGGTGACCGTCCCATCCGGTGTGGTGTTGTTAGGGATAAATGTGCAACAATGGCCCCCCACCATTCTACAAACACTGCCCTTTTCTGCCAGCAACATATCTAGAGCCAACCTATTTTGGTGGCGGATAATTGTTCAGAGATCCCCTTTACTGCATCCCTAGTCTGGTTAATAAATCGTTGTTGGTTGTAATAGATATAATTAATCCAATCCACATTTTTGTTTATTGTCACCCACCAGAAGAACGTTGTAGTAAAGCCCTCCCCTATTTGATTCATAGCTTTGTATTAGTCTGGAACACCCCTGGGGACGCCTATACCATCTATCCAAATTGGGCTATTTCCTTCCTGGTCTATATTTATTCTCCTCCTGACTATTCCCCCTGTAACTGGTCTTTGATGACTAATTCTTACAGGTTGGACCAACAATACTGGGGCACAAGTACCTACCCACCCTTTTGGTAATGTCTGTCGAATGCTCCCTTTGTTAGTACAGGCCCACCACACATCAGTCAGAGGGATGGTAAGGTTCATAACTTTCTCCTGTACTTCCCTATCTAAATCAGTCACATTAACTATCTCCTTACAGCCATCGAAATCACCCAAGTTACGGGTGCCATTTCTATGTCTGTAACACTGGTACTTGCCAGGAGTTAAAGTGAACCTAGGTGGGTTGGCCGAGTAATTCAACTTTGCTAGCCCAATCCCTGTACAATTGGGTTCTTTTTGATTAGACCCCAGGTCTAATAGATAGGGAAACATTGTCTGTGGCATTGGGGCGGTCAACACTGTCGGTTGCCCAATGGAACATGCATAACAATTGGTCTGCCCCAAGGCCCTGGTGGTGTACTTCATCCACTTTAACCAGAGATTTTCATCAGGGATACCCTCTACTTCCCCTTGGTTCCTTTCTTGGAGGAGAAAATCTTTCATAGTGGACGGGTTAGTCGAATTGACTCCGTCTTCCCTTGACTGATCTACTGGGTTTGGTGCTATTACTGGATTAATGACAGGACCTGGGGACTTTGTCTCTTTGGTCTCTACCAATTGTAATCGCAGACAGGTATCCCGTCCGTACTCGTCCGCGCAAGCCCAGTAAGTTATTTTCATGTCCTCCTTAGTGACCTTTGCTATTGTCACTACCATCTCCATGGGGATGTCTTTATACCTTATTACCCCCCATCTGGACGTCCAGTCCGGGCCGGTCTCATATCCCCGTCCCCAAGTGTGTCTAAACACCTGAGCCCAGGAACAATCCGCAGAGGGAGCTGAACATAAATATAATGGGATTTTATAATCCCACGTTGCTTGCTTACCCGCGCCGATAAAATCCCTAATCTTAATTTCAAATCTTGTCGTCCACCATTCTCTGACTCCTATTTTGTAGGTCACTTGTCCTTGATGGTCAGTATGTCGGGTTGCTCCTCTTTTACTTCTTAACAATGGTAAGGGCATAGCGTAATTGGTGCGGGGTGGTGGTGGATCTTGACATATCAGGACCGTTGCAGAGACTATGATGCAGCTCAGGGTTACCCATATTCCCAAAGACCGCCAACCCTCTCCTGCCCTTAGTCTTTCTGCTTGGTACCACCCCATACTCACACCCCTAAGAACACACTACAGTGATGATAGGTCGGGGTAGGAGATCTTCGTTAACAGAGGTGATCCCCAGACCCTATTGGTCCAGTTCTTGTCTCTAACTCTGTGTGTGTTCAGTGGTGCTTGTATGTGTTCCTACCTTTTTGCAGTGGGTAACGTGGACCCAGGTTGCTCTTTCTGCTATTTTAATGGCAAAGGCGGTGGCTAACAGAACCTAATAGGGGCCTCCCCAACGGGGCTGCTTCCAGTCTTTCTTCTTTAGGGATTGGATCCATACCCAGTCACCTGGTTGGATAGAGTGGGTTACCCTCTCCTTTAGTTCTGCTGTGGGGCACAAAACCTTTGACATACGGGTGTGGTTAATAAACAACCTTCTCATGTGTTCTGCTAGGGTGCTCTCAATTTATATCTCTGCCTGCTCTGGTCCTCCTAACTCGGGCATTCTGTATGGTCTTCCAAATACTTTCTTGAATGGGGACAGTCCATTTTCATCTGGGGTTATCCTTATAGTCATTAATACTATTGGTAAACATTGTACCCCATTTCTACCTGTGCTCCTGTGTGTTTTCCTTAACCCCTCTCTCATCATACTGTTCATATTAGTATTTTCTTTCTAGACTGTATCCAAATATAAAAAATGTTATTTAAGTATTTAGTCCTCTCCTCCGTCTAGTTATCTTTAATCCTACCATCTACCATCATCCCCCCTGTTGACACATATCTAAACAATCACTTAGGTAATATTGGTAAATTATCCTTATGCCATATCCCTTTTTTTGAGACTGCCCCTTGCTTCTTTATCGCTCCGCCCACTTCCTTTGTCTATGATGGCAGCTAAATTCGATTTTCATTCAGTTCAGAATCAATAGTAATACAATCAATTAATCCCTTATCTTGATAAAACACTCATGTTTAGTTTAAACTCTGTTCAACCCCGGCTCTCCCGGGCTTGACCTGAAGACTGATTGTTGGACATGACAGGTCTATACTTAAATATTTCAAACATACACAAACCCCACCCCATCATGCTGTAATCAATCAAGAAGATAGCCAAGGAGAAACAAAGGTTTAGCCTGAACTCTGCTCAACCCTGGCCACTCTTTCCACTTTGAAGAGAGAGGCAAAAGGACACAGGCTGGTTTCAGTCTCTGATAAGGTAGGACAGCCATGGATTTAAGTAAGAGCAATTCGACCCTAGGTCAGATTCCCACTTCACCCACACACACACACACACACACACACACACACACACACACACACACACACACACACACACACACACACACACACACACACACACACACACAGTGAAACGACCCAATTAAGTTATTTGCCTAGCAACAAAGAATTCTAACTGACACCTAATAATTCATTAAAAGTCGTAAAATCATTTGACGCCTAATAATTCATTAAAAGTGAGAAAATAATTGTTCAAGGTTCTCCGTAGAGAACAACAGAGGAGTTTACTACCATGGGAATCAAATCCTCAAAGGAGGTCTCGGAGTTAACCGGGGATGAGAAATATATGGAGTCTAAGGATAAGAGGCACCTCCATTATGGAACTAGGTGGAGGGAGAGGTATGGGTTTGAGGGACGTCTAGTCGTAGACAAACTTGAATCCATGGTAAAACAGATGCACAAGGTGTGTAGAAATAGAGTAGACAGACAGCGAGTAGAGGGGCTAGACACTGCTAGGGTGTGGCTCTCTGAGGCTCAGAAGAGAGAGGAAGGTCAGAGAAGGAAAAAGGAAGTTATGCAGAAGGAGGAAGTAAGTGAGAAGAAGGTGAGTGAGAGTGAAAGAGAAGTGAAGGTTGAGGTCTCAGAGCCTCCCCCAGAGCAGAGGGCAGAAAGGTTATATCTAGTCCTGGCAGAACAGGCTTGGAAAGAGAACCCAGATGATGAGATTGTTGTGTGTAGAAGAAGAGTAGGACAGGTCCCCGCACCTCCCCTGCCATATGACCAAGCCAAGAGGCCAAGCCGGAATGTTGGAGGAGGAAGGAGCGGGGGGGAGACCAATAAAGATAAGAAAGAAGGGGAAGTGTTAGGAAGGGAACTCAGAAAACTTAGAGAAAGTAGGGAGAATAAGACTGGACCGAGAAAAAAAAGAACAGAAGGGAGCGGAGTATTTAATAGCCACACTAGGCGATATAGCTTGTAGGGGTAGAAACCCAGGAGAGAGAGGAGATAGGGCAAGAAAGAGTGAGGGCTATGGGGGAGGGAATAAGTGATTTAACTGTCACAAGGGAGGTCATTTTGCAAAAGAGTGTAAGGCACCTTGTACTTACTGTAATAAGACAGGGCATCAATCCCGACACTGCAGAAACAAAGGAAAAGGCAGATAAGGGGAAAGAAAAAAAGCGGGAGAAATAGGAATTCGGAGTCAGAGGAGGAGGAGGATGGAGCATGACTAGAACAAGGGGAAGATAGTAGTACAGATAGTGGAGAAGAAGGAAGGCTGGTGGAGAAAGGGCAAGCCCAATCTTGCATTAGGAGGAGGATAATTAATAGTATGTGGATATTCATTTACTAACGGAGTCGTTATCAGGAGGCATATGAGAAATCTTGTTGGAGAAAAAGGTCACGTGTACGGGGTTGAGCATATGACGTCAACACATTGTATTTCGGTCAAGCTTTCAGGGGGTCATTATATTAGGGAAATGTAGAAGTAATGTAGGATTATGGTCAAATTGACCATAGTGAAATGTCAAATGTTAACATTCCAAATCTGGGCACTATTATAGAATAAAATATTCCTGTAGGTTGTACGAATATTGATTGTGTGTTGGGAAATAGCGTTGTGTGAATGTGATATGAAAGTCGTGTGAATATGGGAATGAGTTAATCTGAAGTTTTGAGAATAAGCAGTTGATATAATGATATCTTGGGGTTTGTAAAAACACTGCTTGTCATAGAATAGTGTGAGATGTTAGTTCAGGGAATAGTGACCAGTCTTTAGGATTCTGGGAGGATGTTATGACTGAGGGGGCAGGGTCTAGTTAACATTGTTGGTCCGATTGGAACTAGATTATGGTAAACTAACTTGTGGCAATAAAGAATCATTAGAAATACGAATGGTTTGGTTGATATGAATAGAATTTACTAATGCCATGTTCTAGTTCGCGGGTAAAAGAGAGACAGTCCAGCGAGTACGAATCTAGCTTTAAGAGACACTTGAAGCAGACATCTGAATAGTTTAATGGAGAATATTTCTTTGACTAATTCTGATTGTTATTATTTTATTCTATAGTTTGCGTAACACCAGTGACAAATGCAAATAGTTAATACATTCTAGAACGATAATTTGTTTTTTGTTATGTGGACCCCCCCCCCCCCATGCACGGTTTCGGGGTAAACGGGTGTTGAGATCCGGCTCGAAGGACCAATTGTCACGAGAATTTCTATCTCTAATAGTTAAACTCAACTGTTACTCAAGCTTTGAATAATTCCCAGAGGTTGTAAGACTCTAGTTAATAATGAATTAAACAAAGTCCCATTTCTGCAATGAATCAGTTTCTTTATTCATGAGAGCTCTGCTGCTAAAAACACACACAGCCTTTTTATATGCGTCCACACAAAGGACTTTGCTCCGCCCACCTTTAGGCGGGCTGTGACTTTCCACAGTATATAATTTTAAAGTTTAGCAGTTTCTAGGTCTCCTTCCCTGTTGGAATGTTTATTTACATTTTACATTTAAGTCATTTAGCAGACACTCTTATCCAGAGCGACTTACATTTAGTGAGTGCATACATTTTCATACTAGCCCCCCGTGTGAAACGAACCCACAACTCTGGCGTTGCAAGCGCCATGCTCTACCAACTGAGCTACAGGGGACCATGTTTATGTTTGACAGTTTCCAGGTCCCCTTCCCTATTGGAATGTTATATTGTCTTATAACTCTAACACAGTTCACACAGTTATACAGTATCGGGGTGGAATATTTTAGTCATTACAATAAAGATACAAATTAATCTATCAATAGTACAGTTCAGTGTGTCTGAGTGTGTCTCAGGTGTAGTAAAGTGCAGAGCATTTTTTTTTGCGACAGATTGTTACACCAGATAATGTGATTTAATCAAATATTTTTGGTATCCATTACAGGGAGTTACAGGATAGGTACTGTTTGGTGTAACACAGATAATTTTAGACCAACCTTAGAGATACAATAATAAAATACAGTGTGATCAGTGTAGTAAAGTTCAGGGAATACTTGTACAGCTGTGTAACTTAGAGAGTGTCTGAGGTGTAAAGTGCAGACATCTGTTGATTAGAAAATGATGGGAGGGGAGTTGTCATGATCAAACTGCCATTCAGCTCCTCTTGAGTCATCTACTGCTTGAAATCCAGCATAATGTCCAATCCATCGAGAGGGATAGAGTTCACGGGATACAGTTCTGCTACAATGACACACACAGGGAAAATAATTATCCATCTAGAATCCACTCCAGGAAGAAGCCCAGGCTCCACACGGTATAGTCTGCACAACAACAAAAAATAATACATTATACTCTATTATACAGTTTGAACTAAACTACAGTTAAACTGTGCCAACATAACATCAACATTCGGGTAGGCTAATTGAACATGCATGCATGTGCACAGGTACAGAGATTATAGAGAATCTAGCCTTATAGAAAGAAATATGACATAACCCTCAACTTTTGCATAGTGACCATACCGTGTCCCTTGCTGGTTTCTGGTTTGCTGGTTTCTGTCCCACAGTCAGTTTCTAGCTACAGCCATGTCTATCAGGCATGCTTAGGCAAATATTTTTCTAGTAAAACCAGCTTATCAGTTTTAGAGATTTACAACAGTAAATTGTTGTATTATTGTTTTTCTACAGTGTTAGTAAAATTAGCTAGCTAGCTTGCTGGATAGCCAATTATTGTTATTTACATCTGTTAGGAATCCTATGTTATGTCATGCCAATAATTTTGTGAGAAGGAAATGCATCCACTGTCATAATCATAACCAATGTCAACCTTCATCAATTATGTTACATAGCTAGCTAGTAAAACGATTTACAGTTGCTGATGTTATACATGTTTGCTAACAAGTTACAAACGTGAGACGTGGCACATAGCAAGTTAGCAGGTGCCAGGCTAACTAGCTAGCCAACTCCATTTGTTAATGTTTGCTGGTAAACCTAGCTTTAGGTTGTTGGTTGTAACGTTGTAGCATGCTGTTTAGTAGTCATATGTACATCTAAAAAGAGAAGAGGTTTTACAATCGAGAAACAATATATCTCAGATTTTAAAACCTCTTCTCTTTTTAGTCATAGTTATGGCTACTGGTAGTTGTTTAGCGAACTTAGCTAGTTAGCTATCTAAGTTAGCAAACAGAAAAATCTAACACAGTAGAATGTTAGCCAGCGATACACAATATGGGTTTCAGTAGATAATCTAAAATTAGCTAGCTAGTTAGGTGGCTTGTATGAAAATAACTTACTTAGCTAGCCATCGTATTTGTGATCATGCCCACTTGGTGCTGGCATTGGCTGTAGCTGAGCTTCTAGGTAAATCCAACTCTTTGTTTCGAATCCTCTTCACTATATTCCGGTTGAAACATGTATGGTTGAATGTCACCATGCAGCTAATAGAACATCAAAAAATGCTCCAGCGTCGAATTCGTGTTGGTGAAAGAAATCACTTGAAGGCATTATGGTCTGGTCAGTTCTTTCAGTTTTTCACAAAGGATTTTGTGCTGTTAGTGTCCACGTCCCTTTAAAAAAAGCCTGTCTTGGGGGAGGGACGGAGCTAAAGCACGAAGCACCGCTGCACACGAGTTGTAGTCTTTCATAGACTGGAACAAATGTCTCACCTAGTATATTTAGCAATGAATCTTGTGACACTTTCCTTTTCCCATTGAATGCAATTGTCAGAAGCATCAAGTGTTGGAAGCTGATCTTTCTCATTGACTGCAAATGTATTGACATAAGCATCAACCTTGTGACACTCATCTTTTCCGATTGAATGCAATGTATTGACATAAGCATAAATTGGTTGACACTCATCTTTTCCCATTGAATGCATTGCATTGACATAGGCATCAATACTGTGACACATATTATTCCATTGACTGCAACGTATTGACATAGGAATGAACCCTGTGACACTAATCCTTTCCCATTGAATGCAATGTAATAACGTAAGCGTCATTGATGTGACACTCATCTTTTCCCATTGAATGCAATGTAATGACAAACTTCATTCCCGTGGCACCGATCTTTTCCCATTGATTGTAATGTATTGACATAGCATCAATAGATTGACAGTCATCTTTTCCCATTGACTGAAATGTATTGACATAAGCATCAACCCTGTGTACACTCACCTTTTTCCATTGACTGCCATATGTTGAGATAAACGTCAATTGGTTGACACTCATCTTTTCCCATTGGCACTGCAAATCATGCTAGGAGTGTGACCAATTGACATAAGTATCAATGGGTTGAAGCCTAACTCTTTGAAAAAACCTGACATGATGATGGTTTGATGCCGATAATGGGCTGACTGGGGAATATAATATCTGTTACACACTGTGTGGAGTTTGAATAACCTCGTACTACTCTGGCGGTGCCAAATTATCCAGCGCTGCTTGGTTTTCTTTTTTTTGTCAAGCTGGGCTATTTCTGATCTTGCAGTTTTTGAAGGAGAAAAGCTCAGGATAAATAGGAGGAGACGAGGAAGAGAGCTTATTGCTTTGATGGGGTTTAGCTGGTAAATAAGCACAATAACCCCTCCCCCATGGCTTACATTGTATGGTGCTTCTCAAGGATTGTTACAACACCAAGCTTCCACTCTTAGAGCAAAACACTGTTGGTTAAAGTAATTGAGGAGATACTGTACATGAAAACACGAAAGGCATAAAAAACCTCACAATAAACATAGTACTGTAGATGGAAACCAATACTACACTGATAATTATATTTCTGGTCTTGTCCTTGCATGTGGTGTAACTATTGAATTTAATGTTATAACATTTCTGTTTATAAATGTTTAGTTATGTATGACTCATTGCTGGGTGCTTACATCAGACACCTACACATCAATGGGCACTTAATAGGGATTTCTGGCAAAAGCCTTCTTTGAAACACATATGGCATGATTGCTCTGTGCCTAGTGTAACATTGTAATTACGTATATAAACCAATAATTCAAAGTGTTGCTTGTTTCTCCTTTGTATATCCCTTAGAGACTGGCTAGATTCAGCTAGAGACTCTAATTCAGCTGATTAAGCTGGCTGGTCCTGTAATGTTCTTAGAGAAGTATGCATATGGCAGCACAACAATGGAGGGACAGTACCATCCCTACTTTCACAGTCCCACAGGGACAATGCCTCTCCTTCCTCTCCAGCCATCCAGCTCACTGCATTGCAGATGACCCTTAGTGCTAGCTCCACAATAACTTAATGCAAGAGGAACAAAGGCTTGGTCAAGCCTGAAATACAATTACAATTGTTGATATGCCAACAAATCACATCAGACAAGAGAAACCAGTGGAATCGTCAGCTTGGTGTCACTCTTCATAGCATGTTTTTATTGTTGTTGTTAGCCTTTAATACAGCCTATCTGTGGTCCACTTAAAGGATTGCTGTAGATCCTGAGTTATGATTTCTCTTTTTCTTATTGCCATTATTTTGTTTTTTTCAACAGTAATTATATCCTGAGATTAGTATTCTGAAAATATTGTTTTTGCAAAGGGGGCATTGAGTTTTCAGTATTGGTCAGGTGTATCAGGAGATCATCAGCAAATAAGTTTAGTTTACATAAATGTTTACCAATACTGATACCTGTCTAATTGTTTCTGAAAGCGGTTCAATGGCCAGTGCAAACAGGAGGGGGGAGGGGACATCCCTGTCTTCTGCCCCTTTCTAAAGCAATTTCATCAGATAATGTTATTTGTGTATATTTTTGCTTTATGAGATTTATACAATATTTTTATTAAATGTATTATTTCAGCTGGAAAGTTGAATGCTTCCAAAGTTTTGAATAGAAAAGGCCATTCAAGACGGTCAAAAGTGTTTTCGGGATCAACAGCCATTATTGATAAATCTATGTCTTGTTTTTTTGCGTATTGTATTAAACTGAAACATGTTCTTGAATTCGTTTGTAAGTGTCTATTTTGAATAAACCCTATTTTATTGATATGAATCAAGTCTGGTAACACTTTTGCCATTCTATTGCTTATAAGCTTTATTATTATTTTATTGTCACAATTTATTAAACGTATGGGTCTATAATCAGCAGGGGACTTTCCAGATTTTCCATGGAAGTACTGAATTGACTGACGTGTGTTGTCGTTTGTGTAAATAGGGGGAATACTTTGTCCCAAAATGTTGAATAGAATTATATGGGAAAGCCATCCATTCCTGGTGCTTTTCTCTGTGTGAATATCTTAACAGTATGTAATATATTTTCTTGGGTTGTTCAGTCTAAGAAGGCTATAAGATCTGTCCAACTGTTGTTGAATTCTGATTTATATACATTTTCATACAAGCTTTTAAAACTGTAATTAATCACGTAGTTGTTTCTAATTACCGCTTTCATATATTTATCTTTTAAAATTATAAATGGTTTAGCATGTATTCGTTTTGTTGCGACATATTTACAAGGTTTATTTGCCATTAATTAGTATGTTTTATCTGAGTTTAACCTGTAGCTGTTGGCTCTTTTCAAAAGTAAAAGATCGTATTCCTGCTTCAGGTCAGAAATTGTTGTTTCTTCTTTACCTTGTAAAGATTTGTTATGGACTTTTTCTAAGATAGTGATTTATTTTTATGTTTGTTTAATTTACATTTCTAAATCAGATTTAACTGTTGCAAAGTATGAGATTATCATTCCCCTAATGTACACCTTAAAGTCATCCCAAATTAAATCTGGGGTCGGCTTTTCTCTGTTCTCTATGTCTACAAAAAAGTGTATGTATTTAATACATTTCGGGTCCAGAAGATGCGCTCTGTTCAGTCTCCAAATTCTGTTGCTAAGTGTATTTTCTATTGGTGTAATTAAGCATGATACCGTAGTCTAGCAATTCTTTAATAGCTTTTCTTACTTTAAAAAAAAGTAGTATTTTGTAGTTGGGAAGAGTAATCTCCAGGTGTCCTGTAAATTATGTGTAGAGATGATTTTTTTCAGCCTCTTTGGAGGCTCCCTAAATGTTGTTTTTACATATGTCAATCTTATCGAATGTATGATTTAGGTCACCTGCTAAAATAATCATTCCTGTCTGGATTTGATCTAATATAGCTTGAATTTAAAAATGCCAGATTAGCCACTGGTGGGATATACAATTAAATCAATGTGTATTTTTCACCATGTAAGGTGCAATTCAACTTTAGAAAACAGCCTTCTTGATTCATGTGCTGGGATATAAGGGAAAATTGTGTATTTTTATTTATCAGCATGCCTACACCTCTGCTGTTACAACAGTAGGTGGCAGTATTTGCCTCTCCAACCCAGCTTCTCTTTAAAGGTTCAAGTTCTCCTTTTTTACAATGTAACTCTTTTTTTTTTTTTTTTAGGGGGGATGGATCAGCTTAATATTGCAGATAGATTGCATCTTCTATCAATGTAATTGTCTGCATCACTTCCAATCCCCCATGTTTTTTTTTTAATTTTTTATATATATATTCCCCTTTATTACTTTTCAACCCCACCATCCTTTCCCTACTTGGAGTAAATTAGTGAACAACAACGCCCAGGCCTCTACTTCCGGTCTATACTTACTATCTACACCTTATGGACAGAGTTAATTTTACAATAATTCTATATATATATATATATATATATATATATATATATATATATATATATATATATATATATATATATATATATATATATATATATATATATATATATATATATATATATATATATATATATATTTATTTATTTTTTTGCTCCTGAACTTCTTCTACTCTCAACCTCTCCGATCATTTTCTTGATGTCCATCCGGTTTGCTTCTAAATGCCATATCTTTCTAAATGTAACTCTTGCAAGAAAACCACATCTGCTGACAATCTCTAAGTGTTCGAGAAACATATGCCTTTTTCCCTATCATGGAGTTTGTGCGATTTCCATGATAAGTCGGATTTTACTTGTATAGAATCAAAGTTAACCTTATCTGTTCCGACTATTGTTGAAGAACCAAGTAAAACATTTTAGCAGACATGACATATGAGGGCGGTGGGCATTCCATAGAATTGGAGGATCATAATATACAGTTGAAGTCGGAAGTTTACAAACACCGTAGCCAAATATATTTAAGCTCAGTTTTTCACAATTCCCTGTTTTAGGTCAGTTAGGATCACCACTTTATTTTAAGAATCTGAAATGTCAGAATAATAGCAGAGATAATTATTTATTTCAGCTTTTATTTCTTTCATCACATTTCCAGTGGGTCAGAAGTTTACATACACTCAATTAGTATTTGGTAGCATTGCCTTTAAATTGTTTAACTTGGGTCAAATGTTTCGTGTAGCCTTCTACAAGATTCCCACAATAAGTTGGGTGAATTTTGGCCCATTCCTTCTGACAGAGCTGGTGTAACTGAGTCAGGTTTGTAGGCCTCCTTGCTCGCACGCGCTTTTTCAGTTCTGCCCACAAATTTTTCTATAG
Source organism: Coregonus lavaretus (assembly GCF_964263955.1). Taxonomy (NCBI): domain Eukaryota; kingdom Metazoa; phylum Chordata; class Actinopteri; order Salmoniformes; family Salmonidae; genus Coregonus; species Coregonus lavaretus. The sequence goes on along the minus strand of NC_140008.1, from coordinate 34,239,675 downwards.
GATTGAGGTCAGGGATTTGTGATGGCCACTCCAATACCTTGACTTTGTTGTCCTTAAGCCATTTTGCCACAACTTTGGAAGTATGCTTGGGGTCATTGTTCATTTGGAAGACCCATTTGCGACTGAGCTTTAACTTCCTGACAAATGTCTTGAAATGTTGCTTCAATATAATCACATAATTCCCTTCCTCATGATGTCATCTATTTTGTGAAGTGCATCAGTCCCTCCTGCAGCAAAGCAACCCCACAGCATGATGCTGCCACCCCGTGCTTCACGGTTGGGATGGTGTTCTTCAGCTTGGAAGCTGTCCCCTTTTTCCTCCAAACATAACGATGGTCATTATGGCCAAACAGTTCTATTTTTGTTTCATCAGACCAGAGGACATTTCTCCAAAAAGTACAATCTTTGTCCCCATGTGCAGTTGCAAACCGTAGTCTGGCTTTTTTATGGCGGTTTTGGAGCAGTGCCTTCTTCATTGCTGAGCAGCCTTTCAGGTTATGTCGATATAGGACTCGTTTTACTGTGGATATAGATACTTTTGTACCGGTTTCCTCCAGCATCTTCACAAGGTCCTTTGCTGTTGTTCTGGGATTGATTTGCACTTTTTGCACCAAAGTACGTTCATCTCTAGGAGACAGAATCCGTCTCCTTCCTGAGCGGTATGATGGCTGCGTGGTCCCATGGTGTTTATACTTGCGTACCATTGTTTGTACTGATGAACGTGGTACCTTCAGGCATTTGGAAATTGCTCCCAAGCATGAACCAGATTTGTGGAGGTCTACAAAGTTTTTTTCTGAGGTGTTGGCTGATTTCTTTTGATTTTTCCATGTTGTCAAGCAAAGAGGCACCGAGTTTGAAGGTAGGCCTTGAAATACAGCCACAGGTAAAACTCCAATTGACTCAAATGATGTCAATTAGCCTATCAGAAACTTCTAAAGCCATGACATCATTTTCTGGAATTTTCCAAGCTGTTTAAAAGGCACAATCAACTTAGTGTATGTAAACTTATGACCCACTGGAATTGTGATACAGTGAATTATAAGTGAAATAATCTGTCTGTAAACAATTGTTGGAAAAATTACCTGTGTCATGCAAAAAGTAGATGTCCTAACCGACTTGCCAAAACTATAGTTTGTTAACAAGAAATTTGTGGAGTGGTTGAAAAACAAGTATTAATGACTCCAACCTAAGTGTATGTAAACTTCCGACTTCAACTGTATGTAAGAATGCTGTTTGACTACAGCTCAGCCTTCAACACCATAGTGCCCTCCAAGGTCATCATTAAGCTTGGGGCCCTGGGTCTGAATCCTAATCTGTGCAACTGGGTCCTGGATTTCCTGACGGGCCGACCCCAGGTGGTGAAGGTAGGCAACAACACCTCCGCTGATCCTCAACACGGGTGCATGCTCATCCCTGTCCTGTACTCCCTGTTCAGCCATGACTGTGTGGCCAAGCATTTCTCCAACTCAGTCATCAGGTTTGCAGTAGATAACAGTGGTAGGCCTGATTACCAACAATGACGAGGCAGCCTACAGGGAGGAGGTGAGGGCCCTGGCAGGGTGGTGCCAGGAAAATAACCTCTCGCTCACTGTCAACAAAACAAAGGAGCTGATCCACATCGATGGGGCCGCAGTCGAGAGGGTGAATAGCTTGAAGTAGCCGAGTAGATCAGGATATCGTCGATGTACACTACCACCTGTCTACTCAGTATGTCTCTTAACACGTCATTGACGAAGGACTGGAACACAGAAGGGGCGTTGGTGAGGCCGTAGGGCATGACGCAGTATTCAGTGGCCTGAGGTAGTGCTGAATGCCGTCTTCCACTCGTCTCCTGCCCGGATTCGGATCAGGTTGTAGGCACTCCTTAGGTCCAACTTGGAAAAGTACCAGGCCCATCGTAGCTGATCGATGGACGACAGAACCAGAGGGAGGGGGTACCGGTACTTGGTGGTGACTGCGTTCAGCCTCCTGTAGTCAATGCATGACCTCAGTCCTCCGTCTTTTTTGGCCACGGAGAAGAAGCTAGCGGAGGCAGGAGAGGTAGATCGTCTGATGAACCTCTGTTTCAGGGTCTCCGCCACATACTTCTCCATGGCCTCAGTCTCCGCCATGGAAAGGGAGTACAGTGGAAGTCGGAAGTTTACATACACTTAGGTTGGAGTCATTAAAACTAGTTTTTCAACCACTCCACACATTTTTTGTTAACAAACTATAGTTTTGGCAAGTCGGTTAGGACATCTACAATGTACATGACACAAGTAATTTTTCCAACAATTGTTTACAGACTGATTATTTCACTGTATCACAATTCCAGTGGGTCAGAAGTTTACATACACTAAGTTGACTGTACCTTTAAACAGCTTGGAAAATTCCAGAAAATGATGTCATGGCTTTACAAGCTTCTGATAGGCTAGTTGACATCATTTTAATCAATTGGAGGTGTACCTGTGGATGTATTTCAAGGCCTACCTTCAAACTCAGTGCCACATTGCTTGATATTATGGGAAAATCAAAAGAAATCAGCCAAGACCTCAGACAAATAATTGTAGACCTCCACAAGTCTGGTTCATCCTTGGGAGCGATTTCCAAACGCCTGAAGGTACCATGTTCATCTGTGCAAACAATAGTATGCAAGTATAAACACCATGGGACCACGCAGCCGTCATACCGCTCAGGAAGGAGACACGTTCTTTCTCCTAGAGATGAATGTACTTTGGTATGAAAAGTGCAAATCAATCCCAGAACAACAGCAAAGGACCTTGTGAAGATGCAGGAGGAAATAGGTACAAAAGTATCTATATCCACAGTGAAACGAGGCCTATATCGACATAACCTGAAAGGCCGCTCAGCAAGGAAGAAGCCACTGCTCCAAAACCGCCATAAAAAAAGACTGCACATGGGGACAAAGATCGTACTTTTTGGAGAAATGTCCTCTGGTCTGATGAAACAAAAATAGAACTGTTTGGCCACAATGACCATTGTTATGTTTGGAGGAAAAAGGGGGTAGGTCCCGTGTAGCTCAGTTGGTAGAGCATGGTGGGTTCGATTCCCACGGGGGGCCAGTATGAAAATGTATGTACTCACTAACTGTAAGTCACTCTGGATAAGAGCGTCTGCTAATTGACTAAAATGTAAAATGCTTGCAAACCGAAGAACACCATCCCAACCGTGAAGCATGGGGGTGGCAGCATCATGCTGTGGGGGTGCTTTGCTGCAGGAGGGACTGGTGCACTTCACAAAATAGATGGCATCATGAGGAAGGAAAACTATGTGGATATATTGAAGCAACCTCAAGACATCAGTCAGGAAGTTAAAGCTTGGTCGCAAATGGTTCTTCCAAATGGACAATGACCCCAAGCATATTTACAAAGTTGTGGCAAAATGGCTTAAGAACAACAAAGTCAAGGTATTGGAGTGGCCAACACAAAGCCCTGACCTCAATCCTATAGAAAATATGTGGGCAGAACTGAAAAATTGTGTGCGAGCAAGGAGGCCTACAAACCTGATTCAGTTACACCAGCTCTGTCAGGATGAATGGGCTAAAATTCACCCAACTTATTGTGGGAAGCTTGTGGAAGGCTACTGTAAACTTCTGACCCACTGGGAATGTGATGAAATAAATAAAAGCTTAAATAAATCATTCTCTCTACTATTATTCTGACATTTCACATTCTTAAAATAAAGTGGTGATCTAACAGACCTAAGACAGAGAATTGTTACTAGGATTAAATGTCAGGAATTGTGAAAAACTGAGTTGAAATGTATTTGGCTAAGGTGTATGTAAACCTCCGACTTCAACTGTAAATGCGACTCGTCGGGGGGTGTTGTCCCTCCAGCAGGTCAATGGCATAGTCCCAGGGCCTGTGAGGAGGGAGACGCATAGCCTTTGATGAAGAGAAGACATCGGAGATATCTGCGTACTCACGTGGAATGTTGGGCTGGAGGGCGGAATCCGGACTCTCCACTGACGTGGAACAACAAACCACCAGCAGGCAGGTCTTCCGGCATGAGGTGGACCAGGCTGTGATCCTCTTGGTGATCCAATTGATGGTGGGGATGTGTAGTCTGAGCCAGGGCAATCCCAATACGATCCGGTGAATGGGTGACGTGGCGATGTGGAATGACAGCTCCTCGTGGTGCTCCGTTAGTGTCGGAATGGTGATGAGATGGGGAGAGTGGCGTGAGTAATGATGCCTGATCCAAGTGCTTTATTGTCCAGCGAGGTGACGTGTAGTGCGAGAAGGCAGTGGCACAGTGGGCAACCCCCCATTCAGAGACCAGCTCCCTATCTATAAGGTTCCCCGCTGATCCGGAATCTATCATGGCAGTGGAAATGGAAGAGAAGGAATAACCAGTCACCGTTATGGGAACAAAAAACAATGGTTTTGTGATAGGAGATGACGTAACACTCACGGAGCGGTGACAGGAGTCATACCGCCTAGATTGGGAGCCGTCAGGAGATCTGTGGTCCGTGGTGGTGTAGGGGGTGCTGCCCACCTCCATGGGTGAGGACTCGGAGGCAGGGTGGCTTCCATAGCTCAGATGGGGTGAGCGTCGAGGCTCCGGGAGGTGTTGGGAACGCCGTCTGTCTCTCAACATGTCGTCAAGACAGATGGACGTGGCGATGAGGGTATCAAGGTCCATCTCGTGGTCCCTACATGCGAGTTCCGTCTTGATGTCCTCCCGTAAGCCTCTACTGAAGGCCGTGCGCAGAGCACGCTCACGCCACCGTGCGAAAGCTCAGAGCGTACTCAGAAGTGGGCCCCTCTCCCTGTTGTAGCTGGAGGAGACGCTCACCCCCGTCATTTCCCTCCATGGGATGATCAAACACCACCCTGAACCGAGCGAGGAAGGTGGAGTAGGGAAGCGCCGCGGCCTCACCTCCTTCCCAGACTGCCGTGGCCCAATCCAGCGCCTTTCCTTTAAGTAGCGAAATCACCAGCGCTATCCTGGCTTGGTCAGATGGATATGCCCCAGGCTGACGCGCCAGATAAAGTGAAACCTGTAGCAGGAAGCCGCTAAATGTAGTAGGTTTACCATCATAGCGCTCCGGTAGGACGAGGGGTCCCTCAGAAGTTGGTGATAGCACAGGAACAGGTGGACTGGATGCACTTTGCCGCTCCCTGGGGTGGAACCGGAGCGCTGGGCAGATTATGCAGAGTTTGGAGCACTTCCTGCATGGTGGCGTTCAACTGGGCAAGCTGCTGCTGATGCTGATCGAGGCACTGGGAAACTCCAGGAGGATTACCTGCTGCATCCATTTTCGTGAGAGGTGTGTAATTCTGTGACGAGTACTGAGGATACGAAGAGGCAGGACTCAGACGCAGGAATCAACAAGGTAAAGGTTTACTTAACAATGAGAATAACAAAGAGCGAGTAAACTACACGACGCTATCAATTACACACAACAATGACTGAATAGTCCAGGGTTATATAGTGGTGGTGATGATATGATGAGGTGCAGGTGCACTGGAGGTGATTAGGGTGCGTTGGGTTTCCATTCCTGTGTTGCCGAGGTGGTGCGCTCAGACTGGTGGCTCAGTAGACCGGCGAATCAGAGCGCCGGAGGGGAGCAACGGGAGGAGACTTGACAGTTATTGTGAAGTGGAAACGTCTAGGAGCAACGACGGCTCAGCCGCAAAGTGGTAGGCCACACAAGCTCACAGAACGGGAACGCCGAGTGCTGAAGCGCAAAGCGAATAAAAATAATCTGTCCTCGGTTGCAACACTCACTACCTAGTTCCAAACTGCCTCTGGAAGTAACGTCAGCACAATAACTGTTGGTCAGGAGCTTCATAAAATGGTTTTCCATGGCCAAGCAGCTACACACAAGCCTAAGATCACCATCTGCAATGCCAAGCGTCGGCTGGAGTTGTGTAAAGCAATTGGACTCTGGAGCAGTGGAAACGTGTTCTTTGGAGTGATGAATCACGCTTCACCATCTGACAGTCCGACAGAAGAATCAGGGTTTGGCTGATACCAGGAGAACGCTACCTGCCCCAATGCATATTGCCAACTGTAAAGTTTGGTGGAGGAGGAATAATGGTCTGGGGCTGTTTTTCATGGTTCTGACTAGGCCCCTTAGTTCCAGTAAAGGGAAGTCTTAACGCTATAGCATACAATGACATTCTAAATGATTCTGTGCTTCCAACTTTGTGGCAACAGTTTGGGGAAGGCCCTTTCCTGTTTCATTATGACAATGCACCCATGCGCAAAGCGAGGTCCATACAGAAATGGTTTTTCGAGATTGGTGTGGAAGAACTTGACTGGCCTGCACAGAGCCCTGACCACACCTTTGGGATGAATTGGAGCGCCGACTGCGAGCCAGGCCTATTCTTCCAACATCAGTGCCGGACCTCACTAATGTTCTTGTGGCTGAATGGAAGCAAGTTCCCGCAGCAATGTTCCAAAATCTAGTGGAAAGCCTTCCCTTAAGAGTGAAGGCTGTTAATGCAACAAAGAGGGGACCAGCTCCATATTAACGCCAATGATTTTGGAATGAGATGTTTGACAAGCAGGTGTCCACATACCTTTGGTAATGTAGTGTATATAATAAGGCCTTTGTTTAAGGCCCTAGTTATACCCTAACACAGTGGTTTTAGGAATCTCCTTTTATACAGGCCACATCAGGCCTGCAAGTCCCATTATGTTGGCTTGCAAAGTCATGTGTAATTCCTGTTGGAATCCAGCCACAGTTAGGACATCTAACAAGTGGAATTGTTAATTGCCCGCAACCTGATTTCATAATGACTGCCAGGATAGGAAAGGTTGAATATTGAGACTACCTTAATAATCTAAACTGGAACAGCCATCTCAGTAATGGGTGCAATAAATCCAACAGATTGGACTAGTTTAGAAATCTGTATTTATCTTTGTGTAGCATGAAATGTATTAACCAACCAATGTACATGCAAACAAAAAACAGATAATACAGTAAAACAAACAATTCTGAAAATATCCCTGAAATAGAGCATTTTGGAAATATTATACATACATTTATATATGTAGAATCCTTCTTGATTTCCAAAGAATCGTTCTTGCCTTCCAAAGAATCATCAAATAACCCTTTCTTCCAAAAATGGTTCTTAGGATGTTAAAGGTTCTAGGTAGAACCCTTTGCCTTACAAAGAACCCTTGTCTTCAAAAAGGGTTATTCTGATCAAAATGGTTCTTGGTAGAACCGAATCCCTCCGCAAAGAAACCTTTCAAACCCTTTTTTCTAAGAGAGCAGGTGCATCAAAGCTGGCACAGAGACTGAAAAACAGCTTCTTTCTCCAGGTCATCAGACTCCACTAGCCTGCCTCCGCCCAGTACCTTGTCCTGAAATGTAGTCACTGTTACTAGCCGAATACCACCCGGTACTCTACCCTGAACCTTAGAGACTGTTTCCCTATGTACATAGTCATTGAACACTGGTAAATTTAATAATGTTTACATACTGTTTTACCCACTTCATATGTGTATACCGTATTCTAGTCAAGGCTCATCCTACATAACTACTGCTTTACACAACTTTTCTATGCATACAGTGCATTCGGAAAGAATTCAGACCCCTTTACTTTTTCCACAATTTGTTACATTACAGTCTTGTTCTAAAACTGATTAAAATGTTTTTTCCCCCTCATCAATCTACACACAATACCCCATAATGACAAAGCAAAAACAGGTTTTTAGACATATTTTTTTTTGGAATGAAATATCACATTTACATAAGTATACAGACTCTTTACTCAGTACTTTGTTGAAGCACCTTTGGCAGCGATTACATCCTTGAGTCTTCTTGGGTATGGCGCCACAAGCTTGGCACACCTGTATTTGGGGAGTTTTTCCCATTCTTCACTGCAGATCCTCTCAAGCTCTGTCAGGTTGGATGGGGAGCGTTACTGCACACTATTTTCAGGTCTCTCCAGAGATGTTTGATCGGGTTCAAGTCGGGGCTCTGTCTGGGCCACTCAAGGACATTCAGAGACTTGTCCGAAGCCACTCCTGTGTTGTCTTGGCTGTGTGCTTAGGGTCGTTGTCCTGTTGGAAAGTGAACCTTAGCCCAAGTCTGAGGTCCTGAGTGCTCTGGAGCAGGTTTTCGTCAAGGATCGCTCTGTACTTTGCTCCGTTCATCTTTCCCTCGATCCTGACTAGTCTCCTAGTCCCTGCCGCTGAAAAACATCCCCAGAGCATGATGCTGCCACCACCATACTTCAAGGCCCTGACCAAGACCCTTATCCCCCGATTGCTCAGTTTGGCCGGGCGGCCAGCTCTAGGGAGAGTTTTGGTGGTTCTAAACTTCTTCCATTTAAGAATGATGAGGCCACTGTGTTCTTGGGGACCTTCAATGCTGCAGAAATGTTTTGGTACCCTTCCCCAGATCTGTGCCTCGACACAATCCTGTCTCGGAGCTACGAACAATTTCTTCGACCTCATGGCTTGGTTTTTGCTCTGACATACACTGTCAACTGTGGGACCTTATATATACAGGTGTGTGCCTTTCCAAATCATGTCCAATCAATTGAATTTACCACAGGTGGACAATGAAGTTGAAGAAACATCTCAAGGATGATCAATGGAAACAGGATGCACCTGAGCTCAATTTCGAGTCTCATAGCAAATGGTCTGAATACTTATGTAAATAAGGTATTTCTGTTTTTTATTTTTAATACATTTGCAAACATTTCTAAAAACCTGTTTTCGTTTTGTCATTATGGGGTTTTGTGTGTAGATTGATGAGGAAAAACAAATATTTAATCAATTGTAGAATAAGGCTGTAACGTAACAAAATGTGGAAAAAGTCAACGGTTCTGAATACTTTCCAAATGTACTGTATACTGTCCATAATGTCTATACACACCATCATATACATGTAGATTTATATTCCGGACTCTGACATTGCTCTTCTTATTATTTCTTAATTCCTTTAGTTTTGTATTGTTAGGTATTACTGCACTGTTGGAGCGTGCATTAGGCATGCTGCAAGGAGGCATGAGGACTGCAGATGTGGCCAGGGCAATAAATTGCAATGTCCGTACTGTGAGACGCATAAGACAGCGTTACAGGGAGACAGGACGGATAGCTGATCGTTCTCGCAGTGGCAGACCACATGAAACAACACCTGCACAGGATCGGTACATCCGAACATCACACCTGCGGGACAGGTACAGGATGGCAACAACAACTGCCCAAATTACACCAGGAACGCACAATCCCTCCATCAGTGCTCAGACTGTCCGCAATAGGCTGAGAGAGGCTGGACTGACGGCTTGTAGGCCTGTTGTAAGGCAGGTCCTCACCAGACATTACCGGCAACAACATTGCCTATGGGCACAAACTCACCGTCGCTGGACCAGACAGGACTGGCAAAAAGTGCTCTTCACTGACGAGTCTCGATTTTGTCTCACCAGGGGTGATGGTTGGATTCGCGTTTATCGTCGAAGGAATGAGCGTTACACCGAGGCCTGTACTCTGGAGTGGGATCGATTTGGAGGTGAAGGGTCTGTCATGGTCTGGGGGCGGTGTGTCACAACAGCATCGGACTGAGCTTGTTGTCAATCTCAACGCTGTGCGTTATAGGGAAGACATCCTCCTCCCTCATGTGGTACCCTTCCTGCAGGCTCATCCTGACATTACCCTCCAAAATGACAATGCCACCAGCCATTCTGCTCGTTCTGTGCGTGATTTCCTGCAAGACAGGAATGTCAGTGTTCTGCCATGGCCAGCGAAGAGCCCGGATCTCAATCCCATTGAGCACGTCTGGGAACTGATGGATCGGAGGGTGAGGGCTAGCGCCATTCCCCCCAGAAATGTCCGGGAACTTGCAGGTGCCTTGGTGGAAGAGTGGGGTAACATCTCACAGCAAGAACTGGAAAATCTTGTGCAGTCCAAGAGGAGGAGATGCACTGCAGTACTTAATGCAGTTGGTGGCCACACCAGATACTGACTGTTACTTTTGATTTTGACCCCCCCTTTATTCAGGGACACATTATTCAATTTCTGTTAGTCACATATATGTGGAACTTGTTCAGTTGATGTCTCAGTTGTTAAATCTTGTTATGTTCATACAAATATTTACACTTTAAGTTTGCTGAAAATAAACGCAGTTGACAGTGAGAGGACGTTTCTTTTTTTGCAGAGTTTATATACAGTATATATTTGAAGCTATATTTTGAAGACTTGTTACTGGCTTTTGAATACTTGTCAAACTACTTCATTCCACTGCCTGTTTGTTGATTAATTTGTGACTGAGAAAGTTGGCAAGAAAAATGCCCCTCCCAATTTCACTGCAAATAGACTATTAGGGTGGTTGAGTATAATTTGGTTGATGTGCATTTACATGAGTGTTTAATTAGCCTAGTTAGCCAAGTTACTGACTGACTAGGATTATTGTTATTCATGTTTTTGTTGTTTTTTCATTTCAGGTGGAAAGGGAGTAAGATCACCGGAAAGCAGCATGCTGCCAGACCATCACAGAACCCTGGAGGTAATACAGTCAATGCTTATGAACTGGATATTGTATTTGAATTGCCCATTTATATCAATGAACTAACAAAATGGTTGAATTGTTCAGCAACGTGCAGTAAATGCTAACACGGCTTTGGGGGTGAAATGTCCATAATATATTTATTGTAATCTCCCTATCAGGCCACTGCATGCTGTAACAAGGGACTGGATGGTGACACACACCTGCTTCAAGCTGCCTGCCTGAATACTGGGGCGTTCAGTGGTACCTTCCCTTTGTTTACAGCAGGAGTCTCCTTATCTCTGTCTCGTAGCCATTTAAAATGTACTGTATGTAACCACTCAAATTCATAGAAACTGCTACGAACACAAGAACTGACTTATACTGAACAAAACTATGAACGCAAAATGCAACAACTTCAAAGATTCTAGTTCATATAAGGAAATCAGTTAATTGAAATAAATTAATTAGGGCCTAATCTATGGATTTCACATGACTGGGAATAGAGATATGCATCTGTTGATCACAGTACCTTTGAAAAAAAGGTAGGGACGTGGATAAGAAAACCAGATATTGGCGGGAACTTGAACAGTCTGTTGTACACGTTGATCCAGAGCATCCCAAACATGCTCAATGGGTGAAATGTCTGGTGAGTATGAAGGCCATTGAAGAACTGGAACATTTTCAGCTTCCAGGTATTGTGTAAAGATCCTTGCGACATGGGGCTGTGCATTATCATGCTGAAACATGAGGTGATGGTGGCGGATGAATGGCACGACAATGGGCCTCAGGATCTTGTCACGGTATCTCTGTGCTTTCAAATTGCCATTGATAAATTGCAATTGTGTTCATTGTCTGTAGCTTATGCCTGCCCTTACCATAACCCCACCGACACCACAGGGCACTCTGTTCACAGCGTTGACATCAGCAAACGTAAAACTGTGTTTTGCCCCACCAAACAGCTGTGTTGGACATGCGTTTCATGCATTTTGGTTTGAAGGTAGCCTTATTCTGTGGTTCAAGTTGTATCTTCATGTCTGTAACTTCACTCTCACTCCCTCTGACCCCTAAGCCCTCACCCCTGACCTCCCATTGGCCCAGGGCCTCCAGCAAAACCCTCTATTCAGACAGGGAGTTACTCCAGGAGTAGAAAAGTTTATGGTGCATAGGGCTTATCCACTCTGCATATGAGTGGAGTATTTTTTTTATTTAACGAGGCAAGTCAGTTAAGAACAAATTCTTATTTACAATGACGGACTACACCGGCCAAACCCGGACGATGCTGGGCCAATTGTGCAACGCCCTATGGGACTCCCAATCACGGCCGGTTGTGATACAGCCTGGAATCGAACCAGGGGGTCTGTAGTGATGCCTCAAGCACTGAGATGCAGTGCCTTAGACCACTGCGCCACTCAGGAGCCCAATATACAGTGGCTTGCAAAAGTATTCATCCCTCTTGGCGTTTTTCCTATTTTGTTGCATTACAACCTGTAATTTAAATGGATTTTAATTTGGATTTCATGTAATGGACATACACAAAATAGTCCAAATTGGTTTAAAAAAAAAATAATAATAAAATAACAGAAAAGTGGTGTGCAATCTAAGTGTCACATGATCTCAGTATATATACATCTGTTCTGAAAGGCCCCAGAGTCTGCAACACCACTAAGCAAAGGGCACCACCAAGCATGCGGCACCATGAAGACGAAGGAGCTCTCCAAACAGGTCAGGACAGGAAAATGGTCAATTCACACACTTATCAAGAGAACATCCCTGGTCATCCCTACTGCCTCTGATCTGGTGGACTCAATATACACACATTCTTTGTTTGTAAATTATGTCTGAGTGTTAAAGTGTGCCCCTGGCTATACATACATTTAAAAAACAAGAAAATCGTACTGTCTGGTTTGCTTAACATAAGGAATTTGAAATTATTTATACTTTTACTTTGATACTTAAGTATATTTTAGCAGTTACATTTACTTTTGATACTTGAGTATATTTAAAAACAAATACCTTTAGACTATTACTCAAGTGGTATTTTACTGGGTGACTTTCACTTTTACTTCAGTCATTTTCTATTAAGGTATCTTTACTTTTACGCAAGCATGACAATTGGGTACTTTTTCCATCACTGCTTGGATTATGGTTGTAATCATCTCCACCAGGCTCCTGGAAATCATATGACAAACCTGCATAGATTAACAAAAGAAAATGGTAACTATATTTAGTCAATTGAAGTCATGACAGCCATAGGTTCTTTACACAGGAGTGTACAGGTTTTTGTTCCAGCACTTCAATAACACCTCATTCAACGGTCTAAATTGAACAAAAACTTGCACAAAGTTCAGTCCCCAGGACAGAAATTACCCACATCTGTATTATTGAATGATCTTCCCAAGTTACAAGTTTAGCTACAATTCTGCATGATAGAGAATAACATGTGTAATCTAGTTCTATCTAACCTTGTGAATAAACTCCAAGAACAAGATGATTTTCTTGGTGGCTGGGAGGTTCCCAAGTTCTTTATATCTGTCTGGGTGTTAGGGATGTGCTTCAACCTGAGGAGAAGAGCAGAGAGCGGGAAGAAATGAACCTCACTGCTCAAATTTCAGTGCTGATTCAAGTTGCTGAGAAACCCAACTACCTTTAAATGTGCCATCACTTTGTAAACAGTTTTATATATTCATAAGCTTGATCAAGTTGTCATCAGTTTACTTTTAGCTAGCTAATCTATTTGCAGTGAAATTGAAAGGGGCATTTTTCTTGCCAACTATTTCAGTCACCAATTAATCAATAAACAGGCAGTGGAATGTAGTTTGACAAGTGTTCAAAACTCAGTAACAAGATGTGTGTCACCATCCAGGCCCTTGTTACAGCATGCAGTGGCCTGATATGGAGATGACAATGAATACATTATGTACGTTTCACCACCAAAGTCGTGTGAGCATTTACTGCACGTTGCTGAACAATTCAACCATTTTGTTAGTTTCATTTATATAAATGAGCAATTCAAATACAATATCCAGTTCATAAGCATTGACTGTAATACCTCCAGGGTCCTTTGGTGGTCTGGCAGCATGCTGTTTTCTAGTGATCTTACTTCCTTTCCACCTGAAATGCAATAACAATAAAAACATGAATAACAATAATCCTAGTCAATCAGTAACTTGGCTCACTAGGCTAATTAATCACTCATGTAAATGTACACATAAGCCAAATGATACCCATAACGTGACAAGAGATTCAAAATCTGCAAGTGTATTTTGGATTCTCAGCAGAATATTCATACTAGTAAATGGAATTCTGAAAATAATTTATACTTGCAAATCTTATTGAATGTATTAAAATGTCAAATTACAAGTTTGCGACCATTGTTAAATATTTCACACGTCATGATACAAGCTTGCAAAATTAAATTACACATTTGCGAATTGTACTTGCAACCACGAATCTCAATGTGTGACCACAAAATTAAAAATACAAACTCAAGTTGTTCTCTCATCATTATAATCCCATAGCTTTAGTGCTCAAACAACTGGAGTAGTGGATCTACATTAAATAATCGAATTATGCATTAGAAGGTGAGGCACGGCACTCTCTCCATTATAAAAATATAGTTTATTGTGAATTAAAAACATACTTTCATATTGCAACTAAGAGAAGCTATATGAAAAGCCTCTTTCATATAATGGTGTCAACAAAGCATTTAACTTCTAATGACAGGGTCTGTGTTTGTGAAGTAAATCTATAGCATGTAATTCACTGCAGTCTAGTCAGATCGAGTGGTAGAGTGATACACAGAACGAGTCCCAAATAGCACCCCTATTCCCTACATAGTGCTTTTGACCAGAGCCCTATGCACAATATAGTGAATAGGGTGCGACTTGGGACGTGGTCACTGAGGGATGTGGAGAACAGCAATCATAGGGTGCGTCCGAAATGGCACTCTATCCCTACACAGTGCATTACTTTTGACCAGAGCCCTATGGGCCTTATTCAAAAGTAGTGCACTATGTGGAGAATAGGGAGCTATTTAGGTTGAATCCCTAGTGCTCAGGATAAGTGGGTGTAGCAGCCATCAGCGAAGCACTGAGAGGACGTTATGGGATAATTGTGTTTGTAATAGGACTATAACAGGCAGATATAATTTCTCTATTCTGCAAGATGTCTCTGTTGTTCTCCTCTACCATTTCTGAGTGTAGTTTTGCTACCAGGATCTTGGTAATGGCCAGAGGCAGCAGCCTGTATTTTTGTATTACATAATTGTTATTGTCATGGCAAAACCTGTGTGACCAAATACGATTAAGATTAGCGGTGGCTAAGGCGTCAGCTAATGGGGATCCGAATCAAGAATACAGAATGAAGGATTAACCTGCTATTGGAAAGAGAAAGCTCACTTCGAAGTGCTGTAGTTTTGCTGTCAGGTACTTGGTGATGGCAGGTCACACATTGGTCATTGCATCATAAAACCTGTGTGACCAAATAAGAAATACGTATTACTCTTGTGGGCAGAGGATGCTCACTTAGTAGTGTTATTGTCACGCTCTGGCTCCGGGACTCTGTATGTTGAGCCAGGGTGTGTTCGTTCTGTGTGGGTTGTTTCTAGGTTGGGTGTTCTAGGTTGTTGTTTTCTGTGTTGGCCTAAGTGACTCCCAATCAGAGGCAACGAGTGTCAGCTGTTTGCTGGTTGTCTCTGATTGGGAGCCATACTTAACTGTCTGTGTTTCACTTTGTGTTTGTGGGTTTTTGTTCCGTGTCAGTATGTTTAACCGTGGACTTCACGAATCGTGTTTTGCTTGTTACTTTAATTTAATAAAGTCATGTTTGGTTCACACGCTGCGCCTTGGTCTACTTCGCCTTCCCACGATCGTGACAGAAAAACCCACCATACAACGACCAAGCAGCGTGTCCAGGAACACACGCAGGAGGTGACTCTGGTGGATGTCCTCCTCGGTTGGGGGCAGATTACCGAGGAGGAGGCCGTCCGGTACCGGAGGGCAATGAAGGGGGAGACCCAGGCAGGAGAGGAGCAGCGGCGTCAGCAGTGCCATCATCGGACGGACGAGAGGCACCCCCAAGAATTTTTTAGGGGGGGGCACACGGCATGGGCGACTGGGCAGCAGGAGGCTGCCACAGGGCGAAATAGGAGAAGAGGAGAGAAGGCCACCGGGTTTTGGGGGCCAGAAGGCAGGTTGGCGGAGCCTGGATGGAGAGCAGAGCCAACTCCCCGTACTCAGGCATGGCAGCATGAGACTGGGCAGGTTCCGCGGTATGCGGAGCTGCGCACTGTGCCACGAGTGGTCCGGCATAGTCCGGTACGTCCTGTGCGAGCACCCCGCACGTGTTGTGCGAAGGTGGGCATGCAGCCAGGACGGAGTGTGCCGGCTCAGCGCTCGGGGCCTCCAGTGCCTCTCCTCGGTCCCGGATATCCTGCGCCAGTATCACGTGCTGTTATGCCAGTACGGGTACACAGCCCTGTACGTCCTGTGCGGATGCCTCACACAGAGTGTGTGAAGGTAGGCATTCAGCCAGGACGGGTTGTGGCAGCTCTTCACTCCAGGTCTTCTATCCGTCTCCATAGCCCAGTCCGGCCTGTCCCTGCTCCACGCACCAAGCCTACGGTGTGCGTCGACAGCCCTGCCCGGCCTGTTCCTGCTCCACGCACCAAGCCTACGGTGTGCGTCGCCAGCCCTGCCCGGCCTGTCCCTGCTCCACGCACCAAGCCTACGGTGTGCATCGACAGCCCTGCCCGGCCTGTTCCTGCTCCATGCACCAAGCCTACGGTGTGCGTCGCCAGCCCTGCCCGGCCTGTCCCTGCTCCACGCACCAAGCCTACGGTGTGCGTCGACAGCCCTGCCCGGCCTGTTCCTGCTCCACGCACCAAGCCTACGGTGTGCGTCGTCAGCCCAGCCCGGCCTGTCCCTGCTCCACGCACCAAGCCTACGGGGTGCGTCGCCAGCCCTGTCCGGCCTGTCCCTGCTCCACGCACTAAGTCTACGGGGTGCGTCGTCAGCCCAGCCCGGCCTGTCCCTGCTCCACGCACTAAGCCTACGGTGTGCGTCGTCAGCCCAGCCCGGCCTGTCCCTGCTCCACGCACCAAGCCTACGGGGTGCGTCGCCAGCCCTGTCCGGCCTGTCCCTGCTCCACGCACTAAGCCTACGGTGTGCGTCGTCAGCCTGGTCCAGCCCGTTCCTGCCACTCGCACCAAGCCAGGGGTGCGAGTCGTCAGCCTGGTCCAGCCCGTTCCTGCCACTCGCACCAAGCCAGGGGTGCGAGTCGTCAGCCTGGTTCAGCCCGTTCCTGCTACTCGCACCAAGCCCGGGGTGCGAGTCGTCAGCCTGGTAAGACCGGTCAGCTGCTCCACAACGGAGCGTAAGCAATCCGCTCCGTCAATGTCCAGTCCAGATCCAGCCAGCGGGGTCAGACCGGACCAGGGGCGCTACGGGGGGTTGATTGGAGGGTGGTGGGCAAGGCCGGAGCCAGAACCGCCGCCGAGGAGGTATGCCCACCCAGCCCTCCCTTGTTTAGCCCTTATTGAGGCGCGGTCGCAGTCCGCGCCTTTAGGGGGGGGGGGTACTGTCACGCTCTGGCTCCGGGACTCTGTATGTTGAGCCAGGGTGTGTTCGTTCTGTGTGGGTTGTTTCTAGGTTGGGTGTTCTAGGTTGTTGTTTTCTGTGTTGGCCTAAGTGACTCCCAATCAGAGGCAACGAGTGTCAGCTGTTTGCTGGTTGTCTCTGATTGGGAGCCATACTTAACTGTCTGTGTTTCACTTTGTGTTTGTGGGTTTTTGTTCCGTGTCGGTATGTTTAACCGTGGACTTCACGAATCGTGTTTTGTTTGTTACTTTAATTTAATAAAGTCATGTTTGGTTCACACGCTGCGCCTTGGTCTACTTCGCCTTCCCACGATCGTGACAGTTATAGGATGTGGAAATATCCCAACACCAAGTACCTTTTGCAATGAAAAAATGCTCCAAGAAATCTGACCTGTTTCTTTACTGCTTAATGGAGTGCTCTATAACACAATAAGCCTACCTACACTGTAAAGTTACGCTTTGGTTTGTTCAACATATTGTATTCAATTTATGTGAAATCCAATAATGGATTTGACAGCTCAATGTGAATTTTTGAATTGAATGAAAGCTTCTAAATTGACTTTAACACATCATGTACGTTCACATTGCATAGCGGTGGGTGCAATGTAGTGTTGG
Organism: Coregonus lavaretus; assembly: GCF_964263955.1. NCBI lineage: Eukaryota > Metazoa > Chordata > Actinopteri > Salmoniformes > Salmonidae > Coregonus > Coregonus lavaretus. The sequence goes on along the minus strand of NC_140008.1, from coordinate 34,222,015 downwards.
CAGCCTATCAGAAGAGTTGAAGGTGTGGCCTATTGGGGATGTGGCGTTCAGTTTGTTATTTTTGGCCACCCGTGACAGAGAATATCATTCAAGATAATGTGTTCTATTTTATTTTATTTTATGATTATATGTTCACTGTCAGCTCTGAATTGTAAATTTCATCTGTGTAAGTACTATGATACCAAAGCGTCTGGAAAGGTTTCCATTGATGTGATGGTCATCATTTGGTTACAATATTGTAACTAGTTAATGTGGAAGTCTTATGTAAAGAAAGTGTTTAGGGTAAATGTAATATTATGGAAACAACTTAATATCTTGATAAACATGAGATTGATGTTATTGCTTGTAATCCAATTGAATAAATTTGGATAGGTAATTCCAAAGTGAAAAATCTACTTGGTACAATATAAAGAAACGGTCTCTATATACACTACCAGTCAAACATTTGGAACACCTACTCATTCAATGTTTTTTCTTGATTTTTACAATTTTTTACATTGTAGAATAATAGTGAAGACATTAAAAATATGAAATAACACATATGGAATCATATAGTAAAGAAAAAAGTGTTAAACAAATCAAAATATATATATATTTTAGATTCTTCAAAGTAGCCACCCTTTGCCTTGATGACAGCTTTGCACACTCTTGGCATTCTCTCAACCAGCTTCAACTGGAATGCTTTTCCAACAGTCTTGAAGGAGTTCCCACACATGCTGAGAAATTGTTTGCTGCTTTTCCTTCACTCTGAGGTCCAACTCATCCCAAACCATCTCAATTGGTTAGAGGTCGGGTGATTGTGGAGGCCAGGTCATCTGATGCAGCACTCCATCACTCTCCTTCTTGGTTAAATAGCCCTTACACAGCCTGGAGGTGTGTTGGGTTATTGACCTGTTGAAAAACAAATGATAGTCCCACTAAGCCCGGACCAGATGGGATGGCGTATAGCTGCAGAATGCTGTTGTAGCCATGCTGGTTAAGTGTGCCTTGAATTCTAAATAAATCACAGACAGTGTCACCAGCAAAGCAACCCCACACCATCACACCTCCTCCTCTAATGTCCATTGCTTGTGTTTCTTGGCCCAAGCAGGTCTCTTCTTCTTATTGGTGTCCTTTAGTAGTGGTTTCTTTGCAGCAATTGGACCACGAAGGCCTGATTCACACACTCCTCTGAACAGTCGATGTTGAGATGTGTCTGTTAATTGAACTCTGAATGAAGCATTTATTTGGGCTGCAATTTCTGAGGCTGGTAAGTCTAATGAACTTATCATCTGCAGCAGAGGTAACTCTGGGTCTTCCTTTCCTGTGCCAGTCCTCATGAGAGCCAGTTTCATTGTGATTGATGGTTTTTGTGACTGCACTTGAAGAAACTGTCAAAGTTCTTGAAATCTTCCGGAATTACTGACCTTCATGTCTTAAAGTAATGATGGACTGTCATTTGTCTTTGCTTATTTGAGATGTTTTTGCCATAATATGAACTTGGTATTTTACCAAATAGGGCTATCTTCTGAATACCATCCCTACCTTGTCACACAACTGATTGGCGGAAACGCATTAAGAAGTAAAGAAATTCCACAAATTAACTTTTAAGAAGGCACACCTGTTAATTCAAATGCATTCCAGGTGACTACCTCATGAAGCTGGTTGAGAGAATGCCAAGAGTGTGCAAAGCTGTCATCAAGGCAAAGGGTGGCTACTTTGAAGAAACTCAAATATAAATATATTTTGATTTGTTTAACACTTTTTTGGTTATGATTCCATATGTGTTATTTCATAGTTTTGATGTCTTCACTGCTATTCTACAATGTAGAAAATAGTAAAAATTAAGAAAAACCTTTGAATCAGTAGTGTGTCCAAACTTTTGACTTGTACTGTATATATATATATATATATATATATATATATATATATATATATATATATATATATATATATATATATATATATAACAGTTGAAATCTGAAGTTACATATACTTAGGTTGGAGTCATTAAAACTTGTTTTTCAACCAATTTCTTGTTAACAAACTATAGTTTTGGCAACTCGGTTAGGACATCTACTTTGTGCATGACACAAGTCATTTTTCCAACAATTGTTTACAGACCGATTATTTCACTTATAATTCACTGTATCACAATTCAAGTGGGTCAGAAGTTTACATACACTAAGTTGACTGTGCCTTTAAACAGCTTGGAAAATTCCAGAAAATGATGTCATGGATTTAGGAGCTTCTGATAGGCTAATTGACATAATTTGAGTCAAATCAAAAGAAATCAGCCAAGACCTCAGAAAAAAAATGGTAGACCTACACAAGTCTGGTTCAGCCTTGGCAACAGTTACCAAACGGCTGAAAGGACCACGTTCATCTGTACAAACAATAGTACGCAAGTATAAACACCATCTGACCACACAGCCGGCATACCACTCAGGAAGGAGACGCGTTCTGTCTCCTAGAGATTAACGTACTTTGGTGCGAAAAGTGCAAATCAATCCCAAATCAAACAGGTACAAAAGTATCTATATCCACAGTAAAACGAGTCCTATAGACATAACCTGAAAGGACGCTTAGCAAGGAAGAAGCCACTGCCCCAAAACCACCATAAAAAAAGACAGACTACGGTTTGCAACTGCACATGGGGACAAAGATCGTACTTTTTGGAGAAATGTCCTCTGGTCTGATGAAACAAAAATATAACTGTTTGGCCATAATGACCATCGTTATGTTTGGTGGAAAATGGGGGTCCTTGCAAGCCGAAGAACACCATCCCAACCGTGAAGCATGGGGGTGGTAGCATCATGATGTGGGGGTGCTTTGCTGTAGGAGGGACTGGTGCACTTCACAAAATAGATGGCATCATGAGGAAGGAAAATTAGGTGGATATATTGAAGCAACATCTCAAGACATCAGTCAGGAAGTTAAAGCTTGGTCGTAAATGGGTCTTCCAAATGGACAATGACCACAAGCATGCTTCCAAAGTTGTGGCAAAATGGCTTAAGGACAACAAAGTCAAAGTATTGGAGTGGCCATCACAAAGCCCTGACAGGTAGTTTAGTGGTTAAGAGCGTTGTGCCAGCAACCGAAAGGTTGCTGGTTCTAATACCCGAGCTGACTAGGTGAAAAATCTGTCGATGTGCCCTTGAGCAAGGCAGTTAACCCTAATTGCTCTGGATAAGAGCATCTGCTAAATGACAAAAAAACAAAACATTTGTAGGGAGAACTGAAAAGGTGTTTGTGAGCAAGGAGGCTTACAAACCTGACTCAATTACACCAGCTCTGTCAGGAGGAATGGGCCAAAACTCACCCAACTTACTGTGGGAAGCTTGTGGAAGGCTACCTGAAACGTTTGACCCAAGTTAAACAATTTTAAGGCAATGCTACGAAATACTAATTGAGTGTATGTAAACTTCTGACCCACTGGGAATGTGATGAAAGAAATAAATCATTCTCTCTACTATTATTCTGACATTTCACATTCTTAAAATAAAGTGGTGATCCTAACTGACCTAAGACAGGGAATTTTTACTAGTATCAAATGTCAGGAATTGTGAAAATAAATGTATTATTATGAGTTTAAATGTATTTGGCTAAAGTTTATGTAAACTTCCGACTTCAACTGAATATATACATTTGTATTTATGTTATTTATTAGGTTTAACCAAAGGGGAAAAGTAAGTTGAGTATTGAAAGAAATAGGTTGCAACTTTAGATATAGGTTTGTTAATAATTCAATATAACAGTTGGCATTGGATCATATATTTGGTTTTAACAAATGTAATTTTGTGTAACCAGTTTAAGCAATTTTTTTAGGTTGATCCAAAGAGTCATTTTTTACAATGTAGGGTGTGTGCTCTAGTGTACATACACTGTAAAAAATGATTCAGGTAGTTAGTAAATTATACTTGAATATAATTAGTACTTTACTCTACTTCACTTGTTCAACCAACTTGAAATAAAACAAAAAATCAATTCAACATGCTTAATCAAGATCAAGATACATGCTTAATCTAAACAACTATTTGTGTGTAAAAACAACTACAAGGAAAACTGTGTTTTTTCATAATATTTCATAATATTTCCTTTCAACTTAAGAATTTTAAATTCTTCCAATAATTTGCCATGTGGTTCTGTTTTCAGAGGATTGTGGGTAATATATTTTTTACACTTTTACACAATGTTGTATGCATGTTTGAATAACGAAAATCACATTTCTATATTAGTATCAAACAGTTTGTTATGCTATGAGGTGTAATGGATCATGATGAATGGATATCAAAACAGTCTGACAAATTGACGTTCAATGATGAGACCACCCATTCTCACAATTTTTTAAAATGGAACTTGTGCAATAATCTTTACAGTGTACTATAGTAAAGTTGTTTCTAACAAGTGATAGTTCATCAAAGGGAACATACTCCCTGAAAGTCCTCTTAATAAGTTAAGATACCGTAGTCACCCCAATGGCCTATCCATACCAGAACGTGGCAATAGAATGAAGAGAGATATATACAGCATATCAGGTAGATAGACAAAGGCCAGTCAGATGAATGCTCCTGGACATGGGAGACCCTGGATGGTTCAGAGAGATAAAAAGCACAGCGATGGCCAGATGCTGAATGATAACACAGGGTCCATGCAGCTGAGCTAACCATCACAATGCAATTAGATTGACAGGGAAGATTATTGGTTTATGGGAGAAATGCCAAATATTGTCCGTCAAAGGAATAGTTACGACAAAGCGAGAGAGAGAGAGAGAGAGGTTGGAGGATAATGATGTGGCAATCATGTATCAATCAATTAATGTATAGGTTGGGTATCCATCTCTCTGTTTATCAGGGCTGACCATTCAAATGTGAAATACTATTGTGAGAATCAAAAAATATATGCAGGGCATTCAGAAAGAATTCAGACCCCTGAATTTTTCCACATTTTGTTATGTTACAGCCTTATTCTAAAATTGATTAAATAAAACATTTTCCTCATCAATCTACACACAATACCATAATGACAAAGCAAAAAAGGTTGTTACATATTTTTGCAAATGTATTACAAATAAAAAACAGAAAAAACTTATTTATATAAGTATTCAGAACCTTTGCTATGTGACTCGAAATTGAGCTCAGGTGCATCCTGTTTCCATTGATCATCCTTGGGATGTATCTACAACATGATTGGAGTCCACCTGTGGTCAATTCAATTGATTGGAAATTATTTGGAAAGGCACACACCTGTCTATATAAGATCCCACAGTTGACAGTGCATGTCAGAGCAAAAACCAAGCCTTGAGGTCGAAGGAGGTCGATGGTCACTCTGACAGAGCTCCAGAGTTCTTCAGTGGAGATGGGAGAACCTTCCAGAAGGACAACCATCTCCACAGCACTCCACCAATCAGGCCTTTATGGTACAGTGGCCAGACAGAAGCCACTCCTCAGTAAAAGGCACATGACAGCCTGCTTTGAGTTTGCCAAAAGGCACCTAAAGGACTCCCAGACCATGAGAAACAAGATTCTCTGGTCTGATGAAACCAAGATTGAACTCTTTGGCCTGAATGCCAACTGTCACGTCTGTAGGAAACCTGGCACCATCCCTAAGGTGAATCATGGTGGTGGCAGCATCATGCTGTGGGGATGTTTTTCAGCGGCAGGGACTGGGAGACTAGTCAGGATCAAGCGAAAGATGAACGGATCAAAGTACAGAGAGATCCTTGATGAAAACCTGCTCCAGAAAGCTCAGGACCTCAGAATGGGGCGAAGGTTCACATTCCAACAGGACAACGACCCTAAGCACACAGCCAAGACAACGCAGGAGTAGCTTCTGGACAAGTCTCTGAATGTCCTAGGGTGGCCCAGCCAGAGCCCGGACTTGAACCCGATTGAACATCTTTGGAGAGACCTGAAAATAGCTGTGCTGCGATGCTCCCCATCCAATCTAACAGAGTTTAAGAGGATCTGCAGAGCGGAATGAGAGAAACTCCCCAAATACAGGTGTGCCAAGCTTGTAGCATCATACCCAAGAAGACTCGAGGCTGTAATCACTGCCAAAGGTGCATCAACAAAGTACTGAGTAAAGGGTCTGTATACTTATGTAAATGTAATATTTCAGTTTTGTATTTTTAATACATTTGCAAACATTTCTTAAAACCTGTTTTTGCTTTGTCATTATGGGGTATTGTGTGTAGATTGATGGGGGGAAAAACAATTTTATCAATTTTAGAATAAGACTGTAATGTAAAAAATGGTGGCAAAAGTCAAGGGGGCTGAATACTTTCCGAATGCACTGGTTTGATGACACTGGATGAATGGATAATAGATTTGAATTATTATCCAAGTGTTACATATTACTTATATTATCCTGTTGGCTTATTTACCCAGGGAGAAGAGAGTTCATATCACAACAGATTGTAACGTTCAAAATGGAAGGCTCTATTCATGTTGTATGTGTATGTTATATAATTGAAAATGTCAATAAAGAATGTCTTAACCTACACAAACCACTATCTGGCCCATATGGCTCTCATCAAAAGTAGGGAATGGTGATGTCAATGGGATGACATCCACAGCCCTTTAAAGGTACAATATGTGTAAATTGGTCTGTCATTCTCATTGAAAGCAAGTCTTAAAAACAGTAAATATGTTCTATGTGCGCTATTTCTATGCTTCACATTCTTAAGTTTAGTTAATGCGTCTTTTACTTTGGGTTTAGTACACCAGTTTCAAACAGCAAAAAATTATATATTTTTGGTTATAGAAAATATATTTCACAGTGATTTAGATGGTACAAAGATTATTACATTTACATTTACATTTTAGTCATTTAGCAGACGCTCTTATCCAGAGCGACTTACAGTTAGCACATACATTATTTTATCGAACCCACAACCCTGGCGTTGCAAACACCATGCTCTACCAACTGAGCTACATCCCCTGCCGGCCATTCCCTCCCATACCCTGGACGACGCTGGGCCAATTGTGCGCCGCCCCATGGGTCTCTACACTATACTTGCTTGTTTTGTCAAATATAAACTGAAATTAGGTGAACTGTTTGAATTTTTGCGACCAGGAAATGGCAGAGCGATTTCTGCATAACAGTTTAGGCATTAATTCTGAGTGGTTAGGGCTATGGTTTACGGAAGGCTTAAAGGTGAACTGCACTCACAGACTCTTCATGTATTTTTCTGGTGCTCATTCTGTTTTTTCCATTCAATAACTTAGTGACAGAGAGGTAAGCTAGCTTTGCTATGGAGAGAAGTTTTGAAGTTGAGGACTTCGCCCCTCCTGACTGACTTGCCATCTCACGATGATCTGCTAATTCATTTCTCTGTGTAGGTTAATGCCTGTGTTGACCTTGTGTTAAGCCAACCTGACCACAGCTAGCTAGCACAGCTTGGGGATAGCTACAGCTGGCTAGCCTATCTAACTAGCTAATATTTCTCTGTCAAATCACAGTTATGCTAAGATAGCAAGAAGTACAAGTGTCTGGAATGTGTTTCATGAGACACTCATTCTACAACACCTTGCTATGAAAGTAGCTTTGCAACTCTAAGTTTTATCACGTCATGTTACCATGGAAACGATATCAACAACTGAGTTGAATGCCCGGTCTTCAGTCAGATCAGCTGTCAACACAATATCTACTTTTGTTTCGTCTTTTGTCCGCTGTTAGATCTTTCCCAGAGGACAAATCCCAGAACTAATATCCCTACAGGTGTAGGCTACATGTGGACATTGCACAAACATGGCCAGCTTGAGTGTATATATTTTTTTTTCTGTATATAATTTATAAAAAAATTTGAGCAGAGCATAGTCAGAGCAACAAATGTCTGATTATTCCATGCAAAACAATTGCACACATTTAGCTCTATCATCAGAGTTATAGGCTTACAGGAAGTAACTCCATGTTTTTCATGATGAGTAAACATCATTGATCATCTAATTTCAGATACGTGAGAGTAGCCTATATCTCTCAATATTGGCCACCATTAATTGGATATTTCATTTGATTTATATAAAATAACAGTGAACTATACCTGACAAGTATGAGTGGTTTAGGTTAATTTCCCATCCTTTGTGGACTCTGCCTATCAAGCATCAGAAGGGCGCATTTGGCGATGTAATGTTACTGTTAGCTGATAATGTTCACTTTGCAAGCTACTGGTAGAAACTTTATGAAGTTGGCTAAACATAGTGGTATTACACCTAATGTACTTTTTCTCCAACCAACGTAAGCCTACCTACACTCTTAGAAAAAGGGTTTGAAAAGGGTTCTTTGCGGAGGGATAGGGTTCTACCAAGAACTGATTTGATCAGAAGAACACTTTTTGGAAGACAAGCGTTCTTTGTAAGGCAAAGGGTTCTATCTAGAACGTTTAACATCCTAAGAACGATTTTGGGAAGAAAGGGTTATTTGATGATTCTTTGGAAGGCAAGAAGGATTCTTTGGAAGGCAAGAAGGGTTCTACATAGAACCATATATAATATTTCCCAGAATGTTCTATTGCAGGGAGATTTTCAGAATGTTCTGTTTTACTGTAATATCTGTTTTTGCATTGATTGGTTAATACATTTTATGCTACTGTTACGTTCCCCAGTTTCTATGTTGTGGTTTGTGTATTTTCATGTAGGTATTTCAGGAAATGGGTTCCTGAAATTCCTCAACAAGCAGCTGATTGAGTTGAAAAACATTGATGATTGGAGAGCTGACACCGCGCCCTCGTCAGGACAAAGATAAATAACATAGTTTTCTAAACTAATCCATTCTGTTGGATTTATTGCACCTGTTAATTGAGATGGTTGTTTCAGTTTAGATGATTGAGGTAGTCTCAATATTCAATCTTCCCTATCCTGGCAGTCACTCTGAATGCAGGTTACGGGTGATTAACAATGTCACTCTGGCTGGATTCCAATAGGAATTACACATCACATTGCAAGCCAGCATAATGTGACTTGCAGGCCTGATGTGGCCTGTAAAGCAGGAGTTATACCACTGCGTTAGGGTATAACTAGGCCCTCAAAGAAAGGCCTTATGAAATACACTACCGTTCAAATGTTTGGGATCACTTAGAAATGTCATTTTTTAAATTATTTTTTTATTAAAATAACATCAAATTGATCAGAAATACAGTGTAGACATTGTTAATGTTGTAAATGGCTATTGTACTGTATGTACGACCTCTTGTTGATATTGTAATCTAAACAACTTAGTCCTTTTTAAACAGACTAAGGGTGATTTATCTATTTGACAAGCATTCCGTACAATAGAAATAAAGTATTTAATCGTTTATCAGGCAAATCTACTGTGGCAATTTGCCCGACACTTTGTATGAATGGAAACTAATGTTGTTGTAGCCTATTGTTATTATTTTATTTGTTTCTTATTTATGTTATCCAAAAGTGTCTGGTATGGTCATTTCTTATCAAGATCGGGGGTAAAATATTTCTGGACTGGCCATATTTGAAATGTTTAAGTAAATCAAGTCAATGGGGGGGGGGGGGGGGGTGGGACAGAATCGAATCCACGCCAACATGGTAGGCCTATATGTGCGCACTGAAAGCAGTGGCACTAACCACTAAACCACCCCAGGCCACAATTGAACTCAATTTTGACCTTAACGCCTTTGCAGACTGTATGTAGAATTCAGTCTTTTATGATTATATTGATATCAACCTGGCCAGATTGTACGATTTGCTTCAGTTCTGTCGTCATATTCTGCGATTGGCTTGCAAGATCGTTCTTCTTGCACAGCATGTAGGGTAAACGTTTAAATCGAACTATTGTTCAGTCACCGGGATCTGCTTGTAACACCAGCCAAACTACACGATAAAGGCTAAAAAAAAATCTGACACTGCTAGTACTTTGTCTGAGCATATCACTGCACGTCGCAATACTTAATTCGGCAGACCTAGACCCTGGCACACTGAACAAGCCAACACGTCCGACAATTGTTTACGACCTAAGAATTTGCCCACGACGTGGACATTTTGTCTGGGACAGCAAATACATGGCATAAGATGGCTAAAATCGTACAGTCTGCAAAGGCCTTTAGGATATATTTGACACTTCTATGTCGTAACCTAGAAAAGACCAATGTCTAACTTGTGTTATTAAGCTATATAAAACAATGGTTGTCGATCTGCTTGGCTGCATTTCAGATAAAAAAATGTGAACATTTGAATGTTGTTGTAATAGGACCTAGGCCTAGCGTTTGAGCGAAAATTATTTTGATAGCGAGCCCTGATCCCAACGACTCGACTGCCCCTGCATGCAGAGAAAGAGAACTGCTCTTTTTCAGTGACTCACAAACCTCATTTGAATATCCTGATGTAGCAGGAAAATACTCTGTGACAAAAGATTCATGATTTGGAAAATAACATATACTTGGTTTTACCTGCAATAAAACCAGTTAAATGTAACTAAATGTAAATGAAAATGTAATCTACATAATCCCAAAAAGTAATTATTTATCATGAAAGGGTCATAAAGAAAAACGAGTAACGCTGCATACTCCAAGAACGGTTAAAATCTCACCTTTCTGGTAAAAAAAAAGTGTTATAAATTGCTGAGGTGTAGTCACTTTTGAGGACACAAGCTCAAGCACACAGTAAAAATATGATAAAAATATGAAAATATGAAATATGTTATATGATTTATTTCCTATACAACAAAACTGTGTGAATAAGGCTTGAAATTACTTATATGCTTTCTTAATATAGTATAATCAAATGATAAAACAACTACCTATATGATTTCACCTTCCTTATAACTGTAAAATACACATTTGTACGTTTACTGTTAAATAAAGTGTGCAGTATCTCTTGATCAAAACGTCTGCCTCCATAGCTGTGAACGTATCACAGCGCTCTAGCTTGGCTTCCTGAACTCGTTAGGAACTTGACTTTCATCTCATATTAATGTCCATCTATAACAAACAGAAAGTGTTTTTTGTTTAAAATCTATGATTCATTTTAAATTACTGGCTATAAATTGATCTCTGAATGTGCTACAGCAACGAAACCACTCTCTCCTGCTGAGCAACGATGTAAGGATTGTTAGTGGCAGTGACATAGGGTTCAGCCAGGAGTTGATGGACAGTTGGATGAGCGAATAAAATGGTAGGAGGGACATCCCAGCTTCAAGTGGTGTCGGATTTCACAGTCTCCTGTGTCCATGAGAATCATGGCTACCGCTCAATGCAAGCCATTTCGATCAATGGTGTTTTAATCAGGGGTTAGGGCGGAAATTAAATCCAGCGAGATGTGGGACCAAGGGCGCTTGGGGATAGGCAGGGGTCGGAGCAGCCCTGCCGCGGGCTGACGTGAGCTCTTCGTGCACGCGCACTCCGGGCAAGCAGCCACGAAGGCGCACGTATCCGCCTCAGCTGATGGCCACCAGAACCTCCTACACAGGAACTCCAACGTCCTGGTGCCCCCCAGATGGCTGGTGAGGTCACTGAAGCAGTTGCGAGCGCGCCGCCTTGGGTATATACATCCTCCCCGATGGACCGCCGCCCAGATCAGGCTCCCGCCGTAGCGCTGCTCTGACCAGCCTATCGATTCCCCACGAAACTGGGGCAGCAATCAGGGCGTTGGGGACAATGGGGTCGTCCCTCTCCACCAGGTCCATGGGGTCGAATTGCCGGGAGAGCGTGTCAGGCTTGGTGTTCTTCGACCCCGGATGGTATGAGATCGTGAACCGGAACCTGTTGAAGAACAACGCCCACCTGGCCTGGCGCAAGTTGATCTGTCTGTCTGTCTGTCTCCCCCCGTCTGTCTGTCTGCCTGTCTGCCTGCCTGCCTGCCTGCCTGCCTGCCTGCCTGCCTGCCTGCCTGCCTGCCTGCCTGCCTGCCTGCCTGCCTGCCTGCCTGCCTGCCTGCCTGCCTGTCTGTCTGTCTGTCTGTCTGTCTGTCTGTCTGTCTGTCTGTCTGTCTGTCTGTCTGTCTGTCTGTCTGCCTGCCTGCCTGTCTGTCTGCCTGTCTGTCTGTCTGTCTGTCTGTCTGTCTCCCCCATGTGTCTGCTTGCCTGCCTGCCTGTGTCTGTCTGTCTGACTGCTTTCATTACAAGTTTTACAATTTACTTTGAAATATTTTTCTAATGCACACTAAATCCAGTAATATTAATGTACGTATTGGAAAATTGAGAGCCAATTAAAATCTGAATTACAGAGATTCCAGAGGAGCAACCCTTTCCACTCTCTAAGAAACATCAGGGTAATATTAGGATTGCATCCCAAACGGCAACCTATTCCATAACCAAGGCCCATAGGTCAAAAGTAGTTCACTATAAAGGGAAAATAGTGCCATTTGTGACGCATCCCTGGCCTTCCTGTTTTTATGGCTCCATGCAGCATAATACTCTGGGACCAGGTTATTACCCTGAGCTTGATGCATTAAACATTTTTTTATTTTTTTTAGGGGTAGATCAGCTTAATATTGCAGATAGATTGTAACTTCCATCAATGTAATTGTCTGCATCACTTCCAATCCCCCATGTTTATATATATACAGTGAGGGAAAAAAGTATTTGATCCCCTGCTGATTTTGTACATTTGCCCACTGACAAAGAAATTATCAGTCTATAATTTTAATGGTAGGTTTATTTGAACAGTGAGAGACAGAATAACAACAAAAAAATCCAGAAAAAATGCACGTCAAAAATGTTATACATTTATTTGCATTTTAATGAGGGAAATAAGTATTTGACCCCCTCTCAATCAGAAAGATTTCTGGCTCCCAGGTATCTTTTATACAGGTAACGAGCTGAGATTAGGAGCACACTCTTAAAGGGAGTGCTCCTAAACTCAGCTTGTTACCTGTATAAAAGACACCTGTCCACAGAAGCAATCAATCAACCAGATTCCAAACTCTCCACCATGGCCAAGACCAAAGAGCTCTCCAAGGATGTCAGGGACAAGATTGTAGACCTATACAAGGCTGGAAGGGGCTACAAGACCATCGCCAAGCAGCTTGGTGAGAAGGTGACAACAGTTGGTGCGATTATTCGCAAATGGAAGAAACACAAATGCACTGTCAATCTCCCTCTGCCTGGGGCTCCATGCAAGATCTCACCTCGTGGAGTTGCAATGATCATGAGAACGGTGAGGAATCAGCCCAGAACTACATGGGAGGATCTTGTCAATGATCTCAAGGCAGCTGGGACCATAGTCACTGTCACGGTTTCGGCCGAGGCGGCCCCTCCTCCTTGTTCGGGCAGGTTTCGGCGGTCGTCGTCTCCGGAGTACTAGCTGCCACCGTTCTATGTTTCTTGTTTGATTGGTTTTGTCTGTTTGTCACACCTGTTTTGTGTTATGTCTCATTAAGCACCCTATTTAGTTCCTTGTTGTTAGTTAGGTGTTGTGTGTAATTGTTCCTTGTCGTGTTGCTGCGCTACCTGTATTTTTGGTGCGCTATTTTGTAGCTTCCCTCCTTGTTTGTATTTTAGGAGAAGATTACGCACTTGTTTAGTGCGCCCGTTTGTGTACGCCTGTGCGCGCTTTTCTCGCCTCCGGGCTGGTTTTGGATTATTTTTGTGTGATCTACTAAAGTATTTTGTTGGACTTTACTTCTGCGTCCTGCGCCTGATTCCACACCACACCTACCTACAGCAACTCGTGACAGAATTACACACCACATATGGAATCAGCAGGAGCACCCACCGATGGCATGGAGGAGCGTCTTCGTGGTCAAGAGGATCGAATCAACCAAATCGGGCACGCCTTGGACCGCGTCATGAACACCCTCCATCGATGGGAGACCAGCGGGGTACCCACACCCCCACCTATCGCACCATCACCATCGGACAGCCCGCCCGTCCAACTACCGGAACCCAGTGGGATTCGGCTCTCGCTCCCGAGGGCGTACGACGGCACCGCTGCCGGGTGTCAGGGGTTCCTATTACAAGTGGAGCTCTACCTTGCCACTATCCACCCGGCGCCCTCGGGATACGAGAGCGTTTCCGCCCTCATCTCCTGTCTCACCGGCAAGGCGTTGGAGTGGGCCAACGCCGAATGGAGGGGAATAGACGCCGCCACAGTCACCTATGCGGAGTTCTCCCGCCGCTTCCGTGCTGTCTTCGACCATCCACCAGAAGGGAAGGCGGCGGGGGAGCGTCTATTCTACCTCCGACAGGGGATGAGGAGCGCTCAAGAGTTTGCGCTGGAGTTCCGGACTCTAGCGGCAGATGCAGGGTGGAATGAGAGGGCCCTCATAGACCACTTTAGATGTAGCCTTCGGGAGGACGTCCACAGAGAGTTAGCGTGCAGGGATACTACACTAACATTTGACCAGTTGGTGGACATGGCCATTCGGCTGGACACCCTGCTCGCGACCCGCGGACGTCCCAGGTGGGGGCCTCCCATTCCACCCTCCAGCGCCTCCGAGCCGAGCCCGATGGAGCTTGGAGGTGCTGGCGCTAGAGGGAGGAGAGGTAGGAGCCCGAGGGGGGCAGTCTCCTGCACCAACTGTGGCCGCGGAGGGCACACCGCGGCTAGGTGCTGGGGAGGGTCTCCTGGTGAGGGAGATGGCAGGTCAAACATTGGGGAGTCCTCCCAGGTGAGTAGGCGCCCTACTTACCCAGAGCTTTCTGTCGTACACATTACATTACCTGTTTGTTTCCCACAGGTTGCACCTCGTTCCCAGCATAAGGCGCTAGTCGATTCAGGCGCAGCTGGGAATTTTGTAGATCGTAAATTCTGTGTTGAGTTAGGGATTCCCCTCCTTCCAGTCGATAAGCCCTTCCCTGTACATGCCTTAGATAGTCGTCCGTTAGGATCTGGGTTGATTAGGGAGGTCACGGCGCCACTTAGGATGATGACGCAGGGGGGTCATGAGGAGACGATTCAACTCCATCTGATCGACTCTCCTGCGTATCCAGTGGTACTGGGGCTTCCCTGGTTGATTACCCATGATCCTACGATTTCGTGGCGAGAGAAGGCTCTTAAAGGGTGGTCTGCTCAGTGTGAGGGGCTATGTCTGGGTGTTTCCGTAGGGGCGACCTCGGTGGAGAGCCCGAACCAGATGCCAGCACTGCACATTCCGCCTGAGTATGAGGATTTGGCACTCGTGTTTAGTAAGACCAGAGCGGCACGGTTGCCGCCTCATAGACAGGGGGATTGTGCGATAGACCTCCAGACAGGAGCTGCGCTCCCGCGGAGCCATGTGTATCCTTTGTCACAGGAGGAGAAAAGGGCAATGGAGACTTACATTGCCGAGTCTCTGAGACAGGGATACATACGGCCCTCCACTTCTCCCGCGTCCTCGAGCTTCTTTTTTGTGAAGAAAAAGGATGGAGGTTTGCGTCCGTGTATTGATTACCGCGGTCTCAATCAGGTGACTGTGAAATATAGTTATCCACTCCCGCTGATTGCGACCATGACGGAGTCATTACACGGGGCACGGTTCTTCACAAAATTGGACCTCAGGAGCGCATATAACTTGGTGCGCATTAGGGAGGGCGATGAGTGGAAGACAGCATTTAGTACTACCTCCGGCCATTACGAGTATCTCGTCATGCCATATGGGTTAATGAATGCTCCATCAGTCTTCCAATCGTTTGTAGATGAGATTTTCCGGGACATGCAGGCGCAGGGAGTAGTGGTGTACATAGATGATATTCTTGTGTACAGTTCTACTCGGGCCGAGCATGTAGCCCTGGTGCGCAGGGTATTGAGGAGACTGTTGGAGCATGACCTGTATGTCAAAGCCGAGAAATGTCTGTTCTTTCAGGAGTCAGTCTCCTTCTTGGGTTACCAGTTGTCTGCGTCAGGGGTGAGAATGGAGGTGGACCGAGTGTCTGCCGTGCGTAATTGGCAAACCCCAACTACGGTTAAAGAGGTGCAGCGGTTCTTGGGTTTTGCGAATTACTACCGGAGGTTTATCCGGGGTTTTGGACAGGTGGCAGCTCCCATAACGTCTCTCCTGAAGGGGGGTCCGGTGCGCTTGCAGTGGTCGGCTGAGGCGGACAGGGCCTTTGGGAGACTGAAGGACCTGTTTACCTCGGCTCCGGTGCTGGCGCACCCGGATCCCGCTTTACCCTTCCAAGTAGAGGTGGACGCATCTGAGGCCGGTATCGGGGCAGTTCTTTCACAACGGTCCGGCACACCACCTAAGCTCCGCCCCTGTGCTTTTTATTCTAAGAAGCTCAGTCCGGCGGAACGGAATTATGACGTAGGGGACAGGGAGCTGTTAGCCGTAGTACAGGCCCTAAAGGTGTGGAGGCATTGGCTTGAGGGGGCTCAACACCCTTTCCTCATTCTGACCGACCACCGTAACCTGGAATACATTCGGGCAGCTAGGAGACTGAATCCTCGCCAGGCTCGATGGACTATGTTTCTCGCCCGGTTTGTGTTCAAGATCACTTACATCCCTGGGTCCCAGAACGGGAAGGCAGATGCCCTGTCCCGGCGGTATGACACGGAGGAGAGGTGCGTGGAGCCCATTCCCATACTACCGGAGTCTTGTCTGGTGGCACCGGTGGTGTGGGAGGTCGATGCGGAGATCGAGCGGGCATTACGCACCGACCCTAGCCCTCCACAGTGTCCGGTGGGTCGGACGTACGTCCCGCTCGAGGTCCGGGATCGGCTGATTTATTGGACTCACACGTCACCCTCCTCTGGACATCCAGGTATTGGCCGGACAGTGCACTGCCTTAGTACGAAGTACTGGTGGCCAACGTTAGCCAGGGATGTGAGGGTTTATGTCTCCTCCTGCTCAGTGTGTGCCCAGTGTAAGGCGCCCAGACACTTGCCGAGGGGTAAATTACAACCCCTGCCCGTTCCACAACGACCCTGGTCTCACCTCTCGGTGGATTTTGTTACCGACCTTCCCTCCTCACAAGGGAATACCACCATCCTGGTCGTTGTGGATCGGTTCTCGAAGGCCTGTCGTCTCCTTCCCATGCCGGGTCTTCCTACTGCCCTACAGACCGCTGAGGCTCTATTTACTCACGTCTTCCGGCATTACGGGGTACCCGAGGATATAGTGTCCGATCGAGGCCCCCAGTTTACCTCCAGAGTCTGGAGAGCCTTTATGGAACGGTTGGGGGTCTCGGTGAGCCTTACCTCGGGTTACCACCCGGAGAGTAATGGGCAGGTCGAACGAGTCAACCAGGATGTGGGTAGGTTTCTGAGGTCATATTGTCAGGGCCGGCCGGAGGAGTGGGCGAGATATGTGCCCTGGGCCGAGATGGCACAGAACTCTCTCCGCCACTCCTCCACTAGACTAACCCCTTTCCAGTGTGTGTTAGGGTACCAGCCGGTTCTGGCACCTTGGCATGAGAGCCAGATCGAGGCCCCTGCTGTGGATGAGTGGGTGCGGCGCTCGGAGGAGACGTGGAACGCTGCACACGTCCATCTGCAGCGAGCCATCCGTCGACAGAAGACGAGCGCCGACCTACACCGCAGTGAGGGGCCAGTGTACGCACCTGGAGATCGAGTCTGGCTCTCAACCAGAAACCTGCCCCTCCGCCTGCCCTGCCGGAAGCTGGGTCGGCGGTTTGTGGGGCCTTTTAAAGTCCTGAGGAGATTGAACGAGGTGTGTTACAGGTTACAACTGCCCATTGATTACAAGAATATTAACCCCTCGTTCCATGTGTCTCTCCTCAGGCCGGTGGTAGCTGGTCCACTCCAGGACTTTGAGATTGAGGAGACTCCTCCGCCCCCGTTGGACATCGAGGGGGCTCCGGCGTACACTGTTCGGACCATCCTGGATTCGAGACGCCGGATGGGGGGTCTCCAATATCTCGTGGAGTGGGAGGGGTACGGTCCGGAGGAGCGGTGCTGGGTGCCGAGGAGGGACATTCTGGATCCGTCCCTGCTGACCGAATTCCATCGTGGTCATCCTACGCGCCCTGCTCCGCGTCCTCCTGGTCGTCCCCGAGGCCGGGGGCGGCGCACGGCTGGAGCCGCGCGTCAAGGGGGGGGTACTGTCACGGTTTCGGCCGAGGCGGCCCCTCCTCCTTGTTCGGGCAGGTTTCGGCGGTCGTCGTCTCCGGAGTACTAGCTGCCACCGTTCTATGTTTCTTGTTTGATTGGTTTTGTCTGTTTGTCACACCTGTTTTGTGTTATGTCTCATTAAGCACCCTATTTAGTTCCTTGTTGTTAGTTAGGTGTTGTGTGTAATTGTTCCTTGTCGTGTTGCTGCGCTACCTGTATTTTTGGTGCGCTATTTTGTAGCTTCCCTCCTTGTTTGTATTTTAGGAGAAGATTACGCACTTGTTTAGTGCGCCCGTTTGTGTACGCCTGTGCGCGCTTTTCTCGCCTCCGGGCTGGTTTTGGATTATTTTTGTGTGATCTACTAAAGTATTTTGTTGGACTTTACTTCTGCGTCCTGCGCCTGATTCCACACCACACCTACCTACAGCAACTCGTGACAGTCACCAAGAAAACAATTGGTAACACACTACGCCGTGAAGGACTGAAATCCTGCAGCGCCTGCAAGGTCCCCCTGCTCAAGAAAGCACATATACAGGCCCGTCTGAAGTTTGCCAATGAACATCTGAATGATTCAGAGGAGAACTGGGTGAAAGTGTTGTGGTCAGATGAGACCAAAATGGAGCTCTTTGGCATCAACTCAACTCGCCGTGTTTGGAGGAGGAGGAATGCTGCCTATAACCCCAAGAACACCATCCCCACCGTCAAACATGGAGGTGGAAACATTATGCTTTGGGGGTGTTTTTTTGCTAAGGGGACAGGACAACTTCACCGCATCAAAGGGACGATGGACGGGGCCATGTACCGTCAAATCTTGGGTGAGAACCTCCTTCCCTCAGCCAGGGCATTGAAAATGGGTCGTGGATGGGTATTCCAGCATGACCCAAAACACACGGCCAAGGCAACAAAGGAGTGGCTCAAGAAGAAGTACATTAAGGTCCTGGAGTGGTCTCCAGACCTTAATCCCATAGAAAATCTGTGGAGGGAGCTGAAGGTTCGAGTTGCCAAACGTCAGCCTCGAAACCTTAATGACTTGGAGAACATCTGCAAAGAGGAGTGGGACAAAATCCCTCCTGAGATGTGTGCAAACCTGCTGGCCAACTACAAGAAACGTCTGACCTCTGAGATTGCCAACAAGGGTTTTGCCACCAAGTACTAAGTCATGTTTTGCAGAGGGGTCAAATACTTATTTCTCTCATTAAAATGCAAATCAATTTATAACATTTTTGACATGCGTTTTTCTGGATTTCTTTGTTGTAATTCTGTCTCTCACGGTTCAAATAAACCTACCATCAAAATTATAGACTGATCATGTCTTTGTCAGTGGGCAAACGTACAAAATCAGCAGGGGATCAAATACTTTTTTCCCTCACTGTATATATATATATATATATATATATATATATATATATATATATATATATATATATAGTGAGGAGAACAAGTATTTGATACACTGCCGATTTTGCAGGTTTTCCTACTTACAAAGCATACAATGTGATTTTCTGGATTTTATTCTCTCACAGTTGAAGTGTACCTAATTTAAAAATTACAGATCTCTACATGCTTTGTAAGTGGGAAAACCTGCAAAATTGGCAGTGTATCAAATACTTGTTCTCCCCACTGTATATATACAGTGGGGGAAAAAAGTATTTAGTCAGCCACCAATTGTGCAAGTTCTCCCACTTAAAAAGATGAGAGAGGCCTGTAATTTTCATCATAGGTACACGTCAACTATGACAGACAAAATGAGAAAAAAAATTGAATGAATGAATTTATTTGCAAATTATGGTGGAAAATAAGTATTTGGTCAATAACAAAAGTTTCTCAATACTTTGTTATATACCCTTTGTTGGCAATGACACAGGTCAAACGTTTTCTGTAAGTCTTCACAAGGTTTTCACACACTGTTGCTGGTATTTTGGCCCATTCCTCCATGCTGATCTCCTCTAGAGCAGTGATGTTTTGGGGGTGTCGCTGGGCAACACAGACTTTCAACTCCCTCCAAAGATTTTCTATGGGGTTGAGATCTGGAGACTGGCTAGGCCACTCCAGGACCTTGAAATGCTTCTTACGAAGCCACTCTTTCGTTGCCCGGGCGTTGTGTTTGGGATCATTGTCATGCTGAAAGACCCAGCCACGTTTCATCTTCAATGCCCTTGCTGATGGAAGGAGGTATTCACTCAAAATCTCACGATACATGGCCCCATTCATTCTTTCCTTTACACGGATCAGTCGTTCTGGTCCCTTTGCAGAAAAATAGTCCCAAAGCATGATGTTTCCACCCCCATGCTTCACAGTAGGTATGGTGTTCTTTGGATGCAACTCAGCATTCTTTGTCCTTTAAACACGACGAGTTGAGTTTTTACCAAAAAGTAATATTTTGATTTCATCTGACCATATGACATTCTCGCAATCCTCTTCTGGATCATCCAAATGCACTCTAGCAAACTTCAGACGGGCCTGGACATGTACTGGCTTAAGCAGGGGGACACGTCTGGCACTGCAGGATTTGAGGCCTGGCGGCGTAGTGTGTTACTGATGGTAGGCTTTGTTACTTTGGTCCCAGCTCTCTGCAGATCATTCACTAGGTCCCCCCGTGTGGTTCTGGGATTTTTGCTCACCGTTCTTGTGATCATTTTGACCCCACGGGGTGAGATCTTGTGTGGAGCCCCAGATCGAGGGAGATTATCAGTGGTCTTGTATGTCTTCCATTTCCTAATAATTGCTCCCACAGTTGATTTCTTCAAACCAAGCTGCTTACCTATTGCAGATTCAGTCTTCCCAGCCTGGTGCAGGTCTACAATTTTGTTTCTGGTGTCCTTTGACAGCTCTTTGGTCTTGGCCATAGTGGAGTTTGGAGTGTGACTGTTTGAGGTTGTGGACAGGTGTCTTTTATACTGATAACAAGTTCAAACAGGTGCCATTAATACAGGTAACGAGTTTAGGACAGAGGAGCCTCTGAAAGAAGAAGTTACAGGTCTGTGAGAGCCAGAAATCTTGCTTGTTTGTAGGTGACCAAATACTTATTTTCCACCATCATTTGCAAATAAATTCATTAAAAATCCTACAATGTGATTTTCTGGATTTTTTTTCCTCATTTTGTCTGTCATAGTTGACGTGTACCT
>NC_140008.1:33890970-34198470 GCF_964263955.1 Coregonus lavaretus | reverse complement strand
TGTGCATTATTTCTCAAGTTAAAACATATGCGGCATGTTGTCAGAGCTGCTGAGCAGGTCTGTCTCACTGTCTATGCTATTGAATAGAGAGCCATCACCGCAGCTGTTCACCCCATGTTAGCGGGCAAATGGACATCGTCAAATCAAAACCCAACCTTCATTTACCCGTTGTGACGCATGGACATTCCAAACTCCGTTTTAGACGAGACAATTTTGACACTAGAATAACTGTTTCTGACTCATATCGGCTCTTTTCAAAGAGATTCGTTGATTTTTAAAGGCAGTCGCTCTTTAAAGGTTCCTCCAAGAACTCTTCAACTAACCAAAGGTGTAAATATGAACAATTTGACTAGCAATGGTTCCTTGAGGAACTCCAGGGTTCCTTGTGTCACCACTCATTCTAAGACTGTAGGAGTGAGTCAGAAATCCCCTTTGAATTTTCTATCTTTCAATTTCTTCACAGTCAGCTTGTCAAATGGGTTAACATCACTTCCAAGTCACAGCTTATGACGTGATGGTTTACTTCTGATGTGCCTCAGTACTCATGGAAGTAAAAAAAAAAAGATATGAATTTGCACCATTGGTGTGTGAATTATCCCTCGCTGATGGGTGGTATGTAGAGGACATTTTGAATGAAGAGGAACATTAACCAAGCCTGTGTCCCAAATAGCACTCTTTTCCCTATATAGTGCACTACTTTTGACCAGAGCCCTGTGGGCCCTGATCTAAAGTAGTGCACTATATAGCGAGTATGGTTCCATTTTGGACACACACTCAGTCACCCAAGTCACTGAAGAAGAATCTAAAAGCAGTGTGCCATCCGCCATGGTTAGGTCGTGCTCAGTCATAAAAAACACTGATAGAAATAGATGAAGGCGACAACGATATTGTCCTGCTGCCAGTGATAACATTAATTTCTATTTGTTTCTAACTTGCAGCTTTATTTTTAAGAGTGTATGGGAAATGTTCAACATACTATTCATTTGAGGAATGTTCAGTACAGAACATTCTGCAATGTACATATTGAGAATATTGAAGATAATGTAGGCCTACATAATATAGGGAATGATGAAACAGTACATAAGGGGAATCAATGTTGAACATATTGCATGTAATACACCCCACTGAGAGGCAGCCTCAGGCAGCACCGCACAGAGAGAGGGCCTACTCAGGTAACCAAACCATGGCATCCAACAGAGAATGTGTATCCATGGCTGAACAAAATGGAAACGGCTCTTACACTGTTCCCTATTCCCCCTCTGTAAAATGCTGTTGCATTTACTCCCTCACCCGCTATCCCCCTTAAGACATGATTGCTTAGGCTGCAGGCAACGGGGTCCTTTAAATCACACATCTGGGGGAAAAGAAAGAAAAAACAAAAGGCTTGAAATTGGAAATTGAGGCATCTGGAAAAAAGAGGGAGAGAGAAAAGAGCCCCTTGCAGTCTGTCGTGTGGTGTGTGCAGGTCCCATTCTCCCTCTCCTGAAACTGGATCTCTTTGTGGCTTGTCTCTGGTGTGACTCGCTGCCAGGGAAAGGCCATTGATTTGCAGCTGAATAATCAGACAGAGAGAGATGGTAATGACTCCATTTTCTTTTCTCTGTGTGTGTGTGTGTCTGTATGTGTGTCTGTATGTGTGTCTGTGTGTGTATCTATGTGATGTTACAGTGATGTTACAGAAATACAGATTAGATTAAACTATGCACTACTATTACACCGGCAATCATGATCACTCTATTCTCTCTAATAATGAATCCCATCTCTGTTTTGGTTTGGAAATGCATGCAGATCTACAGATCTGCTATACTACTTTGATCACTTTGTTGTCGTAGAGGATTTTACTGTGCAGCAGGAAATGCAAATTGTAGTGTATTCAAGATTTTTTTAGTTGTCTAAAGTTTGCAATTTCCAATTTAAAATGTCAGACTTGATTTGCCCTAACGAAAAATGTATATGTACACATAATAATTCACATTTCCTGTTGCGGCAGGATTCCTGCTGTGAGAAGCAGGGTCAAAATAAGATAGCGTATATGTATTTCGGTGAACAGCGAACTGCTCCAAATTCCCACAGATCCTTTTATATTATACAGGAGACTAGGTCTTTCAGACAGAATGAGCCATCCAGCAACAGCCATTATAATGAGAGGTGCACTGAGAGCTTACTGAAAGAGGTCAAACATTGTTAAAGACAACTGTCTCTCTGGTTGTTTACCAATGGCCCCCTATTCCCTTTAAAGTGCACTATAAAGGGAATAGGGTGCAATTTGGGATACAGACTCTGTGCCTCTGTTAGAGAAGGTTAAAGGTACTGCAGGTACATACAGTATCTCCGAACAGTAGTTCAGCTTCTGTTGAAAGGTTTAGTGGTAGGTCCAGGTCCAAACCTTTTAGGTAAGAAGGTAAGGGCTCTGACACGAGTAGTTATTAATATTTAGGCTCAGTTAGAAGTATTGAACTGGGTGGGATGACATGTTGCATTTGAACTAAGAGGATGTTAATTAAAAGGTAGTGCCAGGAGAGTCTCCTGTGGATTGGGAATAGTTTTCAAACCACCTTGCTGTGTGGGTAGAATACCTTTAGGCTCTCTATACATGTAAGTTTGACAGAGCTAAAGAGCATTGATTTGATACACACATTGGTACCGTTATGCATGACAATCCTCTATCATTCCTGTAACACTACCATCACATTATCCCTGGGTCTGCTCTGTTATTTCTGGAATGAGGAGGGAGAAACAATTAGCTCACCATGTTGTGTTGAAACATTGAAGTGTGTTTGATATTGTCTTGAGCAGCGGGACACCTGCAGTGAGCCTGAGGCTAGCTCACTGGACCATGGATACATCCTAAATGGCACCCTATTCCCTTTACAGTGCACTACTTTTGATCATGGCACATAAGGCTCCAGTGGCGTGTATTCATGGATGCCAAGGGAAGCCAGGCTTCCCCAAAAAATTGACCAAGAAAAAAAGGGGGGAAAAGAAAATAATGTATCTTTAATTTCTCTGTGTTTCATAATTTTCCTTCAATTCGCAAGAGGTTGAATGTATCTCACCGGGGAAAGCACTCAGAGCGAGCAAAACAGTGTCCCTCTGTCTCTGTATGTGTAGGCCATCTATTTGATGTTGTCTGGCCCAAAAGAGTATGGCATTGTTGCCGCCCATAGCATTGAATGCAAGGGAAGCCAGTGAGCATTTGGCCTCCCTTGATTAAAAAAATAATAATAATAATAGCCAATCAGCGTTGAGCTAAACTGAGTGAGCTCAACTGTGAATGGTCCTGGCGCACCAAAAAAAATCCAGTTTGGATTTGGCGTCACTCCTATCAGATCACACACACACACGCACACACAAATCAGAACCATGGACAGGCCACATCATATTTAGCTTACGTTGATTGGACTAAATTGTTTTTGATCTTTTATTCATCACTGTCTTAGACTAAGCATAGGTGATTTGATTAAGTTGAAATGTTGAAGTTGAAATGGTGCTGGAATAGTGGAGGCAGCTCCTGTTTTCTTTGCGACTTGCAGTTGCTCCGTGGTTCTAAATCAATAGTTGTTTAGTGGTCCGAAAATGTCAAAAACATGAACTTGCTTTACCATGCTGTAAGTCATGTAACTGTTTGTTACAAACAACATGCATTGTGGACTTCACCGGACAGAGATTGCTCTCCAGTTTTATGATGAAACCAGTGGCGATGCGTCATTCAGGGCAGGTGGGGCAGAGACTGTTTTGCATGTTATTTTGGACTTTATACGTGTCACATATCAGTTTGCAGACAATGTAAAAAAATATATATATATATAATTGAGTTAATAAAGCCGCATACAAACACAGTCTCTTTTTTGCTTTTTTAAGTAAGGCAGCTCCAAAATGCAGGTGTTTCAGCCTAGCTCAGTGCTTTCCATGGTGGAAAGCCAAGAAGGCTCAAGGTCATTGGCCACAGATAAAATGACATCAAATCACTTCCATCCTTCAGTCCCTCCCTGTAATTATTGATGATGCTGGAGGCTGACCTGTGGTGGTGTGGGGAGGGAGAGGGTCCATCACAGTCTGCCCCAACCAGCTCATTGTTCCTGAAAGCTCGCCGCCGACGGCGTCTCAGGGTAGGGATCAATGAACAGGGCGGTCCAGGAGAGGAGAAGGTCCAGTCTGTTTTCAGGTGGACAGACAAACAGACAGACACTGCCTGTGGTGGCATGGTAGCTGATCCTAGTCCCAGAGAACCATTCAATTGGGCTGGCAGTGTTTACTGTGGTTTGGCCAACCTGGTGACAATAAAACATTTGGTCCTGAAAAGAGGGGAAATTGTTGAAGTATGACCCTGAAAAAATTAATGAATACATCCTGACTTCTTTGAAGAGGGACCTAAGTCCCAAAGAGGCTTGTGCTCACTGCTCAGAAACCTTTCCTGACATTGTATTATAATCGTACCCTGGTATAGAATTGTTTATAGTGATATAATGCACCCAACCTGGAAATAATTGCACAACACTGTGCAGTCTACTGTACAACATTCTGTTGTGATCAGACCCAGACAGGAAGTGTAACTATGTCTTTGTCCCAAATGGCACCCTATTCCCCATAGGGCTTTGGTAAAAACTAGCACTGTAAAGGGAATAGGGTTCCATTTGGGACACAACCAAGGTGACCTCTCTCTAAATATAAGACTTACCGCTGCCAAGACTCCCCAGGATGTTATTTGTCATCTGCCTGCTCCCAACCAGCCCAGCATTCTGTTAGCAGAGTTATAGGACTCAGTTAATCAGCTCCCCCAGATTTTGGCACAGCTCACACAAAAGCTACATCCCAAATGGCAGCCTATTCCCTATAATCAGTGCCTTCGCCAGAACCAATCATTTTGATTTCCATACGCGGACACGTTTTTTCACGGGACCTCCTATTTGTGCACGCGCTTGTGCGTTCACTATTTCTTTAACAGGTGTAATAGTAAAGACTATAGGCAGCTCGTGAATTTTAAGTTTGGCGAAGCTTACAATTTATCCTACCATTTCTACCGATCTGCGTGCCAGTTATGATTATTTTTATATGCGCATTTTCGTGGAACAGTTTCATTTCAATAATAACGTTTTAGTTTCTCAAAATCATTGTCAAGTGGTTAATCATAAAAATATGAGAAAAATATATATAAACTGCATATAAAAGTTTTATTTTAACTATGGTGAAAGCACCAGCCTCTGCCATATGGACACATTGATACACACTGTGATCCATTGGCGGCTAAAGAAATTATAGCATAGAACTCAGAGATAGCCTATAGGCCAATGCAGCAGTAGGCCTATAACTTCCATCGTCAACTAAGTAAAATACATAGGCCTAAAGCCGACAAATAAATCAATCGAAAATATCCTGATGAAAATTACGTATCTTTCAATCACATTCATCTCTTTACTCCGCCTGTTTGTCTCCCTTTCTATCTGTCTTGACTTGAGCTATTGCTAGTGAAGTGCAACATTGTATCAAATCATCACTGGGTCTGACCTGAAGCTGTAGCTAGTGAACTTGCAACATTGTATCAACTAGCCTATTCCGGGCCCTCAGAGTTTCCCACGCCAGTGAGCTCGGGACAGACAGCTGTTTTTTATTTCATTTCCACTGGAGAAATGGGATCATCAGATCATTATATTTTGCTCTTTTACACCGAGGCTTGGTGATTATCGAGGCTGGGAGTGTTGGAAGGATTTTTCAAATTCTGAGGAATTATCATTCGCAATGGATGTTAAAAAAAACATACTTTGTTGACTTGTGTGAGGTAAAAAAAGAAAACAGACAGACCACAGCAGTGTCTGGTACGCAGAGTCTCTCTGGACTGGTGACGCATTCAGAGAAAGAGTCAGTCTACCCAATATCCTGCTCACTCATCTGCCCCTCCAGGAATACCGTGCCGTGGAAATTCACCACTAAGAACTCAAACTCAATGTAAATTAATCAATCTTTATTATCATGGCCGGAGAGGTTCACAAACTCAATCCAAGCTTGATGAAAAGGGTGTTCCCTCTCAGTTCTTATACAATGCTACACAAACAAGTCAAATAAGCATTATTTACATGATTCATTATTAACATTGGTTCCTACACGTGGCTGACTCCTGCATGTGACTGACCGATACCTCACAAGGATTCTTCTCTCAAAGCTGAGACCTTGAAACTGAGACACTCCTCTTGGTTCCCAGAGCAATGTTCTGGGCGTACTGCCAAATTGCTTAAAAAGTGATAGTGATGATTCCTCCCACGTCCAATCAATCAGTGTTTACAATCAATCAGTCACTCGCATTAACCCAACAGAGTTGGTTATTAGAAGAGCAGCATTTATGCTAAACATATGATCTGTGTATGATCTGATACACATAAACATACAATTTTTACTGTCAAAAGCCAATCCCAGGTTTGAATTACGCATCACCCCCGCCTGTCCTGTCACCCCACCCCACCCCCCTCCATACCCTGTTGTCCTCTCCTTTCCTCTCCCATCCCTCTTGTGGTACTCCAGACTGCATAGGATACTATGACAGAAAACCATCCACAACACAGGCATACAGCCACAAACATTTCACTAGCTCTCGACCACAGCTTTGTTTTAGTTTTTTTTAACCTTAATTTATCTAGGCGAGTCAATTAAGAACAAATTCTTATTTACAATGACGGTCTGGCCAAAGTAGACTGGCTAGGTCGACATGTACATACTGTAGTTATCAATGGATATGTGTATTTATGATGCCATATACAAACTAATGAAATAAAAATATAGCTTGTTACAGTATATTAATTGTCAACCAGCTAATGACCTTAGTATTGTACATGCAGCCCTATAGGCTCTGGCCAAAAGTAGTGCACTATATAGGATATAGGGTGGCATTTGGAATGCAAACTAAGCTGTAGTGGATGCAGTAATTGGCATTAGTGAGTGGTGACACAGTGATGATATGAGGCTGAACAGCCAGCAGATCTTCTTCGGGAGATTAGTCTTGGCTTTGAACTATCTTTCCGTCTTTAGTGGAAGAACAATATAGTAAATCACAGGGCATGTTGGACCTCAGTCGGGGTCGTGTCTGAGTCATGGGACATCCTTAGGAGGCTTAGGAGAGACCCAATTAAACACAGTATCATCCCAATTAACACACAGCATTGCGACAACATTGCCACAACAATAAAACAACATTGCAGTTATGTGGTGGTCGGGCTGAAGTCACTTAAAGTTGGTGGCTACACAAAAGTGTGGCAACTTTCAAGCTTGTAAATATTTTGTTTGGGCAAGTTGTGTTAAAGGAGCCTACTGACTTGTTCATGGTAATGTTTCTGCTACAATCCACCAAAGGGTCACAACATTGAAACAATGTTGTTTTGCTTACTGAGATGGGACACCTGTGGGAGCAGCAAAAAGTAAGTTGACATTTTCCTTTTCTCTGATTGCCAATTTTCCCCAAAGTGGTATGGTAGCTGAGCCTGTAAGCCTGTGAGTTCCAACTGACTTGTTGCAGATCAAAATCAATGCGTGATGACATTGTGCAGACAAAATTTACTTTTTCGCTTATGTTTTTATGTACAGAAAAAAAATCTAAAGTTCAATGTGTTTCCATTGCATTTTAAACTCTACCAATAGTTTTGCCACAAAAACTGTTGCTTTAAATAGCAAATGTGCCTACTCTGGTCTTGGCATGTGCGCTCTAGCCAACAGCTTGGAGATACAGTGTGGGTAGGTTGTGCGGGTAGGCTAGTCTAGCCTACACGATGAGATTATTATGGATAAGCATGAGAACATTTTTATTTGTCGAACGGCAGTCAATCATTGATCATGTCACCAGAATAAGACCCTCAACATTTATTGGAAAGCAGCATCAAGCTCATCACCGTACAGTTTCACCACCCTGTGAAGTTCATCATAACTTAATGTGTAGCCTACTAAACTGCATGGTTTCCCGAGTCATAGTGGGAGGACCACACACCACTGTCGTTTTGTGCATAATTAATTTTACTGACACCCAAAAAATATACTACCATGTCGAACGAACAAATTATATGTCAGCATTTATAAAATTGTACAGAAACTTTGTTTCTATCACAGCTGTAACATGAAGCTTTTTAGTTGATTGCTAAAGCTCAGACAACAACACAAACAACAACATGAAAATGGAGCAATGCCAATCTCAAACTGCACAGAAGACTTATTGGAGGGGACTGGTCCAACATGAGGTGTTCTAAAAAAAAAGTGCACCCCCCTCCCCAACGTAAAACATATTTTCACATGACCCTCCCCTAGTACTGTAAAAAAAAAAAAATGCTTCATATAATTCACTAAAAATAATGTTTACGACCACTAAAAACAATAACTGTACTGACCCTCTGTTTCTAAACGTGGATCGACTTTGCAACTTCAGCATGCTTTTTGTTGCACAGTGGATGCTACGCAGGGCTATGGGCCAGAAGGTTGAGGGTTCGCCGACCATCATGGACGAGCCCATTCTCCCTGCCTGTTTCATTACAATACGATCAGAGCCAGGTGCAGACAATGATCAGCTAGAGGGAAAACAGATTTTCAACATTTTGATGCTATATTTATAATTATATAAAATACTGTATATGCAATGAATTTTCCACCAACAGGTTTCTGTGCCAATGCACCACACAACCAATAAGCAAAGCATACCAACTTCGGGCACTTCAATATCATGGTTTTGCGTTTTCAACACCACAATCAAATCAAATATGTCGATCTCGACAAATAGAAAATACATCCCTCCCATACCTTGCTGGCCTACCCAGTATCGAAGCCTTGGCTTGACAATCTCTGAATGTCAATAAACGTTTTGGTGTTTTGTAGATGTCTCTTTCCATTCATAAAATGGCCGCTGCACAGTTTGGATGCTGGAATTATATTTTGGAAGAAGGTGCGCAGGTAGCCTAAATGAGACTTTTGAAGTAGCCTAATCAGATTAAAACATTGCGACTAGTTGTGTTTATGCCACATATAAAAGGTCATAAGGCGCTTGACAGACGGGCTGAGGCGAAGATATCATAGACTTCAATGGGAGTGGGGTGGCGGTGGCAAAATCTAAGCAGTTTTGCAAGCGGTGCGGTTTATGGTGCTCTCCCATGAGTTGCGCTGCTGGCTCTGTGCTTGAGGCAGAGGCACCAAAAAATTAAATTAGTTGAAGTCGGCCGCCACGCATGGTTGACCAAAGAGCAGAGTTCATATTTTCAAACAATGTTTTAATGACAACATTCGAGCTGACAACAACCAGGACCGCTGGTCTCTACAGATTTTCTCATGATTCAATTGCCGTTTACCCCCTGCCAGCGTTTAAGTGCCTTTAAGCTTTCCTGAATAACTGGGCCAGCTGGGAGCATACAGTATGTGGCATTATTACTATTATAGGACAACGTGGGAGAATGATTATCCGCAACAGACAGCGCATCTCAGTATTAAAGTAAAAATACAGCCAGACTGGCCTGCTACTTTCTAGATCTTATAAAATGTTGAGAGTATAGAACCTCAACAGATCCAAATGGAATGAAACATTCAGATCACAGGGCTTTTGCAACATTATTCAAAGGACATTTTCAGGCAGCCTAGAGTAGAATTGTGTACTCGAAAACAATAATGCAATTACTCATTGCATTGTGGTGTTAGGCTAGTCTAGGTAGGATAATTGTATTGTCCATAAACAAGATTAATAGGGGAGCTATTTGAGCTGTGTGTCTCATGTCTTAACTGTTCTTTCATGCGCAATGACCTGGCCTTTCAGCTGCCTATCAGCTATTTCTATTTGTACTTCTGGATTCAAATTGAAAATTGGTGTTGCTTTGAATGATTTTATGTGTGGTAGGGTTTCTAGTTAGCCTATTGCAGATCTGGAAAAACAATCCACCTACCACTATTGTCACTATGAATGGTGGATAGAGGGCAGGACACACAGTTAGACTGGTAGACTATATTGATCTGTGGTATAGTAATTGTTAACGTGCGGAAAAGCGCAGTGCATAAGGGAAGTACCAAAACACCTTGATATAGGGGAGGCACATGCAAGCAGATGAGGAAATGTGGCAAGGATGGAATAAATGATATAGTAAAACCTGCAAAAGGGAGAATGTAAAGCACGTTTTTTAAAAACGCACTACCCTTCCCTGTGCCCAAAGAAAAAACACACAACCATCCACAAAGAAAATAAATAGTTATACAAGCCTCCCCTATTTTGGATCACCCCCTCACCCCAGTCAATTTCGAACTGTCCCTGAAACTCTAACCATAACCTCTAACCCTAACGATAAATGCCGGAAGGCCTGCTTTCCCTTACCCTGTGGTTCCATGTCGGTTGAGAGTCCGATAGGTGCCCTCCAGCCCATCATTCTGTCCTCCCGTATCGTTGGCCCCTTGTTTTGGGACGTAGATGTGGACATCCGCCAGGCTCTGGAGAGGGAACCCGCGCTTGCTCCAGCGCGCCGTCCACGGCCAGAAGGAGCAGGCGGACCACCACCGCAGTGAGGCTCCCGTGTTCCATCCTGGTGATTGTGTCTGGCTCTCCACCAGGAACCTCCAGCTCCACCTGCCCTGCCGGAAGCTGAGCCACCGGTTTGTGGGGCGCTTCAAGGTACTCCGGAGGGTAAACTCCCCACCAACTACCAGATCTCACCCTCTTTTCATGTTTCCCTCCTCAGGACGGTGGTTCCTGGTCTCCTGGCTGATGCCGTCCCCCACGACACCCCTCCGCCTCCCATGGACATCAATGGGACCCCCGCCTATGCCGTCAGGTCCCTACTGGACTCCCGACATCATGGGGGTCGGCTTCAGTACCTGGTGGACTAGGAGGGGTACGGTCCAGAGGAGCGCTGTTGGGTCCTGGTGGCTGACATCCTGAACGAAACATCGTCCAGGATTTCCATCTCAGCCGTCCGGACCGGCCCGCTCCTCGCCCTTGGGGCCATACTCCTGGCCGGTGTCATCCTGCAGCTGGAGCTATGCATCGGAGGGGTACTGTCACGCCTACTCCCGCTCCCCCTCTCCAGTGCTCGACGTCACCGGTCTACTAACCACCGGTCCTGGCACCATCATTACACGCACCTGCTCCCCATCATTACCCACAACTGGACCACATCATCACCTTGATTACTCTCCCTTTATTTAGCCCTCAGTAGCCTCAGTCATCAGGCAGTATTGGTTTTGTCTCGTTCAGTATGCTTCTCCTATTTTGTTTATCTGCTTTTTATTATTATTAAACACCTTCTGCACATGCATCCTGACTCCCAGGGTATACGTTACAGCGGTCTTGTTGCCTGCAGATTATATTCCACTGAAACTAGGATATGTGTGCGGTGAGCATGTGAATATATTTCACGTGCTTTGCGATTGTGTAGGCTACATTTTGCAATACTACATATTTGATAACTCGTATATCTCCACTACATTACTTTGATACGCATCAGTTGGGATTAAGAAGTGAGTATAAGCATTGGCCATAAAAAAAAGTGGGTATATGGCGTATAGCTGCAAATAGCGTCCACTACACCATTGGCCCTTTGTGTTTTACTAAAAGTGCACTCTCCTACAGTGAGGAAAAAAAGTATTTGATCCCCTGCTGATTTTGTACGTTTGCCCACTGACAAAGACATGATTAGTCTATAATTTTAATGGTAGGTTTATTTGAACAGTGAGAGACAGAATAACAACAAAAAAATCCAGTAAACCATGTCAAAAATGTTATAAATGTATTTACATTTTAATGCGGGAAATAAGTATTTGACCCCTCTGCAAAACATGACTTAGTACTTGGTGGCAAAACCCTTGTTGGCAATCACAGAGGTCAGACGTTTCTTGTAGTTGGCCACCAGGTTTGCACACATCTTAGGAGGGATTTTGTCCCACTCCTCTTTGCAGATCTTCTCCAAGTCATTAAGGTTTCGAGCCTGACGTTTGGCAACTCGAACCTTCAGCTCCCTCCACAGATTTTCTATGGGATTAAGGTCTGGAGACTGGCTAGGCCACTCCAGGACCTTAATGTGCTTCTTCTTGAGCCACTCCTTTGTTGCCTTGGCCATGTGTTTTGGGTCATTGTCATGCTAGAATACCCATCCACGACCCATGTTCAATGCCCTGGCTGAGGGAAGGAGGTTCTCACCCAAGATTTGACGGTACATGGCGCCGTCCATTGTCCCTTTGATGTGGTGAAGTTGTCCTGTCCCCTTAGCAGAAAACACCCCCAAAGCATAATGTTTCCACCTCCATGTTTGACGGTGGGGATGGTGTTCTTGGGGTTATAGGCAGCATTCCTCCTCCTCCAAACACGGCGAGTTGAGTTTTGGTCTCATCTGACCACAACACTTTCACCCAGTTCTCCTCTGAATCGTTCAGATGTTCATTGGCAAACTTCAGACGGGCCTGTATATGTGCATTCTTGAGCAGGGGGACCTTGCGGGCGCTGCAGGATTTCAGTCCTTCACGGCGTAGTGTGTTACCAATTATTTTCTTGGTGACTATGGTCCCAGCTGCCTTGAGATCATTGACAAGATCCTCCAGTGTGTTTCTGGGCCGATTCCTCACCGTTCTCATGATCATTGCAACTCCACGAGGTGAGATCTTGCATGGAGCCCCAAGAGGAGGGAGATTGACAGTTCTTTTGTGTTTCTTCCATTTGCGAATAATCGCACCAACTGTTGTCACCTTCTCACCAAGCTGCTTGGCGATGGTCTTGTAGCCCATTCCAGCCTTGTGTAGGTCTACAATCTTGTCCCTGACATCCTTGGAGAGCTCTTTTGTCTTGGCCATGGTGGAGAGTTTGGAATCTGATTGATTGATCGCTTCTGTGGACAGGTGTCTTTTATACAGGTAACAAGATGAGATTAGGAGCACTCCCTTTAAGAGTGTGCTCCTAATCTCAGCTTGTTACCTGTATAAATGACACCTGGGAGCCAGAAATCTTTCTGATTGAGAGGGGGTCAAATACTTATTTCCCTCATAAAAATGCAAATCAATTTATAACATTTTTGACATGCATTTTTCTGGATTTTTTTGTTGTTATTCTGTCTCTCACTGTTCAAATAAACCGACCATTAAAATGATAGACTGATAATTTCTTTGTCAGTGGGCAAACGTACAAAATCAGCAGGGGATCAAATACTTTTTTCCCTCACTGTACCTAATTCTCTTCATTAGTCCTGTTCCTCTACGAAAGTGAAATAGAGCCCTAGACACATTTACATTGACATTTGAGTTATTTAGCAGACGCTCTTATCCAGAGCGACTTACAGTTAGTGAGTGCATACATGATTTTTTTTGTTTTTCATACTGGCCCCCCGTGGGAATCGAACCCACAACCCTGCCGTTGCAAACGCCATGTTCTACCAACTGAGCTACATCCCTGCCGGCCATTCCCTCCCCTACACTGGACGACGCTGGCCGGCTACGACAGAGTCTGGATTGTCTCTCACTGTTCAAATAAACCTACTATTAAAATTATAGACTGATCATTTCTTTGTCAATGGGCAAACGTACAAAATCAGCAGGGGATCAAATACTTTTTTCCCTTACTGTATATGGGAACTCCTTCAAGACTGCTGGAAAAGCATTCCAGGTGAAGCTGGTTCAGAGAATGCCAAGAGTGTGCAAAGCTGTCATCAAGGCAAAGGGTGGCTACTTTGAAGAATCTCAATCTATAAAAAAAAAAAATCTATAAAATGTATTTTGATTTGTTTAATACTTCTTTGGTTACTACATGATTCCATATGTGGTATTTCACAGTTTTGATGTCTTCACTATTATTCTACAATGTAGAAAATAGTACAAATAGAGAAAAACCCTGGAATGAGTAGGTGTGTCCAAACTTGTGACTGGTACTGTATATTAGGTAATCCTTACGTCATATTTATAAGCTATACCGTTGAGGTGATCTTGCATACAAATGTAGTGGACTATATATTGTAACGCTCAATATTTTGTCCACCCAGAAATGAGATGGCTGGCAATAACTTAGATATGTTTGGTTACAGCAATTTACCTCTAGCTTCAAAAGTCCTTGCACCATCTGTCATTCCAGTACAGTTTGAGCAGAGTGGTTTAGGCTACAGCAGTTTGGGAAACATAAAGATGACCCCCGAAAAATCATGTCAGCACAAAACCAAACAGAGTTTGCAAAGAGTAATTTCTTGCACAATATTTCAAACGTCATCAGCAGACTTAATATCTATCCCAAATGGCACCCTATTCCCCATTTAGTGCACTACTTTTGACCAGAGCCCATAGGGCCCTGGCGGGCTCTGGTCAAAAGTAGTGCACTACATCGGCAATAGTATCGGCAATAGGGTGCCATTTGGGACTGGTGCAGCTCCCCCAGGACTGGTGCAGAAGTAATATCAGCCCGCACAGAGAAGCACGAGATTGTACTTCAGTCAACTATCTAGAGTTTTCCCACCTAGTTAACACTATCAACGTTTCCCTTTACTGTGGGAATTGTGTTCGAATCAACGCAACATTAGCCACTTTCAATGCAACATACCGAAACAAAACGAACTATGCAAGATATTTTGTTGTAGGCACAAGGCATCAGAGTAGGATTCTATTGCATTGACATGCACGACACAGCCGTATTCTACACAGACCGGTGCGGCATAACCAAGATGAGCTTGTTTTGACATCCAAGTGAGAGCTGTATGTAGCCACTTGTGCACATTTGTTGATATCCTTTGATAGTTAGTGAGTTATTAGCCCAGTTATATATATAATTTGTAGTCAGCAATGGGGGAGTGACTGCTTCCTACAAGAGCACAAAATGTGTACATTTCTAGACATCTTTGAAAAGCAAGTCTGGAAAATAGCTTTTTTTGTCTTAAAGGGGCAGTGTTGTATTTTGAGACAGACTTGCATAAACTGAGTAGCCAATAGGCAGAGGGTAGCATCATTTGTCTGATTCTCTGTAATAATGGAATGGGAATAATAATGCATTTTATTTAGTAAAGTGATTTCTTGCATCAAACAACACAACAACATTTTCAGTCACCTCCTTGTCTGAAGGACAAGTGGATAGACAGGTTAATGGAATGGTAATGGAATGTAGGCCTACATTGAACACCACACATTGGCTGCTACTGTATTGTAGGCTGAATTATAGAACAGCTATTTCCATGTTAAAATGTTATGGGATGCATTATATCCATTGCTTTTGATGGTAGGCCACTCTGGTAGGCCTACATTATGATCAAATAGCCACAGTAGCCTACTTGACCACTGTCTGAAATTGTAACTTTAAAGCGGGTACAGCCTCAGTGTTCACAGTAAACGTGCGCTGTTAGTTGTACAGAATTTCAACGTTCAAGTTTGCACTCAGCAGACCTGAAATTTGCTCAGTGCCTAATTCTTTTGGAGGGAACATTGGACACAAACACTGTCGTCATCCCATTCCCCAGGCAGGCTCAGTTGAGGAGTCAGACCAGGGGGTATAATTGCTATAGTAAAGCATGGGAACACCGCAACACCACTGACTGACTGGATGCCTGAAGAAATAGGCTCCGATCACATGAAATTGAAAAGAATAGTGGACCAATTGCCCCCACGTGATCCTAATATATTGCTAAATCTACTTATTGTGGTGGGGTAATTGGGTGTGTTGGGCCCAGGCCAGGGTCCGCGTGGTGTGGTGAGGGAGAAGGACAACTCCACTAATGTATTCTGCCACAAAGGGCCGTGCACAGACCTTTGGAGGGGCAGGTGCTCAGGTGCTCATCCCACTGTAAGCACGCTACCTAGCTTACTGCTCACAGAGAGAGCAAATAGGGGAGGGCTATCAGATGATCATAGCAAATGAACAAAAATATAAACACAACATGCAACAATTTCAAAGATTTTACTGAGTTACAGTTCATATAAGGAAATCAGACAATTGAAATAAATAAATTAGGCCCTAATCTATGGATTTCACATGACTGGGAATACAGATATGCATCTGTTGGTCACAGATGCCTTAACAAAAAGGTAGGGGCGTAGATCAGAAAACCAGTCAGTATCTGGTGTGACCACCATTTGCCTTATGCAGCGCAGCACATCATCTTCGCATATAATTAATCGGGCTGTTGATTTTGGCCTGTGGAATGTTGTCCCACTCCTCTTCAATGGCTGTGCAAAGTTTCTGGACATTGGCGGGAACTGGAACACGCTGTCATACACGTCGATCCAGAGCATCCCAAACATGCTCAATGGGTGACATGTCTGGTGAGTATGCAGGCCATGGAAGAACTGGGACATTTTCAGCTTCCATGGGGCCGTGCATTATCATGCTAAAACATGGTCCTCACCTTAATGGAAAAACCACATGAATTTCACGTGATCACACGTTTTCACATGTGAAATGTCACGTGAAGTGTTCCAAAAACACGTTTCCACGCTGCCAGGTCTGTGGCCACAGATTTATTGTCAAGAACACATTTCTGCACTGCTGAAAGTTGCCCAGAATCAAGTGAATAATTGTTCAATTACACCAACGAAAAAGTAGCAGTGGTTAGCAACACTTGACATTAAGGATCTCGGGATTTGAACTTGCAACCTTATGCTCTAGACCACATTGATATCTCAGCAGTGTCACAGGATACATATTGTTACCAACAACATGTATCCACACACTCTCAAAAACAAGAGTATGGTTCCGCTACAATATGTTCCCTGGTTCACAAAAAGGTAATAGGTACACATAAGGTACCTTCAGAGGTACACATAGGTCCATGTGCAGATAATCTAGTATAATGGTACATTTTTCTACCCAATATATTCAATATAAGGTACAATCATTACTGGACTGGTGTAGGTGGTGTCAATGTGCTGGCTCGTGCTCATTAGCATATTTGGTGGCATGGTGTAAAATATGTTGTATTTGTGCCTACCATCAGTGGAAATGTTGTATGAGTTTAAGTGGTTTGTTGTTATGTTCATGAAGGTTGAGCACCTCTTTTGACACAGTCAATGCTGCAATTGTTTATGACTCTGGTTCCAGTTCACTAAGCACAACCCTGCATGGTGGAGATTTTCTGGGGTGGTGTCCCTCAGTCTACCCTCTCTGTTCTATACTTTTCTTTGGCTGGACATGGAGGCAGCAACGGTAACAGTGGATTGCCTGGGACTGGCGCTGCCTTTCTTGTCCAGTAGACAAGGCCGGAACAGCCTGAAGGAATGGGGAAGCCAGAAGGGTAACAGTGGCTTGACCGACAGACCACCCCGTACCCCCCCAGCATCCAGAACCAGCAATGGACCAGCTGCCTGAGGAGGAGATGACGGACTGCAGGCCTTGAGGCGAGTAAAGTGCTGCCGAGGCGAGCCTTACTCCCTTTACCTTTGGCTTCATCTGCCCTCCTCAGGCCAGCACCGACCAGACCAGGACCAGCAGACTGCCAACCACCTGGAGTAGACCAACAGAAGGAGAGACCAGACCAAACAGCATCACCACCAGAACCAGAAGCACAGAGGAAGGAGCAAAGACACCGACCTACGCCTGGAGCGAGCAGACAACAGGGGAGTGCCTCCATTGACCTACGGGTCACGGGTTTCCAGGTGTGTATGCTCGCTCTGAGGTTTATCCTTCCTCCACCAGCAGGACTGGAGCAGACCAATGCTCAGACCAGACAACACCAAGACGAGACCAGAACCAACACCCTCCTCCTCCCCAGTACATTTCTAACATTTTTATTTTATTTTATTCATTTAACAGACGCTCTTATCCAGAGCGACTTACAGTAGTGACTGCATACATTTTCGTACTGGTCCCCCGTGGGAATCAAACCCACAACCGTGGCATTGCAGCGGCAGTCCCAGTCAATCCACTGTTACCGTTGCTGCCTCCATGTCCAGCCAAAGAAAATAATAGAAGAGAGAGGGTAGACCGAGGGACACAACCCCAGAAAATCTCCACCATGCAGGGTTGTGCTTAGTGAACTGGAACCAGAGTCATAAACAATTGCAGCATTGACTGTGTCAAAAGAGGTGCTCAACCTTCATGAACATAACAACAAACCACTTAAACTCATACAACATTTCCACTGATGGTAGGCACAAATACAACATATTTTACACCATGCCACCAAATATGCTAATGAGCACGAGCCAGCACATTGACACCACCTACACCAGTCCAGTAATGATTGTACCTTATATTGAATATATTGGGTAGAAAAATGTTCCATTATACTAGATTATCTGCACATGGACCATGTTAATTCCTATGTGTACCTCTGAAGGTACCTTATGTGTACCTATGACCTTTTTGTGAACCAGGGAACACATTGTAGCGGAACCATACTCTTGTTTTTGAGAGTGTGTGGTTACATGTTGTTGGTAACAAATATGTATCCTGTGACACTGCTGAGATATCAATGTGGTCTAGAGCATAAGGTTGCAAGTTCAAATCCCGAGATCCTTAATGTCAAGTGTTGCTAACCACTGCTACTTTTTCGTTGGTGTAATTGAACAATTATTCACTTGATTCTGGGCAACTTTCAGCAGTGCAGAAATGTGTTCTTGACAATAAATCTGTGGCCACAGACCTGGCAGCGTGGAAACGTGTTTTTGGAACACTTCACGTGACATTTCACATGTGAAAACGTGTGATCCCGTGAAATTCATGTGGTTTTTCCATAAAGGTGAGGACCATGTTAGGATGTTTGTAAGTTTCTCAAGACATTTGTTTTACCAGTCTTCAGGAAGACACATGATGGTGCCAGATGGTCCCAGATGGTGTCATAACATCCCAAACCATTATAAGTAAAGTAATTAAATGGAATAGTGGTTTTAATGTTAGTGGTATGCTGTTCAGCTAAAGTGTGACCCTACCTTGCATTTGAACTCAAGACCTGAGGATTTGAGGGGCACTAAACTTTCTGCTGCGCTGCAAAGTCTGTAGCATTCCAATAGACCCCTTTCTGTGTTTGCCGCTAACGACTTCTAGCGACAAATCAAGGAGCCAATAGTGCTTCTCACTGAAAAATAGTTGGCAACACTGGCTGCCACATCAGATCTTGGCCATGCAGCACGTCAGATATATGCATCCCAAATGACACCATATTCCCTAAATAGTGTACTAGTTTTTGACCAGGACCAATATGACTCTGGTCAAAGTAGTGCATTATGTGTACTAGTGTTGAACCACCTAGAACTGTGAATCATAACAGGATAACACATATCACCGTATGACCATATGATTTGCCAAGACATTTTTTCATTTACATTTTAGTCATTTAGCAGACGCTCTTATCCAGAGCGACTTACAGTTAGTGAATAAAAAAAATTTATACTGGCCCCCCGTGGGAATCGAACCCACAACCCTGGCGTTGCAAACGCCATGCTCTATCAACTGAGCTACATCCCTGCCGGCCATTCCCTCCCCTACCCTGGACGACGCTGGGCCAATTGTGTGCCGCCCATGAGTCTCCCGGTCGCGGCCGGCTGCGACAGAGCCTGGATTCGAACCAGGATCTCTAGTGGCACAGTTAGCACTGCGATGCAGTGCCTTAGACCACTGCGACCAGGTTAGTTTGAGACAATGCAGGTCTATAATCTGTCTCCATAAGCATCTGTATGAGAAATTACACATCACATAGAACACATACCTTGATAGCTTTGCAGTGAAGCCATCTTCAGACATCTGGATACAAGGGTCCTAAAAGACAGGGTGACAAATTAAAAATCAGTCTTTACTGAAACACGTTCGATCTCTGTTTGGGAAGTCAAATCAAATCAAATCAAATTGTATTGGTCACATGCGCTGAATACAACAGGTGCAGACATTACAGTGAAATGGTTACTTACAGCCCTTAACCAACAGTGCATTTTTTTTTTACAAAAAAAGTTAAAATAAAACAACAACAAAAAAAGTGTTGAGAAAAAAAGAGCAGAAGTAAAATAAAATAACAGTAGGGAGGCTATATATACAGGGGGGTACCGGTGCAGAGTCAATGTGCGGGGGCACCGGCTAGTTGAGATAGTTGAAGTAATATGTACATGTGGGTAGAGTTAAAGTGACTATGCATAAATAATTAACAGAGTAGCAGCAGCGTAAAAAGGATGGGGTGGGGGGGCAGTGCAAATAGTCCGGGTAGCCATGATTAGCTGTTCAGGAGTCTTATGGCTTGGGGGTAGAAGCTGTTGAGAAGTCTTTTGGACCTAGACTTGGCACTCCGGTACCGCTTGCCGTGCGGTAGCAGGGAGAACAGTCTATGACTAGGGTGGCTGGAGTCTTTGACAATTTTGAGGGCCTTCCTCTGACACCGCCTGGAATATGGTGTCAGAGGAATATGTCTAGGAATATGTCTAGAAATATGTCTAATCAGTCATCATCTGAGGAGAAATACTGTGTTCACTGCTCAGTATGATATCATATCATTATGCATCTAAGGACCTGCTCCAGTGATAAACAATGCAATCAGGGCTAGGAGGTATACTCTATGGCCATATAATTTCCAGGCGTTGCCCATTCTTTTGTTCCATGGGCAGAATAGAAGACATCAGCTTTCATTAAGAACTGAATTCGCTGGTGACCTGGCTGATCATTACAGCCAATTGCTTCCCCCCCAAAAAAAATCACTTGAAGGAGAGAAGAGGCTGCACTCTGAATATGAATGTGCACAGCAATTTCTCCAGTGTTAAAAAAACTAATTAACTCTGAGAGTGTTGAGTCTGTGGACCCATATAGACACCGGAACAGTGTTAAATTAACACACTCCTTAGTGTAAAGCCTTATTCAAATATTTCCCAGAGTGCCTTGCCTTTCAAGTAGATTGTAGCGTTAATACCCAGGACTGTATTTGTTAGTGACAGAGACATGGTTGTTACTTTCATCCATTTTTAGTGCTATGGACTTCACCAAATGAGATCCTAAGCAAATATGTTATCATAAAAAATATATACAGTACCGTTCAAAAGTTTGGGGTCACTTAGAAATGTCCTTGTTTTCGAAAGAAAAGCTATTTTTTTGTTGATTAAAACAACATCAAATTGATCAGAAATACAGTGTAGACATTGTTAATGTTGTAAATGGATATTGTAGCTGGAAACGGCTGATTTTTTATGGAATATCTAGATATGCGTACAGAGGCCCATTATCAGCAGCCATCAGTCCTGTGTTCCAATGGCACGTTGTGTTAGCTAATGCAAGTTTATCATTTAAAAAGGCTAACTGATCATTAGAAACCCTTTTGCAATTATGTTAGCACAGCTGAAAACTGTTGTGCTGATTAAAGAATAAATAAAACTGGCCTTCTTGAGACTAGTTGAGTATCTGGAGCATCAGCAATTGTGGGTTCGATTACAGGCTCAAAATGGCCAGAAACAAAGAACTTTCATCTGAAACTCGTCAGTCTATTCTTGTTCTGAGAAATTAAGGCTATTCCATGCGAGAAATTGCCAAGAAACTGAAGAGCTCGTACAACGCTGTGTACTACTCCCTTCACAGAACAGCGCAAACTGTCTCTAACCAGAATAGAAAGAGGAGTGGGAGGCCCCAGTGCACAACTGAGCAAGAGGACAAATACAGTGTGTCTAGTTTGAGGAACAGACGTCTCACAGGTCCTCAACTGGCAGCTTCATTAAATAGTACCCGCAAAACACCAGTCTCAACGTCAACAGTGAAGAGGCGACTCCGGATGCTGACCTTCTAGGCAGAGTTGAAAAGAAAAATCCACATCTCAGACTGGCCAATAAAAATAAAAGATTAAGATGGGCAAAAGAACACAGACACAGGACAGAGGAAGATTGGGGGAAAAAACGAATCGAAGTTTGAGGTGTTCGGATCACAAAGAAGAACATTTGTGAGATGCAGACCAAATGAAAAGATGCTGGAGGAGTGCTTGATGCTATCTATCAAGGATGGTGGAGACAATGTGATGGTCTGGGGGTGCTTTGGTGGTGGTAAAGTGGGAGATTTGTACAGGGTAAAAGGGATCTTGAAGAAGGAAGGCTATCACTCCATTTTGCAACGCCATGCCATACCCTGTGGACGGCGCTTGATTTGAGCCAATTTCCTCCTACAACAGGACAATGACCCAAAGCACAGTTCCAAACTATGCAATAACTATTTAGGGAAGAAGCAGTCAGCTGGTATTCTGTCTATATGGAGTGGCCATCACAGTCACCGGATCTCAACCCTATTGAGCTGTTGTGGGATTAGCTTGACCGTATGGTGCCCATCAAGCCAATCCAACTTGTGGGAGGTGCTTCAGGAAGCATGGAGTGAAGTCTCTTCAGATTACCTCAACAAATTGACAACTAGAATGCCAAAAGTCTGCAAGGCTGTAATATCTCCAAATGGAGGATTCTTTGACGAAAGCAAAGTTTGAAGGACACAATTATTATTTCAATTAAAAATCATTATTTCTAACCTTGTCAATGACTACATTTCCTATTCAAACTCATTTCATGTATGCTTTCATGGAAAACAAGGACATTTCTAAGTGACCCCAAACTTTTGAAGGGTAGTATATATTCTTTAAAGGTGTCCTCCAGTGATTTTTGAATTGTTCCTGTTAAAAAGTCATGTCCCAAGTATAAATACAGTAATGTACACAAAAACATATGTAAGGCATTCAAGGAGTTGGTTTTATGGTAAGTCTTGATGTCATCGGCCTCCCCTCTTGCTTGAGGGACAATAGAGGAAACCCCGTAGTACACTTTGATCAACACGTTGTACACTCGTGGCACCTGCTGGTCAAAATAATTTAGAACTACCAAAACCAATACCAAACGAATCAGGTGGTTGTTTGACAAAAACGAAGCTTCAGACATCATTGATCACGTGCTTCTGATAAATTGATACATGCATTGGCACACTGCTTCGAAGTAAACTGCTTAGTGATTTCAACGCATGCCTTGGAGCTCTGGTATCAAACATAACATCACTAAATACAGGAGCCTGAAACTCATACACATCACTTTGAACCAAAACTATGCCTATCATTATCATATTTCCCAGCATGCTCTATTGCAGGTTGATTTTTTAAAAATTGTTTCTGTCAATATTTATGTTTGTGCATGTACGTTGATTGATTGATTATTTAATTAATCTTATGTTACTCAAATATAAATGTAAAAAAAAAACATTTGAAAATAATCCAATATGTTACTTTGATTTATTGCACCCATTACTGAAATGGTTCTTGCAGTTGAGATGCTTTAGGTACCATTAGTACAGATATCCTGACAATAAAAGAGGTGATGAGTGTTGTGTATTTTGACATTGAGAAAGCTTACAAAACCATGTGGAGGGAAGGGTTGTTGATCAAGTTGAGTGCATTGGGCACTGGGGGTCATCTGTATAACTGGATCATGGACTTCCTGTTTGATTGTCATACTGGTGAGGGTGGGGTCAAAATTGTCAATGCAGTTTGAAGTGGACAATGGTACACCTCAGGGAAGTGTGGTTAGTCTGGTATTGTTCACATTGATGATAGATTACATATTTAAGCAGGTGGGACAGTGAGTGGGTGTGGCGTTGTATGCCGATGATGGGGCTGTATGGAAGAGAGATGGGAATGTGAAATATGTGATTAGGAAGATGCAAGAAGCTGTGGGAGATTCAGTGGCGGCTCCTGAAAAAATTCTCAGGGGGGGCAATTTTTCTGATGATTTAGGTGACCTACACACATTTTAAAAAAGATATGTCCAGCAACAACATGAAGACAGGGGCAGCATATAAGTCAATACCAGAAGCATTTATTGACTGATCTCAAAAGTGTTGGCTTACCAGGGTTGGTGGAGCCCTCAGTTTCATCTTTGCCTCGCAAAGCTAACTCAAACACTCCGCAAAACTTCACACACTGGATTAGCCGGCTGAGGATGTGGCGGTTCTTGCTAATGTCGTAGTAAATATATTTGTTATAGTGAATATGGAATATGATATGTT
This sequence comes from Coregonus lavaretus, assembly GCF_964263955.1. NCBI lineage: Eukaryota > Metazoa > Chordata > Actinopteri > Salmoniformes > Salmonidae > Coregonus > Coregonus lavaretus. The sequence goes on along the minus strand of NC_140008.1, from coordinate 34,174,589 downwards.
GAGTAAAATGTTGTGCTAAGATCTATTTAGGTCAGGAGCTGGTTATAAGTTCTGTTCCTATCCAATAACAATGGACAAAAGGGTCCTATCTTGTCAGCCTTGTCAGCAGGTGGCCAAGGACAACACCCACGCCATAGGCCTCTCAGTTCTTCCAACTCACGAGTTCTTGCTCTGAGGACACACACACACACACAAACACACACACACACACATCATCACTGTTAAACACACACACACACACACACACACACACACACACACACACACACATCATCACTGTTAAACACACACACACACACACACACACAAAAAAATCCCCTCTCTTAGGCTGAACATTTGAAGACAGAGAACCCGACTCAGAGCCAATGCAACAGTGACACTAGCCTGGAGGTGACCTCGCCCAACTCATCAGGACCAATCAGAAGATCAGAACTACTAGATTCAACCTACTTCATTTATTGCATAAAATGTCTGCACACAATGAAACATTGTCTTCAGATAACGAACGGGTCCGTGCACGCGATTCCAGATATCTTTACCTCTGAATAAACTGCCTTTATTATACCATATCCACCCTGTCCAAAGTCTCTACTTGGTCTCAGTTCTCCAGTAAACTTGTGATTATCAACACTAACCTCATCGTTGTGGCGGCGGACAGCTAGCCTGTATCCCTCATCCAGTTGAGTGGCAATGTTCACTCCCCAAAGCAGACAATCTCAAACAGCTATCCATGTGGGTCTTTGACAGCTCATGTTTCTTAATCTTTCCTGAAAGATGGTGCATGTCCGTTACACACCAGTCGCTGTCCAAGCGGTGCTGTCTGCCGTGCCGCCTTCAGGGTGAAAGAGTAAGCAGGGGGTAGCAGAAGACTGCATTAGCTACATCGCAGCCTGCTAGCCAGGTTTTTCGTTCGTACTAATTTTTGGAAAATCCTCGGGTGTAGGACTTTCCGCCTTTAGTAGAAACCTGTTGAATTATTAAATTTGGTCTGGGAGGTCCTAATTGTTTCGTTGCCAATTTATCTTGATTTGTTCGCCGACAAAAAGTAACTTATTTCAAAGAGACAATCGAGTTGCACTGAACGCTATAGCAATCTTACCAGTAGTACGTGAATTGATTGACGCTGCTACCCGCTCTTTTCTTAGTTACGTTCATGGTTACGTTACGTATGACGAAAGCGCGTAAGTGCAAGCCCTCAGAAACCCATAGAGATTGTATTGAAAGCTCTGATATTTGAAAAAAATAGATTTTACATGGGAGTCTATGAGAGACTTCTGGGCGATTTTCAACCTGACTGAAATCGCCCCAAAAGGGGGGGGGGGGGGCATTTGAAGCACGACTTTAGCCTGATTGGACATTTAGTGGCAGATCAGACGTCTAGATTACAACACTGATAACTACTGTTGCCGTGATTTAATTGATTAGAAAAAAAATCCCTTCCTTTTCCCGTTTGGCAGTGCGTCGCCCATATCGCCCTATTGAACACACCGCCCCTGGGGAGATTGGTCTCTAACATGGGGGTTTAGGATGTCTGTGGCAAGTCCTGCTTTATGGTGTATTCTAGGAGGAAGGTTAAAGATGTTAGGCTGTAAATATATGGTCAGGGTATAGGTGGTAGGGTGGGGGCAGGGCTGTATATCCCAGATTTCAATGTTAGAGAATGTAAGCGTTTAACTGATTATGTGTCAGTGTATGCGGCCAAATTGATGGCCATGATTATAGGTTTGAGATGGGTGGAGGAGGTGAAACCACTCAGAGTGGTGATCTAATCTGATTCGGCTGCAGTGTTGAGTAGTCTGAAGACGGGCAGGTCGGACAGGGGAGACTTGTTTGTGGAGATAATGGTGATATTAATGGGATTGTAGAGGATGGGAGTGGTGGTAAGATTTTGCTGGGTTCCCGCCTATGTGGGTGTGGAGGGTAATGAGAAGGCCGATGTGGTGGTTAAGAGTGCTGTGAGGAGAGAGAGGGTAGATATTCAGATCCCGCTGGGCCGCAGGGAAGTCTTTGGCAAAGGGAGTGGATGCTAGTAGTAAGGGGAGGCAATTTCATCGCGTGCATCGGTCAGTAAAGGAAGAGGTGGGGAGTATGGTATCAGTGGAGGCTCCTCAAAGGAGGAAGGGGAGGACCATCCTCCTCAGTGAATTTCATAAAAATAAAAATTGTAAAACATAAAAAAAGTTATCATTTTTTGATAAAACTATATTAAAAATAATCACGTCACCAAAAAACGGATTAAAACACACTATTTTGGAAAGAAGGTCTACAGTAGCCTCAACAGCACTCTGTAGGGTAGCACCATGGTGTAGCCGGAGGACAGCTAGCTTCCATCCTCCTCTGGGTACATTGACATCAATACAAAACCTAGGAGGCTCATGGTTCTCACCCCCTTCCATAGACTTACACAGTAATTATGACAACTTCCGGAGGACATCCCCCAGCCTATCAGAGCTCTTGCAGCATAAACTGACATGTTGTCCACCCAATCAAAGGATCAGATAATTAATCTAGTACTGAAAGCATAAGCTACAGCTAGCCACCACTGCAGTGCATAAAATGTAGTGAGTAGTTGACTCAAAGAGAGAGAAAGACAATAGTTGAACAGTTTTTAACAAATTAATTTCTTCCAAAATGAAGGAGAAGCAAGAGAGAAATAGAGAGAGAGATTTTGTCATTTTTTTCACTTTCAGTTTCACTTACTTGGCTATCAAATGCAGCTAGCTAGTTTAGCCTACTGAAAAACCCTGCTCAAACAGAGGGATGCTATGTTAGCTAGCTGGCTATGACATTCCAACACAAGCTTTTGGTATTACAATTTTTTTGCCACCAGGGCCCGCCGGTGTAACTGCTTACTGACTGTACACTAATCTTACTGCATGATTGTAGCGGGTTTACTAACATGTTAGTTCTATTAGCTATGCTGACTAGGACTTTACTTTAGCTAATATGGTGACAACGATGTAGGCTGTGTGTAGCGGTTTGGCTTGGAAAGGTTTTTTCGCCTGGTCACATACAGCTGGTGTGTTGTGCATTGAAATCCACAAGCAAATGGAAGAGAAGGAATACAACGTGGCTGTTATGAGAGTGAACTCTGTTTACGTGTGATCAGGGGTGTATTAATTCCGCCGATTCTGTTGAAAAACTTTTCTTAAACAGAAGCAAATGGAACAAAACTGGGATAAACATACCTGAATTTGTCCAATAGAAACTCTTGTTTGTAACTGTTTGACTAATGATTACACCCTATATCAGCTAGATGCAGGCAAGAGTGTGCAGGGCGGTATTGAATGTCACTGTCTGTCACCTCAAATTTGCCTCTCGACCTGTGTGCACCTACGTTGTAAACTTTCATTCATAGGCTAGGTCATAGCAACCTCATGATGGGTATAGGGAAAATTCAAGTATCATGTAGTAGCCTAAACCTATCTCTGTTACATTGAACTGGGTGAATGGAATAGGAATGACAGTCATCCAATATGATGTAATAGAAATAAGTCCATGCTCATTACTAAATATATTGTCCTCCCTCATCTTAAACGGCACTGACCGCCACTGTATGGTATGTAGGAGAGAAGAAGTTGTGTGGAGTAGACTACAGTTTGGGCACACAGGTTTGAATGCCACGTTGTAGATGATAGGGAGACATGAAACAGGTCTGTGTGATGAGTGTTTAGTGGAGGAAACAGTGGAGCATGTGTTGATATTTTGTGAACTGTATGACGTAGATATGGAGAGATTGTGTGAAAGGGTTAGAGAGGCTGGGCAGGGTTGGGGTTTGGGTAGTGTAGGGGGGGGAGGAAAGGGAAAGGAAGTGGTGTCTAGGGCTCTATTTCACTTTCTTAGAGGAACAGGACTAATGAAGAGAATTAAGTACAGTGAGGGAAAAAAGTATTTGATCCCCTGCTGGTTTTGTACGTTTGCCCACTGACAAAGAAATAATCAGTCTATAATTTTAATGGTAGGTTTATTTGAACAGTGAGAGACAGAATAACAACAAAGAAATCCAGAAAAACGCATGTCAAAAATGTTATAAATTGATTTGCATTTTAATGAGGGAAATAAGTATTTGACCCCCTCTCAATCAGAAAGATTTCTGTCTCCTAGGTGTCTTTTATACAGGTAACGAGCTGAGATTAGGAGCACACTCTTAAAGGGAGTGCTCCTAATCTCAGTTTGTTACCTGTATAAAAGACACCTGACCACAGAAGCAATCAATTAATCAGATTCCAAACTCTCCACCATGGTCAATACCAAAGAGCTCTCAAAGGATGTCAGGGACAAGATTGTAGATCTACACAAGGCTGGAATGGGCTACAAGACCATCGCCAAGCAGCTTGGTGAGAAGGTGACAACAGTTGGTGGGATTATTCGCAAATGGAAGAAACACAAAAGAACTGTCAATCTCCATCAGCCTGGGGCTCCATGCAAGATCTCACCTCGTGGAGTTGCAATGATCATGAGAACGGTGAGGAATCAGCCCAGAACTACACGGGAGGATCTTGTCAATGATCTCAAGGCAGCTGGGACCATAGTCACCAAGAAAACAATTGGTAACACACTACGACGTGAAGGACTGAAATCCTGCAGCGCCCGCAAAGTCCCCCTGCTCAAGAAAGCACATATACAGGCCTGTCTGAAGTTTGCCAATGAACATCTGAATAATTCAGAAGAGAACTGGGTGAAAGTGTTGTGGTTAGATGAGACCAAAATGGAGCTCTTTGGCATCAACTGAACTCACCGTGTTTGGAGGAGGAGGAATGCTGCCTATGACCCCAAGAACACCATCCCCACTGTCAAACATGAGGTGGAAACATTATGCTTTGGGGGTGTTTTTCTGTTAAGGGGACAGGACAACTTCACCGCATCAAAGGGACGATGGACGGGGCCATGTACCGTCAAATCTTGGGTCAGCCAGGGCATTGAAAATGGGTCGTGAATGGGTATTCCAGCATGACAATGACCCAAAACACACGGCCAAGGCAACAAAGGAGTGGCTCAAGAAGAGGCACATTAAGGTCCTGGAGTGGCCTAGCCAGACTCCAGACCTTAATCCCATAGAAAATCTGTGGAGGGAGCTGAAGATTTGAGTTGCCAAACGTCAGCCTCGAAAACCTTAATGAATTGGAGAAGATCTGCAAAGAGGAGTGGAACAAAATCCCTCCTGAGATGTGTTCAAACCTGGTGGCCAACTACAAGAAAAGTCTGACTAAATCATGTTTTGCAGAGGGGTCAAATAATTATTTCCCTCATTAAAATGCAAATCAATTTATAACATTTTTGACATGCGTTTTTCTGGATTTTTTTGTTGTTATTCTGTCTCTCACTGTTCAAATAAACCTACCATTAAAATGATAGACTGATCATGTCTTTGTCAGTGGGCAAACGTACAAAATCAGCAGGGGATCAAATAGGTAGGCTGTGACTGGCCTCACACTCAAGTACAGTAGGTGGCGGTGTATGCACCTTAGAAGTTGGATGCGATCTGCCAACCCAATCCCAAAAAAGAAGAAGAAGAAAATGCTTTAGGTAGACTCATAGCTTAGTCTTCCCAACCCTGGCAGTCATTCTGAATACAGGTTGCATGTGAATTTTTTTTACAAAAGTTTTATATCCCCACACTGCCTCGATTCCAATAGCAAGTTCACATCACCTTGCAAGCCAGCACAATGTGACTTGCAGGCCTGATGTGCCTAGTGATGTTACGTTTGATACCGGAGCTCCAAGGTATGTGTAGAAATTGCTAAGCAGCTAACTTCAAAGCAATGTGCCGATGCGTGTATCACTTTATCAGAAGTATGTCATCCATGATGTCCAAAGCTTTGATTGATAACGTGCTTTTTCAAACCGTGTGTTGCAAAATGCGAGATCCCACTGTATTCACAATGGTTCCAGTGCGTTCTTCAATTCTAAGCTGCTTTCAAACACCAACCTCTACTGGACACCATACTTATAAATGTAGTTAGGATTTTGTACATGTAGTTTCACCTGACTGGTATCTTAGCAGGTAGAGTAGGGAACTATAGAACATTCAGGGACGTGAGGGTATGAGGTTGAATACTGTTGAAGGCACACTTTTTAAAATAGTTTTATGTGAAACCACACTTCCTGCACTGCATCCTAAATAATGCCATAAATTCAGTAAAAATAAAAAAGTAAACTTGAAGGCAGAAAAGGGAAGCATGATTCGAATCTGGTATTCCAACTGATTATAGGCTATTAAAGCCAACAACTTACCGCTGCGCCACGGAGGTTTGAGGAAAAAAGTGGATAAATAAATAATCACATGCTTCTAGTTATTGTTGACCAACAGATGTCACTAATGTGCATCGTGAACCGATAATGGAGCTACGAGTAATGAATTGTTTTTCGGCACAATTTGCTGAAAGCTCCGAAGCATTCAGAAGCATTTTTTGTTCTTAAATGGGTACAATAACTTGTCACTGTAGTTGTACCCTGTAAGGTCATCCTTTGTACCTTTAGTTTTAAGTTCATAATTGTACCCCAATTCCAATCAAATAAATGTGTCTTTGTCCCATACGCTGAATACAACAGGTAAATACTACAGTGAAATGCTTACGATTATGCTTATAATGTCCAGACGCCGGACGGCGCCCTGTTTAATTTGTGCTTCTGAATTTATTTGTTTCATGTAAATTGTTGTTCTGTGTCACTATTGTTTTCTTTGTTCCTGGTTTGGTGGTGGACTACAGGTGCACTAGCACCTGTAGGGTTAGTTTTCAAGGGCCCACCGGTCTTTTTGCTTTCTTTATTTTTGCTTTTTGTTCTTTATGTCAGCTTGTTTTTGTTGTGTTTGTATTGTTTCCCCATCCTTCTTGTTTCCTTAGTTTTCCCTCAGTTTTTTCCCCATGTTTCCAGTTTTTTGTATTGTTTGCTAGCTCGGGTGGCTTGTTGGCTGGCCGGCCTGCTATCTTGTTAGCTCAGCCTGGCCTGCTGGTGTGGCCTACTAGCCCTGTTTTGGTTGTCCCCTCTTCCCATCCATCTTGTTTCCCTAGTTTTATCCCCCAGCTTACCTTTGTCTTTGGTTTTTGTTGTGTTTGTTTTGTCACCTGAGGGGCTTTTTGGCTGGCCAGCCTGCTAGCTTGGCAAGCTTAGCCAAGCCTGCTGGTGCGACCTGCTAGCCTCCTCATACCGTAGGGTTGGTTTGTTTGTGTATTTTTGTTTGTTTATCCTCCCCTTCCCATCCATCTTGTTCCCTTAGTTTTACACCAGTTTTTGTTTTTTTGCTGGCCGGCCTGCTAGCTGGTTAGCTTAGCCTGACCTGCTGGTGTGGCCTGCTAGCGTCCTAGCCTTTGTTATTTTTTCTTTGTTTTATTTGGTGTGTGTTTCTTTCCCCTTGTGCCCTTTCCCCATTGTGTCTAGTTTAAATCCCTCCCTCCCTCCCTCCCCTCCCCTCCCTCCCTCCCTCCCTCCCTCCCTCCCTCCCTCCCTCCCTCCCTCCCTCCCTCCCTCCCTCCCTCCCTCCCCTCCCCTCCCCTCCTCCTAGGGTTCTTCCCCATTGTTGCTAGTTTAGTTGGGTGCTGTGCTAGATAGCATGTTGTGTGTGCCTTGGTGCTGGTAGGCCCTGTTAGCCTAGCCTAGCTTGGCCTGCTAGCTTCCTCGGTTTGTTTTCACCCCTCCCCATTTTCACTGGTGTTGGGTTATAAAGGAAGTTGGCCTCCATCATGTCAGCAGCACAGGCTGGCATGAGGAGGCATCATGTGTGCGACTCCTCTTGAAGGAGTGCAGGGATTTTAAGGTAGATAGGTCAAGTGTTTTATTGCAAGGGTTGTGCAGGGATTTTAAACTGACAGACTGTTTTAAAACCCTGCATCCAAGAGACGAGGGCTTCACCTGGACCAATGGTGAGGGCACCAGAACCTCTTGCATTGACTATCTGTTTACCTGTGACTGTCCCCCAACTGATGCTAGAATAACCCCTGCTTTCTTCTCAGATCACGTAATGCTGACGTGCACCCTTTCACTAACTTTGGGTGTGACTGTGGAAAGATGGCCCTGGAAACTGAACTGCTCTCTTCTAGAAATGTTTGAGTAGTTAGTCAGTACAGGGAGCAGTTCAGCCAGTGGCAGACGTTACAGGACTTATTTGACACACGAGTACAAGTGGTGGGAAAAGGTGAAGGGTAAGACGAGGACCTTCTTTAGAGAGATAGGGAAGACAAAAAGTAAAGAAAAGGACAGACGCATGGTGGGACTGCAGAGGTGACTGGGAAGGTATTTTAATTTAGTACAACAAGGCTTTGATTTTAACAATGAAATTAAATAAGGAAAGAGAGATGGCATTATTAGCACAACCGAAGAGCAAGGGGGTTATTTTAAGAAGCAAAGAGAGGGAACTAGAAGAAGGGGATAATTGTGCAAGGTACTTTTTAAAGAAAATAGTTAGTAATGGTAGGTTAATGACAGGGTTGAAAAACAAAGATGGGGTTTTAAAAACAGACACAGAAGGAATAAAATAAGTAGTTGAGGATTTTTATGGGGAACTGTTTGGGGTAAAATAAGTGTGTGAGGAAACTATGGGGGATGTTTTAACATACGTCAACAGGACTTTACCCAATACAGACGACCTAGTAAAATACTTGACTAAGACGGAACTTGACAAAGGACATTTTAAGAAGGGTAAATCACCGGGGAAGGATGGCCTCCCCTTGGAGTTTTATCTGAATTACTGGGACGTTTTAGCTGAAGACCTTTTGACTGTTTTTACTGACTTTGAACAACTCAACAGACTACCTGACAGTTTTAGAGTAGGAATCGTGACCCTTCCACATAAGAAAAACGACAAGACTGACTTGAAAAACTGGAGCCCGATTACCCTTTTAAACTGATTGTAAACTTTTTACCAAGGTTCTCACACTCATAATGTCTTCTGTTTTAGGGGAGGTGATCCACCCAGACCAAGCCTGTGCCATCTCCAGAAGGAAGATCAGTGACACCCTGGTACTGATCAGAGATGCCATCTGTTATGCGAGAGACAGAAATATGCGGCTTGTAGGCCTACATTTCGATTTTGAGAAAGCTTTCGATCGGATCTCGCACCAGTACCTATTCAAGGTACTGCAAAAAATGGGGTTCCCTGAAATGTTTCTAGCTTGGGTGGCACTGCTGTATGGGGACATTACCAGCAAAATCTTTATAAATGGGCCTTTGTCAAAAGTAGTGGGAGTACACTGCGTCGTTCGTCAGGGGTATCCGTTATCTCCTCTTCTGTTTGTGACCTGCATTGAACCACTGGCACAGGTCTTGAGAAGGGACCACCGGATCTGTGGGGTGGGTATCCCGGGGATTGGGGGGATGACTGCCAAGTGCGTGTTTTATATTGACGACGTCAACATTTTATGTACCAACCTTTAATCCGTTGACAGGACTCTGGACAGGACTGACTGGTACGGACAAGCCTCTGGGGCGAGACTGAATAGAGACAAGACGGAGGCCCAATTTTTCAGACTTGACCAGACTACCACTGACAGTTAAAATGATGGGCATAAGGGTACTGGGAATAAAGTTTGACCGGGAGGGAGGAGGGAGCGGTAACTGTAGAGGGATTTTAGGGACAGTAAAACAGAGACTGGGATTTTGGGGACTACGACAGCTGACTTTTGAGGGCAAGGTTTTAATCATTAAGGCTGTGATTTTACCTGTACTTTTACTAATCAGTTCTGTTTTTATCCCACCTCGAGCAACGCTTTTAGCCCTGGACCGGATGGTGTTTTACTTCCTGTGGGGAAACAAGTGGGAGAGACTGAGGAGGGAGATGGTGAAGAGGCCCAGGTTCAAGGGGGGGAGGCTTGCCTAGTTTGATTGTATCACTATCAGAATAAAATGATATGATACCAAGGTAAAAGGCAGTAAGTGCAGCCAAGGGCAGGTTAAAACCAAGCTAAAAGGCAGTAAGTTCAGTTACTGCCATTTACCTTCGTTTCACAGTACCTTTTTGCAATTACTCCTAATGTGACCACCATTATCTCCAAAACACAATAGAGGCAGGATACTTGTCCACATGATTAAGCAGATATTTAATGTATCAAAAATGACATTAACTCATTTTTGACCAAATGAGCAGTTACTGCCTTTTTGCTTGGTAGGGCACTATAGGTGAGCCCACAACTGTTTGGCGCAATGTGGCCCATCCTGCTCTGCTGAACTGGCACCGGTAGCATAGACCAGGATGGTCGTCCACGAGATCCTCCCGGTCACGGCTGTTATGCACTCCAGGGGCATGGCGAGGTCATCCGCGTGCCCCCGACTAGGCTGTGGCCAAGATAAGTCGGTGAGGCACTTGCTCTGGGACTACAGAGCCGCCAGGGACCTGTGGAAGGAAGCAGGCCCCCTGATCTCCCCGTGTCTGCCAGTAGGGGAGGACCTAACACCTCAGCTCGTGCTGTATGGGGTGGGCCGAAGGCCTATTCCACCGAAGGCCTTCACTTAGCTCTGTGCCTTCACCCTCACGTGTCTGAAGGATTCACTGTGGTCCTCCCGCAACCTGCTGGTAGGAAAACGAGTAGAGACCACCCCCCAGGCAGTGGCTTTGGTAGCCACGGAAGCCATGGGGTTGTACGAACGAAAGGGGGCCTCGACCCCAGATGAAGGGTCCCCCGCAACACCTAAGGTCCCGGTGGCCACGGCCTGACAGCGCTGTGGCGGCTAGGGCGATGCGCCTAGGGGAGGGGTCTCCTCTGGGCCCCGACGGATGGGTACAGAGTTGATTCAGAAGAGCAGGAGGAGACTTTTCTAATAATGACTCACCCCGTTTCTGTACAAAGTACCGAAGAAAGCTTTGTTAACAAAGTAACATTTTAACAAGTTTTCCATGTCTTATTTTTTTTTACTTTTGTTTTAAATTATATGTGCACATTTTTAAATGGCTTTAAAGATTGGATATTTGAAAGAGTACTTTTGTCTTAGGTTGTTTTTTACTTTTTTATGAACAACACATACTTTTAAACTGATAAATGTAACATTCAATGGTGTTTTTAATGCATATTATGCAGTTTTTAAAGTGTTCAAATGATGTAAAAATATGAGCTGTGAAATGAAATTGTGTCAATAAAATTTTACCAAAAGAAAAAATGTACTTCCAGGATGCCAGCCCAAACGTGGACAGACCTGACCTGATCTCTCCATGTCTTGTACACTGGTGGGGGGTCCCAACAATAGGGCACAGTCTGGTCGATGGTAACAAAAGCGTACATCATGTGTTCTATCTTCTTGCTGGGGGCTCTGTCTGGGGGAAACACCCAGCCTAGGGACAGGAGAATGGGGAGAATGATTGACTTCAGGACCAGGATGTTACCTGTCATTGTGAGGGACTGTGCGCTAAATTCACAGATCTTCTGTTGGACATGGCGGATCGAATAAAATCAAATCAAATTTTATTGGTCACATGCGCCGAATACAACAGGTGCAGACATTACAGTGAAATGCTTACTTACAGCCCTTAACCAACAGTGCATTTATTTTAAACAAAAAAAGTAAAAATAAAACAACAACAAAAAAAGTGTTGAGAAAAAAAAGAGCAGAAGTAAAATAAAGTGACAGTAGGGAGGCTATATATACAGGGGGGTACCGTTGCAGAGTCAATGTGCGGGGGCACCGGCTAGTTGAGGTAGTTGAGGTAATATGTGCATGTGGGTAGAGTTAAAGTGACTATGCATAAATACTTAACAGAGTAGCAGCAGCGTAAAAAGGATGGGGTGGGGGGGCAGTGCAAATAGTCCGGGTAGCCATGATTAGCTGTTCAGGAGTCTTATGGCTTGGGGGTAGAAGCTGTTGAGAAGTCTTTTGGACCTAGACTTGGCACTCCGGTACCGCTTGCCGTGCGGTAGCAGAGAGAACAGTCTATGACTAGGGTGGCTGGAGTCTTTGACAATTTTGAGGGCCTTCCTCTGACACCGCCTGGTATAGAGGTCCTGGATGGCAGGAAGCTTTGCCCCAGTGATGTACTGGTGGTCTCCTCCCAGCTGTTGGAGCCATCTCCATCCCTCTGGAAGGTGACCCCAAGCAGCTTGATGGTCTCTGTTTTGACAGGGAAAGAGGTGGTGAGAGTCTCATGCTAGTCCTTTGACAGTTACAGTTCACTTTTATCCCTGTTGATAAGGGCGCCAGTGGCTGCACAGTAGTCGTCCAACACTTTTGTTGCTGTGGCGATGGAGCGACTATCTGTGCCGACGATGGTGATATTGTTCATGTACCCCGCCACTTTAAGCCTCTCCGCCTGGGCCCCTTGCATCGGGTAGCCAGGGATTCCTGGTGTTCACCTGTTTTTCTGGAGGAAAGGCTCTAGATAGATGATGTACAGCAGAGGGGCTAAGGGGCAGCCTTGGCGTACGCCGGATCGGATAGGGAATGGGTCTGTGAGGGTGTTGTTTACCAGAACTCTGTGATGTTCTGGTAGCATAGTTCCATCCAGTGGATGAGGTGTTAGGGGAAGTTCATATTGGTTAGCACCCTCTGCAGAAAGCCATTGCTAACCCTGTTAAAAGCCTTCTCCTTAACTAGACTGAGAAGGCCCATACGGGACCTCCGCTCCTGGGAGTGCAGGATGAGATCTCTCACCAGGAGCAGATTGTCATTGATGGACCTACCTGGGACGCTGCAGGTCTGGTTTGGTGGCTATTACTGAGAGGAGGTGTGTCTGGAACCGTTTGGTGAGGGCCTTGGTCATGATGGAGAGTGGATGGAGAGGAAGTTAATGGGGCGCCAGTTCCGGAGATCCTTGAGGTCCCCTTTCTTGGGGATAAGAGAGACCGTACTCTGTCACATGGTCCACCCAGCCTCTTTTCCCTGTATACTGCTCTGAATACCTCCACCAGAAGATCTGATAGAACTCTCTTGGGATCCTGCCTGGTCCTGGTGCTTTGTGTTTGTTCTGGGAGAACACGGCCAGGTGAGCTCCTCTGCGCTTAGGTCGGGGTTCTCGCTCTTGCCATCCTCTGTGACTCCGTCTAGCTCATCTACGAAGGTGGCCATGAGAGCTTTGTCAGCAGGCTTGATGTCATACAGCCTACCGTAGAACTCATGGGCCACCCCAAGAATGTCCTTACTGTTGGTCACAGAGTCCCCTTGGTTGTTGTATAGGGACAGGATGGGTTTTTTCTTTGACCGTGCCCTGCAAAAGAAGAAGCAGCTGCATTTCTCCTCCTCCTCCAGACCCTAGAGTTTTGACTTGTCCTGGATCTTCTTCTGTTCTTCCCGATAGAGTTTGGAAAGGTGTTCTTTGGATTCAGCCAGCTCTCTGGCCATCTCTCATCCCTCTAGCTGGAGGAGGCTAAGACATTGGAGAGCCTTGTTGTGGTGTTCAAAACTGGCCCTCTTTTCCCTAGCTTTCCTCCGCCCTATTCCCCCGAAGTAGCCTTTGGTCCTGGACTTGACCATTTCCCACCACGCGATCGGGGAGTAAAATAGCTCTTTCAAAGTTCTCCACTCTAGGTAGCATCTGGAGAAGGAGATCTTGACTGCTGGGTCCTGAAGGATTGATGTATTCATCCTCCAAGAGCCCCTACCTACTCTCACTAGGCCTTCCCAATCTACAGACACGGTCAGCTTCCTGTGGTCTGAGAAGTGCACCACCTGGCTTGTCAGGGAGCACATTTTCAGACCTGGCGAGAGCAAGAACATGTCAATCCTGGAGTAGGATGCTCCGGAGGAACTCACCCGCTTTGGTGTTGAAGAGGGATGTTCTCTCGGCCACATTGGTTGGGCCATACACATTGATGACCCTCAGGGGTGAACCCTGAATCTCGAGGTCTAAGACCAGGATTTGCCCACTCTCGACCACCCTGCTGGACTTCAGTTGGAGGTAGGGGTTGGTCACCAATATGCTGACCCCTTCTGCTCTGGCGGTATTGGAGCCTGACCAGGGAGATCCCCCCCAGGGTCCATCTCCTTATATGGGATGCTGCAGTCCTGGAGGAGGTAAAGGTCTACAGGGCTATTGGGAAGGTGTCCCAAGACAGTCTGTCATCTGTCTGGGAACCAGATGCTTCTGGTTAAGCTATACAAAAGTTGGCATTTGTATTCACCTGAATTCAGAATTACTGCCAAGGTTAGGAACATTGTGAGTAGACTACCTAAGACATTTAAACTGGAACAAACATTTTAGTAACGGGTGCAAAAAATCTAACTGATTCGATTAGTTGAGAAAAAAATATATTTTTTGACTTTATGTAGCATAAGATTAACCAATCAATCAATTAACCAATCAACCAGTGCCTTTGGAAAGTATTCAGACCACTTGACCTTTTCCACATTTTGTTACGTTACAACCTTATTCTAAAATTGATTAAATTGTTTGTTTTCCTCATCAATCTACACACAATACCCCATAATGACAAAGCAAAAACATGTTTTTATTTTTATTAATTTATAAAAAACATACAGTAAGTTAGCATAAGGATTCAGACCCTTTACTCAGTATTTTGTTGAAGCACCTTTGACAGCGATTACAGCATAGAGTATTCTTGGGTATGACGCTACAAGCTTGGCACACCTGTATTTGGGGGGTTTCTCCCATTCTTCTCTACATATCCTCTCAAGCTCTGTCAGGTTGGATGGGGAGCGTTGCTGCACAGCTATTTTCAGGTCTCTCCAGAGATGTTCGATCGGGTTCAAGTCCAGGCTCTGGCTGGGCCACTGAAGGACATTCAGAGACTTGTCCCAAAGCCACTGCTGCGTTGTCCTGTTGGAAGGTGAACCTTCGCCCCAGTCTGAGGTCCTGAGCGCTCTGGAGCAGGTTTTCATCAAGGATCTATCTGTACTTTGCTCCATTCATCTTTGCCTCGATGCTGACTAGTCTCCCTGCTGCTGAAAAACGTCCCCACAGCATGATACTGCCACCACCATGCTTCACCATAGGGATGGTACCAGGTTTCCTACAGACGTGATGCTTGGCATTCAGGCCAAATGGTTCAATCTTGTTTTCATCAGACCAGAAAATCTTGTTTCTCTTGGTCTGAAAGTCTTTAGGTGCCTTTTGGCAAATTCCAAGCGGGCTTTCAGTGTCACCAGCAAAGCACCATCACACCTCCTCTTCCATGCTTCATGGTGGGAACCACACATGCAGAGATCATCCGTTCACCTACTCTGCATCTCACAAAGACACGGCGGTTGGAACCAAAAATCTAAAATTTGGACTAATCAGACCAAAGGACAGATTTCCACCGGTCTAATGTCTATTGCTCATGTTTCTTGGCCCAAGCAAGTCTCTTCTTCTTATTGGTGTCCTTTCGCAGTGGTTTCTTTGCAGCAATTTGACCATGAAGGCCTGATTCACGCAGTCTCCTCTGATCAGTTGATGTTGAGATGTGTCTGTTACTTGAACTCTGTGAAGCATTTTTCTGGCCTGCAATCTGAGGTGCAGTTAACTCTAATTAACTTATCGTCTGCAGCAGAGGCAACTCTGGGTCTTCCTTTCCTGTGGCGGTCCTCATGAGAGCCAGATTCATCATAGCGCTTGATGGATTTTGCGACTGCACTTGAAGAAACGTTTCCGTATTGACTGACCTTAATGTCTTAAAGTAATGATGGACTGTAATTTCTCTTTGCTTATTTGAGTTGTTCTTGACATTATATGGACTTGGTCTTTTACCAAATAGGGCTATCTTCTTTATACCAACCCTACCTTGTCACAACACAACTGACTGGCTCAAACGCATTAAGAAGGAAATAAATTCCACAAATTAACTTAACAAAGCACACCTGTTAATTGAAATGCATTCCAGGTGACTACCTCATGAAGCTGGTTGAGAGAATGCCAAGGGCGTGCAAAGCGGTCATCAAGGCGAAGGGTGGCTACTTTGAAGATTCTCAAATATCAAATATATTTTGATTTGTTTAACACTTTTTTGGTTACTATATGATTCCAAGCTAGTCATCTTGACTACTTTCTTATGTCATTCTCGTTGGCACCAAAAGTTTAAAAGTGTTGATAGGGGACAGAATGCGGTCGGACCATCAAATAATTGGCATACATATTACTCAGAATTTCCACGTGGGCGAGGATATTGGAAATCGAATCAAATGTTTACTTACAAGCACTTAACCAACAATGCAGTTTTAAGAAAAATAAGTGTTAAGTTAAAAATAGATACGTTTTAAAATAATAATAACAAATAATTAAAGAGCAGCAGTAAAATACAATAACAGTAGCGAGGCTATATACAGGGGGTACCGGTACAGAGTCAATGCGCAGGGGCACAGGTCAGTCGAGGTAAATGAGGTAATATGTACATGTGGGTAGAGTTAAAGTGACTATGCATAGATAATAAACAGAGAGTAGCAGCAGCGTAAAAGAGGGGGTGGGGTGGGGGGACAATGCAAAGGAAGGAAGTCCAGGATCCAGTTGCAGAGGGAGGTGTTTAGTCCTAGAGTCCTTAGCTTAGTGATGAGCTTTGAGGGCACTATGGTGTTAAACACTGAGCTGTAGTCAATGATAGCATTCTCAAGTAGGTGTTCCTCTTGTCCAGGTGGGAAAGGGCAGTGTAGCGTGCAATACAGATTGCATCATCTGTGGATCTGTTGGGGCGGTATGCAAATTGGAGTGGGTCTAGGGATTCTGGGATAATGGTGTTGATGTGAGCCATGACCAGCCTTTCAAAGCACTTCATGGCTACAGACGTGAGTGCTACAGGTCGATAGTCATTTAGGCAGGTTATCTTAGTGTTCGTGGGCACAGAGACTATGGTGGTCTGCTTGAAACATGTTGGTATTACAGACTCAGTCAAGGACATGTTGAAAATGTCAGTGAAGACACTTGCCAGTTGGTCAGCGCATGCTCGGAATACGCGTCCTGGTAATCCGTCTGGCCCCGCGGCTTTCTGAATGCTGACCTGCTTAACAGTCTTATTCACATCGGCTATGGAGAGCGTGATCACATAGTCATCCGGAACAGCTGATGCTCTCGTGCATGCTTCAGTGTTGCTTGCCTTGAAGCAAGCATTGAAGTGATTTAGCTCGTCTGGTAGGCTCCTGTCACTGGGCAGCTCGCGGCTGTGCTTCCCTTTGTAGTCTGTAATAGTTTGCTAGCCCTGCCACATCCGACGAGCATCGGAGCCGGTGTAGTACGATTCAATCTTGGTCCTGTATTGACTCTTTGCCTATTTGATGGTTCGTCTGAGGGCATAGCGGGATTTCTTATATTCTTATATAATCGTCTTATAGAGTCCTGCTCCTTGAAAGCGGCAGCTCTACCCTTTAGCTTAGTGCGGATGTTGCCTGTAATCCATGGCTTCTAGTTGGGGTATGTACATACAGTCACTTTGGGGACGACGTCATCAATGCACTTATTGATGAAGCCAGTGACTGATGTGGTGTACTCCTCAATGCCATCGGAAGAATCCCGGAACATATTCCAGTCTGTGCTAGCAAAACAGTACTGTAGCTTAGTATATGCGTCATCTGACCATTTCCTTATTAACCGAGTCACTGGTGCTTCCTGCTTTAGTTTTTGCTTATAAGCAGGAATCAGGAGGATAGACTTATGGTCAGATTTGCCAAATAGAGGGCGAGGGAGAGCTTTGTATACATCTTTGTGTGTGGAGTAAAGGTGGTCTAGAGTTTATTTTTCTCTGGTTGCACATTTAACATGCTGGTAGAAATTAGGTAGAACGGATTTAAGTTTCTCTGCATTAAAGTCCCCGGCCACTAGGAGCCCTGCCTCTGGATGAGCGTTTTCCTGTTTGCTTATGGCCTTGTACAGCTCATTGAGAGCAGTCTTAGTGCCAGCATCGGTTTGTGGTGGTAAATAGACAGCTACGAAAAATATAGGTGAAAACTCTCTTGGTAAATAGTGTGGTCTACAGTTTATCATGAGATACTCTGCCTCAGGCGAGCAAAACCTTGAGACTTCCTTAATATTAGATTTCTTGCACCAGCTGATGTTTACAAATATACACAGACCGCCACCCCATGTCTTACCAGAGTCAGACGTTCTATCCTGCCAATGTAGTGTATATCCTGCCAGCTGTATGTTATCGATTTCGTCGTTCAGCCACGACTCTGTGAAACATAAGATATTACAGATTTTAATGTCCTGTTGGTAGGATATCCGTGATCGTAGGTCATCTATTTTGTTTTCCAATGATTGTACGTTGGCTAATTGGACTAATGGTAGAGGCAGATTACACGCTCTCCGTCGCATCCTTACAAGGCATCCCGACCTACAGTATATGTCAAAAGTTCGTACAGTGAGGGAAAAAAGTATTTGATCTCCTGCTGATTTTGTACGTTTGCCCACTGACAAAGACATGATCAGTCTATAATTTTAATGGTAGGTTTATTTGAACAGTCAGAGACAGAATAACAAAACAAAAATCAAGAAAAATGCATGTCAAAAATGATATGAATTGATTTGCATTTTAATGAGGGAAATAAGTATTTGACCCCTCTGCAAAACATGACTTAGTACTTGGTGGCAAAACCCTTGTTGGCAATCACAGAGGTCATACGTTTCTTGTATTTGGCCACCAGGTTTGCACACATCTCAGGAGGGATTTTGTCCCACTCCTCTTTGCAGATCTTCTCCAAGTCAGACGTTTGGCAACTCAAACCTTCAGCTCCCTCCACAGATTTTCTATGGGATTAAGGTCTGGAGACTGGCTAGGCCACTCCAGGACCTTAGTGTGCTTCTTCTTGAGCCACTCCTTTGTTGCCTTGGCCGTGTGTTTTGGGTCATTGTCATGCTGGAATACCCATCCATGACCCATTTTCAATGCCCTGGCTGAGGGAAGGAGGTTCTCACCCAAGATTTGACGGTACATTGCCCTGTCCATCGTCCCTTTGATGCGGTGAAGTTGTCCTGTCCCCTTAGCAGAAAAACACCCCCAAAGCATAATGTTTCCACCTCCATGTTTGACGGTGGGGATGGTGTTCTTGGGGTCATAGGCAGCATTCCTCCTCCTCCAAACACGGCGAGTTGAGTTGATGCCAATTTTGCTCAATTTTGGTCTCATCTGACCACAACACTTTCACCCAGTTCTCCTCTGAATCATTCAGATGTTCATTGGCAAACTTCAGACGGGCCTGTATATGTGCTTTCTTGAGCAGGGGGACCTTGCGGGCGTTGCAGTATTTCAGTCCTTCACGGCCTAGTGTGTTACCAATTGTTTTCTTGGTGACTATGGTCCCAGCTGCCTTGAGATCATTGACAAGATCCTCCCGTGTAGTTCTGGGCTGATTCCTCACCGTTCTCATGATCATTGCAACTCCACGAGCTGAGATCTTGCATGGAGCCCCAGGCCGAGGGAGATCGACAGTTATTTTGTGTTTCTTCCATTTGCGAATAATCGCACCAACTGTTGTCACCTTCTCACCAAGCTGCTTGGCGATGGTCTTGTAGCCCATTCCAGCCTTGTGTAGGTCTACAATCTTGTCCCTGACATTCTTGGAGAGCTCTTTGGTCTTGGCCATGGTGGAGAGTTTGGAATCTGATTGATTGATTGCTTCTGTGGACAGGTGTCTTTTATACAGTTAACAAGCTGAGATTAGGAGCACTCCCTTTAAGAGTGTGCTCCTAATCTCAGCTCGTTACCTGTATAAAAGACACCTGGGAGCAAGAAATCTTTCTGATTGAGAGGGGGTCAAATACTTATTTCCCTCATTAAAATGCAAATCAATTTATAACATTTTTGACATGCGTTTTTCTGGATTTTTGTTGTTGTTATTCTGTCTCTCACTGTTCAAATAAACCTACCATTAAAATTATAGACTGATCATGTCTTTGTCAGTGGGCAAACGTACAAAATCAGCAGGGGATCAAATACTTTTTTCCCTCACTGTACACACCTACTCATTCAAGTGTTTTTCTTTATTTTTACATTGTAGAATAATAGTGAATAGCCTTGATGACAGCTTTGCACACTCTTGGCATTCTCTCAACCAGCTTCACCTGGAATGCTTTTCCAACAAAATAAATCACAGACAGTGTCACCAGCAAAGCACCCCCACACCATAACACCACCTCCTCCATGCTTTAGGGTTGAAATTACACATGCGGAGATCATCCGTTCACCCATACCTCGTCTCACAAAGACACGCCGGTTTGAACCAAAAATCGCCAATTTGGACTCCAGACCAAAGGACACATTTCCACTGGTCTAATGTCCATTGCTCATGTTTCTTGGCCCAAGCAGGTCTCTTCTTCTTATTGGTGTCCTTTAGTAGTCGTTTCTTTGCAGCAATTCGACCATGAAGGCCTGATTGACACAGTCCCCTCTGAACAGTTGATGTTGAGATGTGTCTGTTATTTGAACTCTGTGAAGCATATATTTGGGCTGCAATTTCTGAGGCTGGTAACTCTAATGAACTTATCCTCTGCAGCAGAGGTAACTCTGGGTCAGCCATTCCTCTTGCGGTACTCATGAGAGCCTGTTTCATCATAACGCTTGATGGGTGTTGCGACTGCACTTGAAGAAAATATCAAAGTTCTTGAAATTGTCTGTATTGACTGACCTTCATGTCTTAAAGTAATGATGGACTGTCGTTTCTCTTTGCTTATTTGAACTGTTCTTGCCATAAAATGGACTTGGTCTTTTACCAAATAAAAGTCTACCTTGTCACAACACAGCTGATTGGCTCAAACGCATTAAGAAGGAAATAAATTCCACAAATTAACTTTTAACAAGGCACACCTGTTAATTGAAATCCATTCCAAGTGACTACCTCATGAAGCTGGTTGAGAGAATGCCAAGAGTGTGCAAAGCTGTCATCAAGGCAAAGGGTTGCTATTTGAAGAATCTCAAATATAACATATATTTTGATTTGTTTAACACTTTTATGGTTACTACATGATTCCATGTGTGTTATTTCATAGTTTTGATGTCTTCACTATTATTCTACATTGTAAAAATTGTACAAATAAAGAAAAACCTTTGAATGAGTAGGTGTGTCCAAATTTTGACTGGGAGTGTACGTCCACGATATCTCCATCTCTTGATGATGATTTGGGCCTTGTCGGGTGTCTGTAGACTATCCTTCGCGTCCGACTCGTTGAAGAAAAAGATCTTCGTCCAATACGAGGTGAGTAATCGCTGTCCTGATATCCAGAAGCAATTTTTGGTCATAAGAGACGGTGGAAGAAACATTATGTACAGAATAAATGACAAATAACGCGAAAAAACACACATAATAGAGCAATTGGTTAGGGGGCCGTAAAACGGCAGCCATCTCCTCCGGCGCCATTATTAAATGTAATCAATTGGATGATAACTTGTTTTTAACTAGGACAGAATAATTTATAACATACTTTTTCCGACATAACATAGATCCCCTTATTGTATGGGACACTTAAATGTGCCTTTAGAGGCCATGCAATTCAGTACTCATCTCTAAAACAAAAGCAATTTAGGTCAAAGGAGTCCATATTAACAAAGGAAATTGAAGGACTAATAGTACAGATAAATAGCAATAAAAACTGTACCATAGAAGCAGAATAAGTTAAAGGAAAAACGAAAAGAAATGGAGAAACTTATTCAAGAAAGATCAAGTGTAATATATTATAATAACAAAGCGAATTGGATGGAATATGGGGAAAAATGCACCAAATTATTTTGTAACCTTCAACATAGAAATGCTACCAAAAAGAATTTACTGAAACTTGTTACAAACGATGGAGTCACCCATGATTCACCAAACAATATTTTGAAAGTGGAAGCAAAGTACTTTAAGCATATGTTTTCGTTTCAGTCTCCTCCATCTCCACTAACCAAAGATTATTGTATGGATTTATTTTCTATTAATAATGTAAAATTAACAGCTGTACAGAAAGACTCATGTGAATGCCAAATTACAGAGGATGAACTTCTTAATTCAATTAAAGCCTTTAAGTCCGGGAAAACTCCACGGTTTTTGATATACTCAGAGGACCGTTATTAGCATGTTTTAACCACTCCTAAAATTTTTTTAGATTATCAGATACTTAACAAGAAGGTCTGAGTTCATTATTATTGAAACAGGATCCAAGTGGTAAATATAAAGATCCGGTTCATTAAAAAAATTGGAGGCCCCTTACACTTCAGTGTTGTGATGCAAAACTTCTAACAAAATGCATAGCGCATAGAATTAAAAAACGTATTGTCGGATATTATTAATTCTAATCAGACAGGTTTTTTACATGGACGATACATTGTAGATAACATAAGCCAAGTACTGGAAACAATACAACACCCTGAAAAATCTGAAAAATATAGGAACTTTCAATAAATTCCCTAGTTTCCCAGAAATCCTGTTTGGAGTATTCCAGTTTTCCTGCTTATTCCCTTCTGATTCCGGGAATTCCGGGAATCCTCCAGGATTTGGGAAAACCAGGGAATTTATTGAAAGTTCCCGGAATTTTGCAAACCCAGCTATTACTGAATGTTTAATTTTGTGGATATGGAGCAATGCAAATTGGGGTCAAACTTAATCCAGGTAGCTAGTAAGACCTTATCAGTGTAATAATATCAGAATATATTGTGGCACAGTAGCCTACATCCAAATACAGTGGGGAAAAAAAGTATTTAGTCAGCCACCAATTGTGCAAGTTCTCCCACTTAAAAAGATGAGAGAAGCCTGTAATTTTGATCATAGGTACACATCAACTATGACAGACAAAATGAGAAAATAATATCCAGAAATTCACATTGTAGGATTTTTTATTAATTTATTTGCAAATTATGGTGGAAAATAAGTATTTGTTCACCTACAAACAAGCAAGATTTCTGGCTCTCACAGACCTGTAACAACTTCTTTAAGAGGCTCCTCTGTCCTCCACTCGTTACCTGTATTAATGGCACCTGTTTGAACTTGTTATCAGTATAAAAGACACCTGTCCACAACCTCAAACAGTCACACTCCAAACTCCACTATGGCCAAGACCAAAGAGCTGTCAAAGGACACCAGAAACAAAATTGTAGACCTGCACCAGGCTGGGAAGACTGAATCTGCAATAGGTAAGCAGCTTGGTTTGAAGAAATCAACTGTGGGAGCAATTATTAGGAAATGGAAGACATACAAGACCACTGATAATCTCCCTCGATCTGGGGCTCCACGCAAGATCTCACCCTGTGGGGTCAAAATGATCACAAGAACGGTGAGCAAAAATCCCAGAACCACACGGGGGGACCTAGTGAATGACCTGCAGAGAGCTGGGACCAAAGTAACAAAGCCTACCATCAGTAACACACTACGCCGCCAGGGACTCAAATCCTGCAGTGCAAGACGTGTCCCCCTGCTTAAGCCAGGACATGTCCAGGCCCATCTGAAGTTTGCTAGAGTGCATTTGGATGATCCAGAAGAGGATTGGGAGAATGTCATATGGTCAGATGAAACCAAAATAGAACTTTTTGGTAAAAACTCAACTCGTCGTGTTTGGAGGACAAAGAATGCTGAGTTGCATCCAAAGAACACCATACTTACTGTGAAGCATGGGGGTGGAAACATCATGCTTTGGGGCTGTTTTTCTGCAAAGGGACCAGGACGACTGATCCGTGTAAAGGAAAGAATGAATGGGGCCATGTATCGTGAGATTTTGAGTGAAAACCTCCTTCTATCAGCAAGGGCATTGAAGATGAAACGTGGCTGGTTCTTTCAGCATGACAATGATCCCAAACACACCGCCCGGGCAACGAAGGAGTGGCTTCGTAAGAAGCATTTCAAGGTCCTGGAGTGGCCTAGCCAGTCTCCAGATCTCAACCCCATAGAAAATCTTTGGAGGGAGTTGAAAGTCTGTGTTGCCCAGCGACAGCCCCAAAACATCACTGCTCTAGAGGAGATCTGCATGGAGGAATGGGCCAAAATACCAGCAACAGTGTGTGAAAACCTTGTGAAGACTTACAGAAAACGTTTGACCTGTGTCATTGCCAACAAAGGGTATATAACAAAGTATTGAGAAACTTTTGTTATTGACCAAATACTTATTTTCCACCATAATTTGCAAATAAATTCATAAAAAATCCTACAATGTGAATTTCCTGATTTTTTTTTCTCATTTTGTCTGTCATAGTTGACGTGTACCTATGATGAAAATTACAGGCCTCTCTCATCTTTTTAAGTGGGAGAACATGCACAATTGGTGGCTGACTAAATACTTTTTTTACCCACTGTACATCCCTATCAGTCCCAGGCCTATTACATTTTGAAAGGGAGCCCACCTCCCCCCTACTTCATTTCTGTATATCTGAATACTTCTCACTCCAAAACATACAAGTGTTACACATCAACTTGTCATGGGTTAAATGCACTCATCGAATGGCATCAACAAGTTCAGTAGATTGTGATGTGCACCAATTCAACAGTTACCATGGTCACACACTGATTGCCCAGAAGCTTGTTGTGTGCTTGCTTAATGACCCTTCTCAGAATGACACTTTTTATTCTAAGAAACAAGTGCAGCAAATATGGATTTCTGATATACAAATATGGCCTGAAGGAAATTGAAGGAAATTCACCTCCCTGTGTGTGTGTGTGTGTGTGTGTGTGTGTGTGTGTGTGTGTGTGTGTGTGTGCGCGCGCACATGTTACTGATGCTACCTACCTGGGATAAAGTGCTGAAGCCATGTAACCTATCCTCAGTATGACTGAGGCTGCAGCATAGCAGAGGCACTGCTCACTTGGCCTGCTTTCAGCTATTGTAAAGAGAATTTGAGTGTGGCTGTCAGCCCACTGAGAGTCTGGTGACAGCATGGCTGAGGCTTACTGCTTTAGAGGAGTCAAGAGGAGGTGAAGCATTGGGGTCGTCTGCTGTATAGTCTGTAGACTTAAATTTAGTCTGACAGCCCTATCGGGAAAAATGACTGGAAAACAAAAGAGCAGAAAAGCAGATATAGACAGAGAGATAATCTTGAAATCCCAACATTTGTGGCAGTCAGTGTCAAGAAGTGTAGTCAATGTCAAGAAGTGTCAAGAAGTACTTTATATCACTCAGCCAGGGATTGAGCTCGTATTAAAGCTCTCTTAGATAGTGTAAGTATTACATAAATCTCTTACTAAGAGCATCTTAAGCATATAAATTATATAAGAGACGTTAAATATTAATAGATGCTGTTTCCCGAGAGGTTTCATTCTTGCTCTGTCATTAATAGTAAGACTCTGGGGAGGCCCGGCCTGCTCATCCACACAGCAACCATGACTAACTGATCACTCACAAATGAGACCCATTACATAAGACGCATGAATATTCTCCCTGGTAAGACAGAATAAATTGAATAATTGAGTGCACTCGCCCAAAAAATTAGGAAGCTCTGCGAATAAGAAATAAGACTGAAAATAAAAATATATATACAGAATACACAGATTCCAGGCTTCCATTCCATTGGTAAAATGAAAATGAATAGAACTCATTCATTATAAGTTTTAAAAATGTATCACAACTGAAACCTTCTGACTCACCCTAAACAGCTAAATCAATGGTGCACCTTTAACTCTGAAAGTGTTAAATATACACTATTTTCTGTGAACATATGAGTCCCACTGAACTGGTGTAAAAATAACCCTTTTGAAAGTGTTAAAGATTTAACTCTGTTGCAGTGTTCCCCATTCAACTCTTAAAAAGTGTTCAAATGAACTTGATTGTGGTGTTTGCAGAGCTCTACTGTAGAGTAATACACAACACCTACAGTGTAAAACAACACTTTAGAGTAAACTGGACTCATTTTGCTTAGTGCTGACGCTGTTACAGTAAATAATTGTGGGTGTTGTTTTAACACTGTTTGGTGTAAAAACCTAATTTGCATATTTCCCAGGGTACATTTTCTTTTCGAGTGAATTGTAGAGTTACCAACCATGACTGTATTTGTTATTGACAGATGGTTATTCAATTCTTGCTTTTGACGTCTTGTAGCTAGACAACGGCTATCATTGCAATTAAATTAAAAGACAATACATATAGTATATCATAAGGCCTTAATTTGATAGCCTAGTTTTACCCTAACACTGCGGTGTTAGAAAACTCCTAGTTTATAGGCCACATCTGGCCTGCAAGTCACATTTTGCAAAGTGATGTGTAATTCCTATTGGAATCCAGACAGAGTTTGTATATCGAACAGTTGGAATTTTTATTAACCCTCAACCTGCATTCAGAATGACTATTAGGGTTAGGAAAATGGATGACTATCATTTAAGAAGGTTTACCTTTTAAGTAACGGGTGCAATACATCTAACTAACTGATTGGATTAGTTTAGAAAAAATTATGTTATTTATCTTTGCATTGCGTAAGATTAATCAATCATCAATGTATATGCAAAAACACAGATATTATTATTTTTTATTTTTTAATCAACCTGCAGTAGAGCATGCTGGGAAATATGATAATGATGGGTGTTGTTTTGATGGGACTGTTTTACTCTTCAAAGTGTAAAACAATAACTCTGGTTATTAACACCAACACTGGGAGTTATTTTACGCCACTGAGTGTTAATTTCACTCTTACGGAGTTAATCTTTTTTTTTAACACTGTAGGATAATGTGTTGTTATAAAATATAAACAGAAAAAATTCCTGAAACATTAAAAACACACTCTTAATATCTTATATGACTGAAATATACCATATTTACAAAAGTATGTGTTCACCACTTCAAATGAGTGGATTTGTCTATTTCCGCCACACCCGTTGCTGACAGATGAATAAAATCAAGCACACAGCCATGCAATCTCCATACCTAAACATTGGCAGTAGATTGGCCTTAACTCAGTAACTTTCAACGTGGCACCGTCATAGAATGCCACCTTTCTAACAAGTCAGTTCATCAAATGTCTGCCCTAATAGAGCTGACCCGGTCAACTGTAAGTGCTGTTATTGTGAAGTGGAAACATCTAGGAGCAACAACGGCCCTGACCTCAACCCCATCGAATACCTTTGGGATGAATTGGAACGCCGACTGCGAGCCAGGTCTAATCAACCAACATCAGTGCCCGACCTCACTAATGCTCTTGTGGCTGAATGGAAGCAAGTCCCCGCAGCAATGTTCCAACATGTAGTGGAGGCTGTTATACCAGCAAAGGGGGGACCAACTCCATATTAATGCCCATGATTTTGGAATGAGATGGTCAATGAGCAGTTATCCACATACTTTTGGTCATGTAGTGCAGATCTTTAAAGCGGAACTGACACCGATTTAGCACCTTTAAATCGTATTAAAATCTGTTCATATGCTCACTCAGGAAGAATATGACACATTATTTTCATTTTGTGACAAGTGAGCACATACAGTGGCTTGCGAAAGTATTCACCCCCCTTGGCATTTTTCCTATTTTGTTGTCCTACAACCTGGAATTTCAAACACAGATTCAACATCCAAGACCAGGAAGGCTTTCCAATGCTTTCCAGGGGACCTATTGGTAGATGGGGAAAAAAGGAGAAAAAAAAGATATTGAATTCCCTTTGAGCATGGGATTTCACATTTAGGCCATTGATGACTTTAAAACAGTTACATAGTTTAATGGCTGTGATAGGAGAAAACTGAGGATGGATCAACAACATTGTAGTTATTCCACAATGCTAGCCTAATTGACAGAGTGAAAAGAAGGAAACCTGTACAGAATAAAAACATTTCCAAAACATGCATCCTGTTTGCAACAAGGCAATATAGTAATACTGCAAAAATTGTGGCAAAGCATTTCACTTTTTGTCCTGAATACAAAGTGTTATACTTGGGGCAAATCCAATACAACACATTACTGAGTATCATTCTGCATATTTTCAAGCATAGTGGTGGCTGCATCATGTTGTGGGTACGCTTGTAATCGTTAGGGACGAGAGAATTTTTCAGGATAAAAAAAGAAAAGGAATGGAGCTAAGCACAGATTTCCACCGTTCTAATGTCCATTGCTCGTGTTTCTTGGCCAAGAAAATATCTTCTTCTTATTGGTGTCCTTTAGTAGTGGTTTCTTTGCAGCAATTCGACCATGAAGGCCTGATTCACACAATCTCATCTGAACAGTTGATGTTGAGATGTGTCTGTTATTTGAACTCTGTGAAGCATTTATTTGGGCTGCAATCTGAGGTGCAGTTAACTCTAATTAACTTATCGTCTGCAGCAGAGGCAACTCTGGGTCTTCCTTTCCTGTGGCGGTCCTCATGAGAGCCAGATTCATCATAGCGCTTGATGGATTTTGCGACTGCACTTGAAGAAATGTTCAAAGTTCTTGACATTTTCCGGATTGACTGACCTTCTTGTCTTAAAGTAATGATGGACTCTCCTTTCTCTTTGCTTATTTGAGCTGTTCTTGCAATAATATGGACTTGGTATTTTACCAAATAGGGCTCTCTTCTGTATACCAACCCTACCTTGTCACAACACAACTGATTGGCACAAACACGTTAAGAAGGAAAGAAATTCCACAAATTAACTTTTAACAAGGCACACCTGTTAATTGAAATGCATTCCAGGTGACTACCTCATGAAGCTGGTTGAGAGAATGCCAAGAGTGTGCAAAGCTATCATCAAGGCAAAGGGAGCTAATTTGAAAAATCTCAACTATAAAATCTATTTGGATTTGTTTAACACTTTTTGTTACTACATGATTCCATATGTGTTATTTCATAGTTTTGATGTCTTCACTATTATTCTACAATGTATTAAATGCTAAAAATAAAGAAAAACCCTTGAATGAGTAGATGTGTCCAAACTTTGGACTAGTACTGTATTCTAAGGCATTAGTGAATATTCTATAGCAATATAGAGTGGGAAAGTGGCCGTGCGTTTGGACAATTAATAGACACTGAACAAAATGTAACCAAATAAAAACATCTGTCTTGTCCAGGACCGGAGTCTACACAGACCGGTGCGGTATAGCCAATCAGAGCTACAGTAGATCTTTATACAAACAAGCCATTTGCCACATGGGCCTGCCATCATTTACTTTGAACCTTACCGTGTGTTTACAGGCAGTTGCAACAGCGCGATTTTAGATCATTAGAATGCATTCGCCAAAAGCCACAAAATACACCTGAATGGAGTTCTGCAAATAAGCAAACACCATGGGAGTCCTCTTACATTTGGGAACTTTACAGTCCTACTGATCAAACAACCATGAAAAGGTAGGCTCTCTCTTGCTCAGTTATGCACATCAGCAACAAGAAGATCAAAAACTAATGGTAGCCAGAACAAGATTAGCTCAAATCTAATGAAGGAACATTAGATAAACCCTCTCAAACATTTTCATCTAGTTGGCCGTCAAAATTACACTGATAAACGATGGGGAATTGTAGCCTCCTTGTCCTTCTGCAGATTGCCTGCCAATGCATTCTTCACCCAACCAAGCACCCAAGCTAACTGGCTAAAGTTGGCTTGCTTGCTAGTTAACTACTTCCAGACACAAATGAGAGAACACCTCACTCTGACCATTTTACTCGCTGTAGCACAGCTGGTTAGGCTGTTTTATTGACTTACTATTACTTTTTTTGCCTATGTTTACTGACATTGGTCATATTTAGTGGGTGTTGCGCGTTCGTAAATTCATCAGTTGTTCTGCGCTGACACACAGACCAGAGTGCTCTGAAATCGGAGTAGATAGCCAGAGTGAATTAGCGAATGCAAGAGATATGCTAACTGGATAACAGTTGTTCAAGTTCTTGCTAGCTAACCAAATGACACATTAATCTGTAGCTGTGTATAGCCACCGAAAAATTATATGAAGGGAAAAAGTCAGTCACTCACCCACTCCTCCAATGGCATGACTTTACATCTTCCTAGCAGGTAGGTAATGTTAGGCTCCGTGTTTTTTCTTACTACATAAATAGATATGCTAGCCTATTTGACACGTTATGACTAACTTGTGATAATTTCCCTTGCTAGTTTGATTGTATTGACATTCCCAGCATTAGTTACATTTCTCTGTTTTTGTCCAGAATATTGAGTCATTGAAACTGAAACAGTGCATCCCGAATGGAGGCAGCGAACACTGTACCAGGCCAGCTGTGATTTACAAACAGATAGCAATATTTTTTGGACTACCAAGAAATGTGTTGGTGAATTACATTAATCAAGCATTGAACTGCGTCCATCTATTCTGCCAACAATGCCTTACTGTACGTCATGGAACGTTGCATCAAATATAACCTATTTTTAAAACCTCTTATGAAGTTGGTTTTGTAGCATAAACTAGGAATGTTATATTTTTGACTGATATTATGAGTGTCTGTTTGTTTAGTCTCTGCAAAGTAGTTAAAACGCTGTCAGTTCCACTTTAAACTTTAGGTCACTGGTTACTTTGTATTAAAACCTACCCTAACCAGAAACCGTGGATAGATGGCAGCATTCGCGCTAATCTGAAAGCGCGAACCACCACATTCAACCATGGCAAGGTGACTGGGAATATGGCAGAATACAAACAGTGTAGCTACTCACTCCGCAAGGCAATTAAACTGGCAAAACATCAGTATAGAGACAAAGTGGAGTCGCAATTCAACGGCTCAGACACGAGACGTATGTGGCAGGGTCTACAGACAATCACGGACTACAAAAGGAAAACCAGCCACGTC
The DNA here is from genome assembly GCF_964263955.1 of Coregonus lavaretus. Classification (NCBI taxonomy): domain Eukaryota; kingdom Metazoa; phylum Chordata; class Actinopteri; order Salmoniformes; family Salmonidae; genus Coregonus; species Coregonus lavaretus. Next base: position 34,144,118 of record NC_140008.1, on the reverse strand, counting down.
GCCGACACCGACGTCTCGCTTCCAGACAAGCTAAACACCTTCTTTGCCCGCTTTGAGGATAACACAGTGCCACTGACAAGGCCCACTACCAAGGACTGTGGCCTCTCCTTCTCTGTGGCCGACGTGATTAAGACATTTTAGCATGTTAACACCCGCAAGGCTGCCGGCCCAGACGGCATCCCTAGCCACGTCCTCAGAGCATGCGCAGACCAGCTGGCTGGTGTGTTTATGGACATATTCAATCTCTCCCTTTCCCAGTCTGCTGTTCCCACATGATTCAAGATGGCCACCATTGTTCCTGTACCCAAGAAAGAAAAGGTAACTGAACTAAATGACTATCGCCATGTAGCACTCACCTCTGTCATCATGAAGGGCTTTGAGAGACTAGTCAAGGATCAAATCACCTCTACCATACCTGTCACCCTAGACCCACTTAAATTTGCTTACCGCCCCAATATATCCACAGACGATGCAATCACCATCACACTGCACACTGCCCTATCCCATCTGGACAAGAGGAATACCTATGTAAGAATGCTGTTCATTGACTATAGCTCAGCATTCAACACCATAGTACCCTCCAAGCTCATCATTAAGCTTGAGGCCCTGGGTCTGAACCCCGCCCTGTGCAACTGGGTCCTGGACTTCCTGACAGGCCGCCCCAGGTGGTGCAGGTAGGAAACAACATCTCCACTTCGCTGATCCTCAACAATGGGGCCCCACAAGGATGATTGCTCAGCCCCCTCCTGTACTCCCCGTTCACCCATGTCTGCGTGGCCAAGCACGCCTCCAACTCAATCATCAAGTTTCCAGATGACACAACAGTAGTAGGTTTGATTACCAACAATGACGAGACAGCCTACAGGGAGGAGGTGATGGCTCTGGGAGTGTGGTGCCAGGAAAATAACCTCTCACTCAACATCAACAAAACAAAGGAGATGATCGTGGACTTCAGGAAACAGCAGAGGGTGCACCCCCCTATCCACATCGACGGGACTGCAGTGGAGAAGGTAGAAAGCTTCAAGTTCTTTGGGGTACACATCACCGACAAACTGAAATGGTCCACCCACGCAGATAGTGTGGTGAAGAAGGCGCAACAGAGCCTCTTCAACCTCAGGAGGCTGAAGAAATTTGGCTTGGCACCTAAAACCCTCACAAACTTTTACAGATGCACAATTGAGAGCATTCTGTCGGGCTGTATCACCACCTGGTACGGCAACTGCACCACCCACAACCGCAGGGCTCTCCAGAGGGTGGTGCGGTCTGCCGAACGCATTACCGGGGGCAAACTACCCGCCCTCCAAGACACACACAGCACCCGATGTCACAGGAAGGCGAAAAAGATCATCAAGGACATCAACCACCCGAGCCACTGCCTGTTCACCCCGCTATCATCCAGAAGGCGAGGTCAGTACAGGTTTATCAAAGCTGGGACCGAGAGAATGGAAAACAGCTTCTTTCTCAAGGCCATCAGACTGTTAAATAGCCATCACTAGCACATTAGAGGCTGCTGCTGCCTATTGAAATCACTGGCCAAGAAATGGAACACTAGTCACTTTGATAATGTTTACATACCTTGCAGTACACATCTCATATGTATATACTGCATTCTATTCTATAATATTCTATTGTCTCATAGTCCATGCCGCTCTGTCTTTGCTTGTCCATATATGTATATATTCTTAAATTATATATTATATATTCCTTACTAGTTTTGTGTGTCTTGGGTATATGTTGTGAAATTGTTAGATATTACTTGTTAGATATTACTGCACTGTCGGAGCTAGAAGCACAAGCATTTCGCTACACCCGCTATAACATCTGCTAAACACGTGTATGTGACAAATACAATTTGATTTGATTTGCTAAACGTGAAATGCTTTTTGCAATGGGAAGTAATAGTTGTACATTTCGATAGTGAAATGGTTAATGGTTGTTTTTTGGTATTCTTATGATTGAGACCTACTGGCTTATTATGTCCGAGTTTATGGACTGCTTATCCTTTAAAATCATGCTGTGTGACTGCTGTCTTTCCATCGGCCCTATGCAGTAGTGTAGTGATGCCTGGAGAAGTGGGTATACTCTAATTTTGCCAAAAGGTTCCCAAACGGCACAGATTTCTCAGATTTTCACTCTCAAAATAACACTTAAAAAAAAATGGATGGTGTAAGTTCACAACGATGCTTAAATCGCATCAATCTGATTGGGTGGGCCTCTGTCCACCCAGGCCCATCCATGTCTATGCACCTGATGCAAACAACAGCATGATGACAGTTGCACGTCACAAATAGCCTACTAACCAACACTTCGGACTAAACTTTTTCAATCCCTGGTTTGCATACCCATTGTTGACTTACTTAGCATTTACTGATAGATATCATGAGTTGAAACGTCTTTCCTAGCCTACCGGCTACCGATGTCATTTTTCTGTGAGCTGCTTCATGCCAAAACTATTTGAGAGCTGCACAGTCTTGCTGCCTGCAGAGGATATTCCACTAAACTAGTCCGTGTGCGGCGTGCATGTTAATCTATTTCACGTGCTTTGCGATTGTGTAGGCTACTTCGTGCATGATTTCTCTATTGTACTACATAATTGATCAATTGTATACCTCCACTACACTACTTTGATAGTCATCAGTAGGGAATAAGAAGAGAGTATAGGCAATGCACACTGAAAAAAAAGTGGGTATACGGTTTACAGTGGGAATTTTTTTTATTTAGTCAGCCACCAATTGTGCAAGTTCTCCCACTTAAAAAGATGAGAGAGGCCTGTAATTTTCATCCTAGGTACACGTCAACTATGACAGACAAATTGAGATTTTTCTTTCTCCAGAAAATCCCATTGTAGGATTTTTTATGAATTTATTTGCAAATTATGGTGGAAAATAAGTATTTGGTCAGCTACAAACAAGCAAGATTTCTGGCTCTCACAGACCTGTAACTTCTTCTTTAAGAGGCTCCTCTGTCCTCCACTCGTTACCTGTATTAATGGCACCTGTTTGAACTTGTTATCAGTATAAAAGACACCTGTCCACAACCTCAAACAGTCACACTCCAAACTCCACTATGGCCAAGACCAAAGAGCTGTCAAAGGACACCAGAAACAAAATTGTAGACCTGCACCAGGCTGGGAAGACTGAATCTGCAATAGGTAAGCAGCTTGGTTTGAAGAAATCAACTGTGGGAGCAATTATTAGGAAATGGAAGACATACAAGACCACTGATAATCTCCCTCGATCTGGGGCTCCACGCAAGATCTCACCCCGTGGGGTCAAAATGATCACAAGAACGGTGAGCAAAAATCCCAGAACCACATGGGGGGACCTAGTGAATGACCTGCAGAGAGCTGGGACCAAAGTAACAAAGCCTACCATCAGTAACACACTACGCCGCCAGGGACTCAAATCCTGCAGTGCAAGACGTGTCCCCCTGCTTAAGCCAGGACATGTCCAGGCCCATCTGAAGTTTGCTAGAGTGCATTTGGATGATCCAGAAGAGGATTGGGAGAATGTCATATGGTCAGATGAAACCAAAATAGAACTTTTTGGTAAAAACTCAACTCGTCGTGTTTGGAGGACAAAGAATGCTGAGTTGCATCCAAAGAACACCATACTTACTGTGAAGCATGGGGGTGGAAACATCATGCTTTGGGGCTGTTTTTCTGCAAAGGGACCAGGACGACTGATCCGTGTAAAGGAAAGAATGAATGGGGCCATGTATCATGAGATTTTGAGTGAAAACCTCCTTCCATCAGCAAGGGCATTGAAGATGAAACGTGGCTGGGTCTTTCAGCATGACAATGATCCCAAACACACCGCCCGGGCAATGAAGGAGTGGCTTCGTAAGAAGCATTTCAAGGTCCTGGAGTGGCCTAGCCAGTCTCCAGATCTCAACCCCATAGAAAATCTTTGGAGGGAGTTGAAAGTCTGTGTTGCCCAGCGACAGCCCCAAAACATCACTGCTCTAGAGGAGATCTGCATGGAGGAATGGGCCAAAATACCAGCAACAGTGTGTGAAAACCTTGTGAAAACTTACAGAAAACGTTTGACCTGTGTCATTGCCAACAAAGGGTATATAAACAAAGTATTGAAAAACTTTTGTTATTGACCAAATACTTATTTTCCACCATAATTTGCAAATAAATTCATTACAAATCCTACAATGTGATTTTCTGGATTTATTTTCTCATTTTGTCTGTCATAGTTGACGTGTACCTATGATGAAAATTACAGGCCTCTCTCATCTTTTTAAGTGGGAGAACTTGCTCAATTGGTGGCTGACTAAATACTTTTTTTCCCCACTGTATACCTGCGTATAACATCCACTACACCACGGGCCCTTTGTGTTTTACAAAAAGTGCACTCTCCTACATGAGTGCGCTGGTATTACGGTTGCGGTCCTTTCAGAATCACGAACGTGTCACACTGAATACCTATAGGTTTGCCACTGTGCAAACATGTCTATAATAGATATAAAGGCGGCAGTGGCGATTTTAGCATGTACAGTGGGGGAAAAAAGTATTTAGTCAGCCACCAATTGTGCAAGTTCTCCCACTTAAAAAGATGAGAGAGGCCTGTAATTTTCATCATAGGTACACGTCAACTATGACAGACAGAATGAGGAAAAAAAATCCAGAAAATCACATTGTAGGATTTTTAATGAATTTATTTGCAAATTATGGTGGAAAATAAGTATTTGGTCAATAACAAAAGTTTCTCAATACTTTGTTATATACCCTTTGTTGGCAATGACACAGGTCAAACGTTTTCTGTAAGTCTTCACAAGGTTTTCACACACTGTTGCTGGTATTTTGGCCCATTCCTCCATGCAGATCTCCTCTAGAGCAGTGATGTTTTGGGGCTGTCGCTGGGCAACACGGACTTTCAACTCCCTCCAAAGATTTTCTATGGGGTTGAGATCTGGAGACTGGCTAGGCCACTCCAGGACCTTGGAATGCTTCTTACGAAGCCACTCCTTCGTTGCCCGGGCGGTGTGTTTGGGATCATTGTCATGCTGAAAGACCCAGCCACGTTTCATCTTCAATGCCCTTGCTGATGGAAGGAGGTTTTCACTCAAAATCTCACAATACATGGCCCCATTCATTCTTTCCTTTACACGGATCAGTCGTCCTGGTCCCTTTGCAGAAAAACAGCCCCAAAGCATGTTTCCACCCCCATGCTTCACAGTAGGTATGGTGTTCTTTGGATGCAACTCAGCATTCTTTGTCCTCCAAACACGACGAGTTGAGATTTTACCAAAAAGTTCTATTTTGGTTTCATCTGACCATATGACATTCTCCCAATCCTCTTTTGGATCATCCAAATGCACTCTAGCAAACTTCAGACGGGCCTGGACATGTACTGGCTTAAGCAGGTGGACACGTCTGGCACTGCAGGATTTGAGTCCCTGGCGGCATAGTGTGATACTGATGGTAGGCTTTGTTACTTTGGTCCCAGCTCTCTGCAGGTCATTCACTAGGTCCCCCCGTGTGGTTCTGGGATTTTTGCTCACCGTTCTTGTGATCATTTTGACCCCACGGGGTGAGATCTTGCGTGGAGCCCCAGATCGAGGGAGATTATCAGTGGTCTTGTATGTCTTCCATTTCCTAATAATTGGTCCCACAGTTGATTTCTTCAAACCAAGCTGCTTACCTATTGCAGATTCAGTCTTCCCAGCCTGGTGCAGGTCTACAATTTTGTTTCTGGTGTCCTTTGACAGCTCTTTGGTCTTGGCCATAGTGGAGTTTGGAGTGTGACTGTTTGAGGTTGTGGACAGGTGTCTTTTATACTGATAACAAGTTCAAACAGGTGCCATTAATACAGGTAACGAGTGGAGAACAGAGGAGCCTCTTAAAGAAGAAGTTACAGGTCTGTGAGAGCCAGAAATCTTGCTTGTTTGTAGGTGACTAAATACTTATTTTCCACCATAATCTGCAAATAAATTCATTAAAAATCCTACAATGTGATTTTCTGGATTTTTTTCTCTCAATTTGTCTGTCATAGTTGACGTGTACCTATGATGAAAATTACAGGCCTCTCTCATCTTTTTAAGTGGGAGAACTTGCACAATTGGTGGCTGACTAAATACTTTTTTTCCCCACTGTAAATGTTGGTGGGGCAAACAAAAATGTTTAAAAAGAAATGCATGCCAGCAAAGCCACTACATAGCACTAAACAATAAATGGATTGCGCTATAATGATGACAAACGGTTCCCACAAACTGTTAGGGCCTATATAAAGCTGTCTCAACAGCAGAGCGTTCTTTTCAGCGTGTTGGAGTGTATCCTTACTACTGCTACACCTGGCTATCAGTGGAGCCTTGTCTGGCAGCGAAACAGTTAATTCAGCCTAATTTACTGCCTTTAAAAAAACATAGCTGATATGGCTGACTTGCTTAAACAAATGTGGTTTCTACTGACAATTGAGATGTACAAACTCTAGCATAAGGGGACACAAGCAGATAAATGGCAATCCGTAATTTCGATTAAAACATCAATGAGCGAGCTAAGACAGACGTAGTCAATATAACTATTTGTTCAGCACTTTTGAAATGTACAGCAACAGAATTCAGAACATGCTCTGTTCTTACGGTATTCTCCCTGTACACAAAGTCAGAACTGTAGGATAAATAAAGGGGGTATTTAAGCAGACAATGAAAGCTCTTACAATATTAGATGATGACATTTCTCTAAAACAGGCTGTAGGCTACATGTGCACACCAAACAGCTAACAGCTTACTAAACAACATAAACGTAGTATTACTTTCTTAGCTACAGTATACATATCTCCCTGGCATATTACATCATTTATGCAGCAGCATACAATACATTTTTGGACTGACCTTATTGTGCTGTGCTCACTTCAACAGGAAAATGTTGTCATCAAACTATGTCATCAAAGTCTGGCATTCTCTGGATTTATGGTGCTTTTAAGACAACTGGGAACTTGGAAAAAAAACCCAGGTTGAATCATGGCGTCAGTGATCTTCAGGTCGGAGCTCTAGAAAGAGTCCTGAGTTCCCGACTTGCAATTCCGAGTTGAATGACCTTTCAAAACGTATTTTCCCAGTCAGAGCTCATTTTTTTCAGAGTTCCCAGTTGTCTTGAACTCACTGAAGTCTGAGATTTCCCAGTTCCGAGTTTGCAGTTGTTTTGAACGCAGCAGAAGTCATGCTGGATTGACAGCATGTCCAATGTTGAATGTTTATCCTTTTAAGCTTGGAAAAAATACCCTTAAACCCATACTTGGACCCCACACCCACTCCACTGAATAACAGGCTAGTGATTGCTTTGCAACGCTTGCAGTTAGCCACTGATTCCTTCCAAACCACTCATGTTTGTGATTTCCAACTTGTTGTGTAATGTCCAATGGCCAATGAGCACCGATACGTTTTATCTATAATTTATCTTCATAATCTCTCTTCATATCACAAGGATTGTGAAAGGACTTGCCAGTAGATTGTTGATTTGATTCATGATGAGGACTGCTAGCTTGCTAGCTAAGAATTTGAAAGTATGATGTTGACATGATCAGTCCAATCAAAGTTACGGTAGATATAACGTGATTTGACGTCATTTTATCTGTGGCCAATGACCTTGATCCTTCTTGGATGGACACTTCTAATGTAAATCTATGGCAGCACCCAAGGGGGCTTGAACTTTCTAGCTCTCCCTGTAGATTTTGCGGTGACGTAGTGTCCCCGTGAGTGACAGAACATTACCAACCCCTACGCTCCGTATTTTCCACTGGCTGCCCCATCACCACAGAAAGCACTGAGCTAGGCTGAAACACCTGCATTTTGGAGCTGCCTTACTCAAGAAAGCAAAAAAGAGACCATATTTGTATGCAGCTCTACTAACTCAATTATATATATTTTTTACGTTGTTTGTAAACTGATAAATGTTAATGCCAAAATAACATGCAAAAAAGGCAACCATTTTTTGTTTTTTTAGCTAAACCCTGAATAACGGGTTGCCACTGAAAGGCTGTTAAGATAATGTTTCAGGAAAGGAGTGTATATACAGTATTTGGCCTGGCGAAGCGGTTTTATGCACTGACTGAATTGAAGCTGATAATTATATGTTTTTTACTGCGCTGGTCTCGGGAAGAAATTACAAGTCCTCATTGTTCAAGACCGAGTGCAAATGTATCTGACACCAAGATAAGACTGAGACACTCAATATGTGGTCTCTCAGACAACAAGACAAGACCGAGACACTCAATATGTGGTCTCTAGACCGGACTCAAGACCGGTCTCAAGTACTACAACACTGGTAAAAATACACTTTATCTAGTCCTCGGCCTATATCCTAATTTGATTTTGGTGCAGGTCATGTTGTTCTTCACATTACCATCTCTGGTAAACAAACGCTATCAAATAACATCTGAGTTTATTTGTCACATGCACAGGATACAGAATGTGTAAACAGTATAGTGAAATGGTTACTTGCATTGTGGAGTCTTTTGTTTAGACATGTAGCTAGCTAGCTAGCTAAACAATGAACTATAATCCCAACCCATACCACTAGCAATACAAACTGATTGCCATAGCTAGCCACCATGCATGAATCTGCAGTTAGCTAATCAACTAGCTTCAACCAAACATTAGGCTATTGCTCCCGAGTGGCACAGCTGTCTAAGGCACTGCATCTCAGTGTTAGAGGCGTCACTACAGACCCTGGTTTGATTCCAGGCTGTATCACAATCCGGCCATTATTGGGAGTCCCATAGTGTGGTGCACAATTGGCACAGCGTCGTCCAGGTTTGGCCAGGGTAGGCCGTCATTGTAAATAAGAATTTGTTCTTAACTGACTTGCCTAGTTAAATAAAGATACAAGTAAATAAAAAGGCTATAACTAGCAATGCAAATGACTTTCTGAGATACAAATAAGATTACTACACAGATCATACACGTAACATTAGCTAGCGATGAAAACAACTTTCTGACAAAATTAGAAACGTATAATAGCTGAAAATGTAGCTAGACTATCTTACCCGTATACATAGATGAATGCTTCTCCCTCTCTGTCATGGATGCCATGGTTTCCCTAAGTTTGAAGATGTTATTCGGAGACAACTGTTTTATACAACAGCCTTCTGTGTACTCTTTTTGACTCCCTCCGCATTTGCAATCATACTCTGCTTCCACCAGGCATTCCACTGATTTCAAAACTCGGTCAACTTCTTCTGTGACAACCACACTATTTATCTCCTTTTCTTCCCCCTCTGTCATCAGAATACACTACAATCATCTGATTCATTTTCAGAGTCAAAGAGAGTCAGCATGGAACGATCGTCATCCAGAAAGTAGTCCATCACAACTTTTTCCCACTGATCTTAGTCGATAGCGCCTGTTAAATTTAGGGCAGCAATGTTGAGAGCAGTGGCAACACTTTGCAGTTCTCCATGATATCTTTCAAAAAAGCAACGGTAGCAAGGATTATCTACACATATATGGCAGACCAATTCGAACTCATCTCTCGGCATGTCCAGCCCATCCATTATCTCAGCCGATCATGGCTAGCGGGAAGGTTCCTGTCTTTTTCTGTGACTAAACCAACTAGGCCCGTATTTTAATTGTTTAATTCATAGTTACAGATGGCATAACATTTTGTTATTAATGCACATGAAAGTTCACATGTTCCAGAAGGCATTTCTGCAAAAAAAATACATGTTGATAAAAAAAAGTTTAAATTCAAATGTTTCTCCTGTGAAGTAGTGACGTGCGACATATGCCTAGCTTCCTGAAATGGATCACAAATAGGCCATGCCATACGGGTATGTGCCATTCACTTTGATGTTGCACTGCACTGTGTTTTTACAAGCAACAGAACAGTGTGACTTTGTTGGCTTAGAAAGCAGTAGTAAAAGTCACAGAATAAACCTGAATGGTTTTCTGCAAATATCTAAATACCACAGGAGTCTTACTTTTGGGAACTTTACAGTCCTATTGTTCAAACAACCAACAGGTGGTCCATATCTCCCTCAGCCTACACAGAATAACAACAACAATGTTAACCTGAGCCAGATGAGCTAAAATCTAGCACAAGGGACCATAGATAAACCCTCTCAAACTTTTTCAGCGTTTAGTTGACAGTCAAAATTGCACTGTGAATACAATGGAGGGAAAATGTCTACCACTCACCCACTTGTCCAGGTGATGACATGGCATCCTTCCAGCTGATAGCTAGCTAGCTACAGCACAAGGCCCAGTGTCATGTTAGGTTCTAGATAGCTAAATGACTTAGCTATCAAGCCATATAGCTAGCTTGTTAAATAAGTAGGCCTAAATAAATAGATGAGGTATAGCCTTAGTCACGTACAAAATTGCTAAATTGATTTTCATCCGTTTTTGTCCAAAATATTGGGTGAGTGAATCTGAAACACTTTATCCCCTGAATTACAACCTGATAGTGTCAACGTCTGGGTGAAGTGGTGAAACGGAATAAGGCGCAGGACACAGAACTGAGAAATGAATGGATTTACTTAAAACAAAAGAAAACCATAACAAACCCTCCACGCAGGGAAGAACAGTACAACATCTCACCAAACAATGTATAACAATGGACAATCACGCACAAACCCAGGAGGGAAAACAGAGGTAATTATAGGGAAACAAATAAGCATAATGGGTAACAGGTGTGAATAATAAAGACAAGACTAGTGTAACACAGAAACATCGATCGGTGGCAGCTAGTACTCCGGTGACGACGAACGCCGAAGCCTGCCCGAGCAAGGAGGAGGGGCAGCCTCGGCTGTATTCGTGACAGATATAAATATTTATTAGACTATATAGAGATTTATTGGTGAATTGTATTAATCTTGCATTGACTGCATCGATTTAATTCAGCCAACAATGCCTTCCTCTACTAATGGAATTTGGAGTCAAATATAACCTATTTTTAGAAACTTTTATAAAGTTTGTTTTGAAGCATAAAATGTGAATTTTGTATTGTAGACCGATATTATGATTATCTGTTTATTTCATTTATGCAAAGTAGTTAAAACTGTGTCAGTTCCACATTAAATAGCATAGGACATTTTTTGGTCATTGTCTTTCGTCAGACAGCTTCACTACAAATGTGCAGACAGATGTTAGGCTATCTGACGTAAGACAATGATTTTAAGATATAACTAACGTGTGTGTGATAATTCTGGATTTCTTTATCTCCTTAATAACCCTGACCTTTTATCTAATAGTAGGTGGTAGGATGTCTTTAAATCAGAGAGAAAGATGGCAGAAACCATCGAGTCACTCAGTCTGCATACCAAATTGTGCCCTATTCCCTATGTGGTGCACACACTACTTTTGACCAGGATCCATAGTGCTCTGGTCAAAAGTAGTGCACTATATCGGGAATAGGTTGCCATTTGGAATGCAGCCCAGACAAGGTCGTGGCTCATTGCCATGGGGGTGACCAACCTGCGTGACCAACTGACGACAGAGCCTCAAATCAAAATGATTGACACAGGTAATTGCACGACATTTCCAGATATTAATTGAATGCCATCCTCTCTATAATAAGCCCATCAATATCTCAGATTGTCTTTTTTCTGTGAGTCTCCAAAAGCTGTCACTGGTCTGTCTGCTGTCTGGACTGCTCTGAACATTAACCATGGAAACTGTATGTCTCAGAGACAAAACTCACAGGAGATAAAAATTAAGGCTGTGGAAAGTGTTTCATGAAGCCCAAAAAAGTATATTGATGAATAAGAGAATCAGTTGCAGGGATGTTAATATTAAAGCAATGTACTGTACATTATATATTGATGTATGTTTTTTGAAAAGTGATTCAAATTGAAGTTGTGAAGTTAATGATACACAGTTGTGTCTAGCAAAATGGAATAATTTTAAGATACTAATGCTCTTAAATGATCATGGATCTCATGAATTACAAACATCCCATGATTAATGGCATTCTTATAGTATCAATAGAAGAAAGAAAAAAACTCTTCCTACATTTCATAAAATAGCAATACTGTCAAATGATAAGCTGTTAATATACTACATACACAATGCATGATGTGTAACTAAGAGAAAGGGACATTGTTTTGTCCTGCCTGCTGCAATGTCACCTTAGACTCTGATCATTAGTGTGCGGAATGTTTAGGCTCAATTAAAATCAGATCGCCCTCGAAATATGAACCACAAGTGAATCTGATCAGGCATTAAGATCTGTAATATCTGTATTTTAATGCCATACCAACAGCCAGGCACTCAACAACCACATACAGTGAGGGAAAAAAGTATTTGATCCCCTGCTGATTTTGCACGTTTGCCCACTGACAAAGAAATGATCAGTCTATAATTTTAATGGTAGGTTTATTTGAACAGTGTTACTAATTGTTTTCTTGGTGACTATGGTCCCAGCTGTTGTTGTAATCTACACCTCGATTATGCACACTGCCCTATCTCATCTGGACAAGCGGTACGTTATGTGAGAATGCTGTTCACTGACTGCAGCTCACACTGTTATATGTTTTAAGTAATTAATCAACAGTATGATACTGTATCAACTGAAAATAGTGGATTACCTTAGAATGCACAGTAAAATACTAGCACATTATAAGACCTTTCTGTAATTTCAACAGTAAAACACTGTAGAATGCACAGTAATATACTGTAAATGTGTTTTACAGTATTCATTATGGTGCATTATGGGAAAATATTGTGGGTGGGTAAAGAGTCTCTGACTCATTGACATATTTTAAGGCGTGCCTTTCAAGAGGCTATATTTGTTGCACCTGTGAGTGAAAATGCTGTACCCCCACAGAATACGGTAATGTACTGTATTTTAGGGATTCTACAAACCTTATCCTGAAACTCTGCAGTAACTTACTGGCCAATTGCTGGGGTAATGAATCACGTTTCACCATCTGGCAGTCCAAAGGAAGAATCTGGGTTTGGAGGATGCCAGGAGAACGCTACCTGCCCCAATGCATAGTGCCAACTGTAAAGTTTGGTGGAGGAGAAATAATGGTTTGGGGCTAGGCCCCTTAGTTCCAGTGTTCGAAAAGTAGGTTTCCACACACTTCTGGTCATGTAGTGTATGTGGTAGCGGTTCGCTAACAATGAAATGTATATAGCGGACAGATCAGAATGGCAGCAAGTCTCAAACCTTTAAAGATGCACTATGCAGAAATCACTCCGCCATTTCCTAGTTGCTAGAATTCTAATAGTTTGCCTAATTTCAGTTTATGTGACAAAACAGACAAGTATAGTGTAAAGAATCATTGTACGATTGAAACCGCTGTGAAATATATTTTCCATAACGAAAAATATCGTATTTTCAGCTGTTTGAAGCTGATGTATAAAACCTAAACTAAAAGACGCAAAAACGAAACTTAAGAATGGGAAGCATAAAATAGTGCACATAGAACAGATATATTGCTTCTTAGACTTGCTTTCAATGAGAATGACAGATCTATAAGACACATTTCTATGTGAATTTGGTCGGGTCGCCCAATACCACTCTGGTTTCTCTTCATTACTCACAACCCTGCGTGGTGGAGATTTTCTGGGGTTGTGTCCTTCTCTCACTATCCTTTTCTTGGGACGGACCAGGAGGCAGCAACAGTAACACCGACTTGACCGTGGCTGGCACTGTCACTCTGGTCCAGCGGACAAGGCCGGAATTGCCGGAAAGACTGGGGAAGACGGAAAGGTAATAGTGGCTTGACCACGGCCCGACCTGACTCCCCAGTCCACGAACCACCCCAAACTCCCCCAGTATCCAGAACCAGCACCGGACCAGCTGCCTGAGGAGGAGACGATGGACTGTGGGCCTTGAGGTGAGTAGAGTGCTGCCGAGGAGAGCCTTACTCCCTCTACCCTTGGACTGCAGCCCTCCTCTGCTACCTTTCTTTTTTTCTTCATCTGCCCTCCTCAGGCCACCACCGACCAGACCAGAACCAGCTGACCGCCAACCACCTGGAGCAGACCAACAGAAGGATAGGCCAGACCAGACACCAGCACCACCTGAACCACTGGTTGCGGAGGAAGGACCAAAGACACCAACCTACATCTGGAGCGAGCAGACCAAAGGGGAATGCCTCCATTGACCGCCAGGTCACGGTCTTCCAGGTGTGTCTGCTCACTGTGAGGTTTGTCCTTTCTCCACCCGACCCGACCCGACATCATCAAGACCAAAAACAACCCCCACCCCCAACCTGAACAATATGACCGGGATGAACCCAGGAGCAATGCACCATTACAACGCGGTGAGGCTGATGCTAATTCCCAACGAGGAGGCTGCCGAGGATGCAGCTGCCAATTGCCGGGGAGCAGCAGGAGCAGCAATGGCAAGAACAACCACCAGACCAGAAACCATGACCCGCCTGGAATTCAGGGGGGCAGTTCTCCAGAGAGGTATGGGCTTTGTACATCACGACCTAAAATGCCTTGTGAAACCCCCAGGGCCACAGGAATCATTTGAAGCCAATTTCAAGACCCACCAGTTACTAGAACAGTTTTGGTTAAAATACAGAAATTGCAAAGATTCCTTCCTCATGATGCCATCTATTTTGTGAAGTGCACCAGTCCCTCCTGCAGCAAAGCACCCCCACAGCATGATGCTCCCACCACCGTTCTTCACAGTTGGGATGGTGTTCTTCGGCTTGCAAGCCCCCCCCTTTTCCCCAAACATAACAATGGTCATTATGGCAAAACATTTTTATTTTTGTTTCATCAGACCAGAGGACATTTCTCCAAAAAGTACAATCTTTGTCTCCATGTGCAGTTGCAAACCGTAGTCTGGCTTTTTTATGGCGGTTTTGGAGCAGTGGCTTCTTCCTTGCTGAGCGACCTTTCAGGTTATGTCGATATAGGACTCGTTTTACTGTGGATATAGATACTTTTATACCTGTTTCCTTCAGCATCTTCACAAGGTCCTTTGCTGTTGTTTTGGGATTGATTTGCATTTTTCGCACAAAAGTACGATAATCTCTAGGAGACAGAACGCGTCTCCTTCCTGAGCGGTATGACGGCTGCGTGGTCCCATGGTGTTTAAACTTGCATACTATTGTTTGTACAGATGAGCGTGGTACCTTAAGGCATTTGGAAATTGCTCCCAAGGATGAACCAGACTTGTGGAGGTCTACAATTTTTTTCTGACGTCTTGGCTTATTTCTGTTGATTTTCCCATGATGTCAAGCAAAGAGGCACTGAGTTTGGCCTTGAAATACATGCACAGGTACACCTCCAAGTGACTCAAATGATGTCAATTAGCCCATCAGAAGCTTCTAAAGCCATGACATAATTTTCTGGAATTTTCCAAGCTTTTTAAAGGCACGGTCAACTTAGTGTATGTAAACTTCTGACCCACTGGAATTGTGATACAGTGAATTATAAGTGAAATAATCTGTCTGTAAACAATTGTTGGTAAAAATGACTTGTGTCATGCACAAAGTAGATGTCCTAACCGACTTGCCAAAACTATAGTTTGTTAACAAGAAATGTGTGGAGTGGTTGAAAAACAAGTCTTAATGACTCCAACCTAAGTGTATGTACACTTCCAACTTCAACTGTAAGTATTCAGGCTCTTTGCTATGAGACTCGTAATTGAGCTCAGGTGTATTGTGTTTCCATTGATCATCCTTGAGATGTTTCTACAATTGGATTGCTTTCCACCAGTGGTAAATTCTATTGATTTGACATGATTTGGAAAGGCACACACCTGTCTATATAAGGTCCCACAGTTGACAAACTGAGCAATCAGGGGAGAATGGCCTTGGTCAGGAAGGTGACCAAGAACCCAATGGTCACTCTGACAGAGCTCCAGTGTTCTTCTGTGGAGATGGGACAGCCTTCCAGAAGGACAACCATCTCTGCAGCAATCAACAAAGAAGGTCTTTATTGTAGAGTGGCCAGATGGAAGCCACTCCTCAGTAAAAGGCACATGACAGCCCACTTGGAGTTTGCCAAAAGGCACCTAAAGGACTCTCAGACCATGAGAAATAAGATTCTCTGGTCGGATGAAACCAAGATTGAACTCTTTGGCCTGAATGCCAAGCGTCACATCTGTAGGAAACCTGGCACCATCCCCATGGTGAAGCATGGTGGTGGCAGCATCATGCTGTTGGGATGTTTTTCAGCAACAGGGACTGGGAGACTTGTCATTATCAAGGGAAAGATTAACGGAGCAAAGTACAGCGAGATCCTTGATGAAAACCTGCTCCAGAGCGCTCAGGACCTCAAACTGGGATGAAGGGTTACCTTTCAACAGGACAACGAACCTAAGCACACAGTCAAGACAATGCAGGAGGGAGAAGTCTCTGAATGTCCTTGAGTGGCCCAGCCAGAGCCCGGACTTGAACCCGATCAAACATCTCTGGAGAGACCTGAAAATAGCTGTGCAGCGACGCTCCCCATCCAATTGGAGAAACTCCCCAAATACAGGTGTGCCAAGCTTGTAGCGTCATACTCAAGAAGACTCGAGGCTGTAATCGCTGCCAAAGGTGCTTCAACAAATTGCGGAGTTAAGGGTCTGAACACTTATTTAAATGTGATATTTCTGTATTTTATTTATTATAAATGTGCAAACATTTCTAAAAACCTGTTTTTGCTTTCGCATTATAGGGTATTGTGTGTAGATTGACGAGGGAAAAAACTATTGAACCAATTTTAGAATTTTTAATTCAGGCTGTAATGTAACAAAATGTGGACAAAGTCAAGAGGTCTGAATACTTTCTGAATGCAATGTATACAGTTCCTTCAGAAATTATTCATACCCCTTGACTTATTCCACATTTCGTTACAGCCTGAATTTAAAATTAATTGAATTGAGATGTTTTGGTCACTGGCATACACAGAATGAAACATAATGTCAAAGTGGAATTATGTTTTTAGAAATTTGTATAAACTTCAAAGTGTTTCCTTGGTATCAACAATATGCATATCCTTGCTTCAGGTCCTGAGCTACAGGCAGTTAGATTTGGGTATGTCATTTTAAGCAAAAATTGGAAAAAAGGTTCCGATCCTTAACAGGTTAAGGATTGGACCCTTTTTTAAATATGTTCGCCTAAAATGACATACCCAAATCTAACTGCCTGTAGCTCAGGACCTGAAGCAAGGATATGCATATTATTGATACCATTTGGAAGGAAACACGTTGAAGTTTGTGGAAATGTGAAATGAATGTAGGAGAATATAGCACATTAGATCTGGTAAAAGATAATACAAACAAAAAAAACATGCGTTTTCAAATATATATATTTTTCTTTGAAAGAGAAAGGCCACAATATAATATTGCAGTTTAGGCGCAATTTAGATTTTGGCCACTAGATGGAAGCAGTGTGTGTGCAAAGTTTCAGAATGATCCAGTAAAGCATTGCAATACTGGACTATTTTGTATCAAGTCTGCCCAAATGTGCCAAATTTGTCAATTGATACATTTTCAAGTACATAACTATAGAGAACATACAACAATGAAATGGTAATACAAAATGTAAGTTTACACACTACCAGGAATGTCATACATGATGGATCATTAACTTATACACTAACTTTCACACATCTAGATGGCCAGGTGTGATTGGTGTGGAGTCAGAGACAGCAGGGGTTCAAACTGTAGAACCCAGTTCCTACATTTGGATATAAAAATGGATTTTATTAAACAAAATGATGCTAGATTTTATCTATGGTACCCTTAGGATGACAAATCGCAGCAAGATTACTGAATGTAAGTACTTCATTTACCTTCAAAGGTGAATATATCAAACCAGTTGCCGTGATAAGTTTTTTGTTGTTGTGCACTCTCCTCAAACAATGGCATGGTATTTTGTCACTGTAATAGCTACTGTAAATTGGACAGTGCAGTTAGATTTACAAGAATGTAAGCTTTCTGCCCATATAACACTTGTCTATGTCCTAGAAAGTTTGCTGTTACTTACAACAGTCATGCTAATCACAAGTTCACTTTAGCTCAACCGTCCCGTATACGGGACACCGATCCCGTAGAGGTTAACATGATTTTTGAATGACTACCTCATCTCTTTAACCCACACATAAAATTATCTGTGAGATCCCTTAGTCGAGAAGTGAATTTCAAACACAGATTCAACCACAGAGACCAGGGAGTGTTTCCACAAAGAAGGGCATTGGTAGATGGGTAAAATTGGTAGAAAAAAAGAAAGGAAAAAAAAGCCAACATTGAATATAACTTTAAGCATGGTAAAGTTATTAATTACACTTTGGATGGTGCATCAATACACCCAGTCACTATAAAGATACAGGCGTCCTTCCTAACTCAGTTGCCAGAAATGAAGGAAACAGCTCAGGGATTTCACCATGAGGCCAATGGTGACTTTAAAACAGTTACAGAGTTTAATGTCTGTGATAGGCTGGATCAACAACAGTGAGTTACTCCACAATACTAACCTAATTGACAGAGTGAAAAGAAGGAAGCCTGTACAGAAAACAAATATTCCTAAACATGCATCCTGTTTGCAACAAGGCACTAAATTAATACTGCAAAAAATGTGCCAAAGCAATTAACTTTTTGTCCTGAGTGTTATGTTTGGGGCAAATCCAACACAACACATTACTGAATACCACTCTCAATATTTTTTAAACATAGTGGTGGCTGTATCATGTTATGGGTATAGTTGTAATCGTTAAGGACTGGGGAGTTTTTCAGGGTAAAAAATAAATGAAATGGAGCTAAGGAAAACCTTGTTCAGTCTGCTTTCCACCAGACACTGGGAGATTAATTCAGCTTTCAGCAGGACAATAACCTAAAACACAAGGCCAAATCTACACTGGAGGTCCTGAGAGGCCAAGTTACAGTTGTGACATAAATCTGCTTAAAAATCTCCGGCAAGCCCTGAAAATGGTTGTCTAGCATTGATCAACGACCAATTTGACAGAGCTTGAAGAATTTTGAAAATAATAATGGGAAAATGCTGCACAATCCATGTGTGGAAAGCTCTTAGAGACTTACTCAGAAAGACTCACAGCTGTAATCGCTGCCAAAGGTGCTTCTACAAAATATGAACTCAGTGGTGAAATGCTTACTTACAAGCCCTTAACCAACAATGCAGTGTAAAAAAAAGAGGTAAGAATACTTATATAAGTGAGATTTCTTTATTTCATTTTAAATAAAGGCATATTTTCACTTTGTCATTATGGGTTATTGTGTGTAGATCGGTGAGAATAAAAAAATATTTAATCCATTTTGAATTCAGGCTGTAACACAACAAAATGTGGAATAAGTCAAGCGGAATGAATACTTTCTGAAGGCACTGTAGGTAAGGGTAAAGTGAGTTACTGCAAGAAAGGGTACATGCAGATTGTCCAGGTAGCCAATTGATTAGCTTTTTAGCAGTCTTGTTTAGCAGTCTTATGGCTTGGGGGTAGAAGTTGTTCAGGGTCCTGTTCGTTCCAGATATGGTGCACTGGTACCGCTTGACATGCCATGGGTGGCTTGAGTCTTTGACCATTTTTTGGGCCTTCCTCTGATTCCTCCTGGTATAAAAGTATTGGATGGCAGGGAGCTCGACCCCAGTGATATACTGGGCAGTATGCACTACCTTCTGTAGCGCCTTGCGGTCCGGTGCCCTGCAGTTGCCATAGCAAGCGGTGATGCAGCCAGTCAAGATGCTCTCAATGGTGCAGCTATATAACTTTTTGAGGTTCTGAGGGCCCGTGCCAAATATTTTCAGCCTCCTGAGGGGGAAGAGGCACTGTTGTGCCCTCTTCACAACTGTATGGGTGTGGACCATGTAAATTCCTTAGTGATGTGGACACCAAGGAACTTGAAGCTCCGCTAGAGCCCCAACGATGTGGATGGGGTCGTGCTCGCCCCTCCGTTTTCCTGTAACCCACGATCAGCTCCTTTGTCTTGCTGACTTTGAGGGAGAGGTTGTTGTTCTGGCACCACACTGCCAGGTCTCTGATCTCCTCCATATAGGCTTCTTCATCATCGTCAGTGATCAGTTCTACCACGATCGTGTCGTCAGCAAACTTGATGGTGTTGAAGTCATGCACAGCCACACACATAGGTATTCCTGGTGTGTGAGGGCAGTGTGGAGTGCAATAGGTCTGTGGATCTGTAAATACAGTCATACTTGACTGCACATTCATCATTTATACTATATATCCTATTGTGTACATGTCCATTTTATTGCTATGCATAACATTTTCGTTTTTATTTGACTTTTGATTATTATTGATGTTGATACACTATATACACAAAAGTATGTGGACACCTCTTCAAATTAGTAGATTTGGCTATTTCAGCCACCTGTTGCTGACAGTTGTATAAAATCGAACACACAGACATGCAATCTCAATAGACAAACATTGGCATTAGAATGGCCTTACTGAATAGCTCAAACACTTTCAACGTGGCACCGTCATAGGATGCCACCTTTCCAACAAGTCAGTTCGTCTAATGTCTACCCTTCTAGAGCTGCCCCGGTCAACTGTAAGTGCTGTTATTGTGAAGTGGACGTCTAGGAGCAACAACAGCTCAGCTGTGACGTAGTAGGCCACACAAGCTCACAGAACGGGCCCACCGAGTGCTGAAGGGCGTAGCGCGTAAAAGTTGTCTGTCCTTGGTTGCAACTCTCACTACCAAGTTCCAAACTGCCTCTGGAAGCAACGTCAGCACAATAACTGTTTGTCGGCAGCTTCATGAAATGGGTTTCCATTGCCGAGCAGCCACACCATGCACAATGCCAAGTGTTGGCTGGAGTGGTGTAAAGCTCACCACCATTAGACTCTGGAGCAGTGGAAACACGTTCTCTGGAGTAATGAATCACTCTTCACCATCTGGCAGTCCAACGGATGAATCTGGGTTTGGCGGATGCCAGGAGAACACTACCTGCCCGATTGCATTGTGCCAATTCTAAAGTTTGGTGGAGGAGGAATAATGGTCTGGGGCAGTTTTTCATGGTTCAGGCTCCTCAGCTCCAGTCAAGGGAAATCTTAACGCTACAGCATACAATGACATTCTAGACGATTTTTTGCTTACAACTTTGTAGCAACAGTTTGGGGAAGGCCCTTTCCTGTTTCAGCATGACAATGCCCCCGTACACAAAACGAGGTCCATACAGAAATGGTTTATCGAGATCGGTGTGGAATAACCTTTTTTTGTTGGTATTTTACCCCCTTTTTCATGGTATCCAATTGGTAGTTACAGTCTTGTCCCATCACTGCTACTCCAGTATGGACACGGAAGAGGCGAAGGTCGGGAGTCGTGCGTCCTCCGAAACACAACCCAACTAAGCCGCACTGCTTCTTGACACAGTGCCCGCTTAACCTGGAAGCCAGCCACACCAATGTGCCGGAGGAAACACCGTACACCTGGCGACCAAGTCAGCGTGCACTGCGCCCAGCCCGCCACAGGAGTTGCTAGTGCGCGATGGGACAAGAACATCCCTGCCAGCCAAACCCTCCCCTACCCTGGATGGCGCTGGGCCAGTTGTGCGCCGCCCCACGGGTCTCCCGGTCGCGGCCGGCTATGACAGAGCCTGGACTCGAATCAGGATTTCTAGTGGCACTGCTATCACTGCGATGCAGTGCCTTAGGCCACTCGGGAGGCCTGGTGTGGAAGACCTTGACTGGCCTGCACAGAGCCCTGACATCAACCCCATCGAACACCTTTGGGATGAATTGGAACACCGATTGCGAGCCAGGCCTAATCACCCAACATCAGTGCCCGACCTCACTAATTATCTTGTGGCTGAATGGAAGCAAGTCCCCATAGCAATGTTCCAACATCTAGTGGAAAGCCTTCCCAGAAGAGTGGAGGCTGTTATAGCATATTAATGCCCATGATTTTGAAATGAGATATTCGACTAGCAGATGACCAGATATTTTTGGTCATGTTGTGTATTTGTACTGCACTGTTGAGGGAGCTTGCAAGTAAGCATTTCGCTGGATCATTTACAGTGTATTTGTTAAGTATTCAGACCCATTGACTTTTTCCACATTTTGTTACGTTACAGCCTTCTTCTAAAATTGATTAAATAGTTTTTTTCCCTCATCAATCTACACACAATACCCCATAATGACAAAGTAAAAACAGGTTTTTAGAATATCACATTTACATAAGTACTTTGTTGAAGCACCTTGGGCAGCGATTACAGCCTCGAGTATTCTTGGGTATGACGCTACAAGCTTGGCACACCTGTATTTGGCGAGTTTCTCCAATTCTTCTCTGCAGATCCTCTCAAGCTCTGTCAGGTTGGATGGGGAGCGTCTCTGGAGCAGGTTTTCATCAAGGATCTCTCTGTACTTTGCTGCGTTCATCTTTCCCTCGATCCTGACTAGTCTCCCAGTCCCTGCCGCTGAAAAACATCCTCACAGCATGATGCTGCCACCACCATGCTTCACCGTTGGGATGGTGCCAGGTTTCTTACAGATGTGAAGCTTGGCATTTAGTCCAAAGAGTTCAATCTTGGTTTCATCAGACAGGAGAATCTTGTTTCTCATGGTCTGAGAGTCCTTTAGGTGCCTTTTTGGCAAACTCCAAGTGGGCTGTCATGTGCCTTTTACTGAGGAGTGGCTTCCGTCTAGCCACTATACCATAAAGGCCTGATTGGTGGAGTGCTGCAGAGATGGTTGTCCTTCTGGAAGGTTCTCCCATCTCCACAGAGGAACTATTGAGCTCTGTCAGACTGAACATTGGGTTCTTGGTCACCTCTCTGACCAAGGCCCTTCTCTCCCCGATTGCTCAGTTTGGCTGGGCAGCTCTAGGAAGAGTCTTGGTGGTTCCAAACTTCTTCCATTTAAGAATGATGGAGGCCACTGTGTTCTTGGGGACCTTCAATGCTGCAGAAATGGTTTGGTGCCCTTCCCCAGATCTGTGCCTCAACTCAATCATGTCTCGGAGCTCTACGAAAATGGTTTTGCTCTGACATGCACTGTTAACTGTGGGACCCTGTATAGACAGGTGTGTGCCTTTCCAAATCATGTCCAATCAATGGAATTTACCACAGGTTGACTCCAATCAAGTTGTAGAAACCTCTCAACTTGTGACTCCCGAGTGGCGCAGTGGTCTAAGGCACTGCATCGCAGTGCTAGCTGTGCCACTAGAGATCCTGATTCGAGTCCAGGCTCTGTCGCAGCCGGCCGCGACCGGGAGACCCATGGGCGGTGCACAATTGGTCAGCGTCGTCGGGGAGGGTTTGGCCGGCAGGGATGTGGGTTCGTTTCCCACGGGGGGCCAGTATGAAAAAAATAATAAATAAATAAATAAAATAAAATACATGTATGCATTCACTAACTGTAAGTCGCTCTGGATAAGAGCGTCTGCTAAATGACTAAAATGATCAATGGAAACAGGATGCACCTGAGTTCAATTTCGAGTCTCATAGTAAAGGGTCTGAATACTTATGTGAATAAGGTATTTCTGTTTTTTATTTTGTCATAAATTTGCAAACATTTCTAAAAACCTATTTTCGCTTTGTCATTATGGGGTATTGTGTGTATATTAAGGTGTGAAAAAAAATATTTTATCCTTTTTAGAATCTTAAGGTCTTAATACTTTCCGAATGCACTGTATACCTGCTGTAAACTGTGTATGTGAAAAATTAACTTTGATTTGATTTGATATAAATCTTTATTGTTTCCTTGAATGATTTTCAATTTGAGTGTCATTATTTTTATATAGCCTACACTCTCGTTCTGAACTTTTAACGCTGGTCGGACAGCTGTGTCTTTGTGACAATGACAACAAGAGCAGCCGCTTACCAATTTGACAGCTCCAACGCATTATACCCAACATTGACTAAACAAAAACAACTATATGCTATGCAGTGTGTCGTTTATCTCGGGTTAAAATTCAACGGATTGAAACTAAGCTTATGAGAATGTATGAATGGCTTTCTCCTTTGCCACGTAGGGCCACTGTAGTTTTCTTATTTATCTGACCTATGTGTTTTCAGTACTATTTTCTATTATTCTGAAGGTGTTTATTTCTACTACCGTGCTGTGGGAAACATTGTAGATCAGATGCAGATGTATGCGACTGGTGCAATTTAGTCTGCCCTTGTCATTTTCTTTGAGTCCACATTCATCACTGAGAGAAATAGAGAGCTTCACAGACGAGAAACGTCACCAACTTAAAGTTATGCAACTTAACAAATAAAATACACTTGTTTACACCTGTTCATATTCCTTCCAGTGCTGGGGGTAATGTGTTACAAAAGTAAAGCGTTACGTAATCACATTACTTTCATGAGTAACAGAATAAAATCATGCTTTTTCAAATTGGTAATATTATTACAGTTACTTTGTCAAACAACGTGTGCGTTACTTTCAGAATCACATCTCTTCCGGGCGTGTTTCAATGATCCAATCTTGATTTGTTTCCTCATTAAGTTCTCGAGCGGAGAAAGGCTGTTTGGAGAAATATCATGACAGCTTCTGTCCATAGAAATGTATAGAGGGCTCATCTCTCATCTTTGCCATTGATCACTTCTGTGATAGCAAAGCTCATAGAGGGCTTCCCATCTAGTGGCAAGTGTGCCCTTTATACATCTCTATGGGTCCGTGTATGTGCGTTCTATAAGCAGAACTGGCGGCTCGAGAGAAAGATTTTGAATGAAAAGATAGGAAATCTGTACAGATGTTTGGCTTACAAGTTCTGCTCTATCATATTGGCTGCTAAATTAGCCATTTATACTTAGCCATATATACTAGCAGCCAATATGATAGCGCATAACTTGTAGACTAGCACAGGAAAGCAGCGCCACAGATGAAAGGAGAAATTAGTGATCAAACCTGAGTTAGTAAGTAGCCTATCTTTGGTAGAACTCCTCCCTCCGACAGTCAAACAAACTATGAGATAAAAACAAAAATTAATTAAAGTAATGCAAAGTAATGTAACTAGTAATACAAAGAAATATTGTAAAGTAACATGTTAATTTTTCAAGTAACTAATCCCAACACTGATTCCTTCTCATACACAGTGTTATGCATGAGAAATTGGTGGGAAGGTCAATTTGAATGAAGAACAGCCTTGAGTGAAGAAGCCACAGAGAAAAATATAACTTTGTAATCGTGACATGTCATACTGCTTAATTACCCTCTTCTGAAGCATTTAAGGATCCCCACCCACCCATCCATCAACACACACACCAGTAACATACTGCGGTTTCGGTGGGCCACCCGCAAGGTCGAATTTTGGTAGGGGGATTTTTTTGGGGAAAACAGCTAACAATCCTACAATTCTTCACGTTGCCGTGGGGCAAAGAGAAAAATGTGCAGTTCTATAACTATTTTAATGGTATTCTAAACATTTTGCAATGAGGCTGAGAGAATTGTGCATATTTAAAGCACATTTCCTGCTATTCCACACATTTTGCCATGAGGCTGAGAGAATGTTGCAGTTTTGCGGTTTTACAGCACATTTTGTGACGGCTTAGTACGTGTTCATTTTCTATCTGGGGAAGGGGTGGGGGGGCGACCTCCAGTGCAAGCTGTGGTACGCCACACACGCACACACATAATCACACACACACACCACCCTCCCCACATAAAATCTCATAATGAAATGTCCTTGGTAGCTATTTTCTGCAATAATCCGCACGTCTCTTGAACCTCTGACTTGACAAGGTAATCTCCTTGTGTCCCTCAGTTGGATCCAAACAGTTTTTACTGCTTTTTTAATTAATACAGCAACATGGATACAACAATTCTCTAGTTTCAAGGTATTCTGGCCAGAGCAAAATAACTACAGTTTGCTTTACATTCAGTACATAGCACAGGATGAAGTCAGAGACATTTTTTATCCAAAACAGGACAGTACATTCGGATTCATTCATCCATTGTATTGATATACTATCTAAGTGTTAAACAGTAGATTTTTATGACCAGAAATACAGAAACACAAAGTTAAGACGTTAACGAATATTGAGAAAACTAATGTAGTTCAAGAACACAAGAAGAAAATCAACAGCATCAAAATGCAGTGGAGAACAAAGCTCTACTTGAACACAATAAGAGGCCAGGGCACAGTATGAGAAATCCAATCAGACACTCCAATCTAGAGATGTATTAGTCCCCTGCCAAGATTCCCGGAACAATAGCATAATTGAGGTCATCAAGAATTCTATCCATTTGGAGGCTTGCAGGCAGGCAGGCAACGCTGAGTGCTGTTTAGTGTTTAGCTAGCAGTCTAAGATTACAACTAAAGGATCCTTACTGTTGTCATTAGGTTGGCAATCATTTCACAATGGATAGGATCGACTCCCCATCATCCATGTGATGTCAATCTGTTTCTAACCTCTAAAAGTCTAAGCCTTTGGGGAGGAGTTCTACTAAGCTAACGGAATTGTTTTAAGATGGTCATACCAAAGATTAGCCCATTATTACCCCGTATACAACATGGCATATTGAATACACAGCGGTTCAAATCACCTCAAGATAAAAACATAATACTCAATATCATTAAGTTAGACTAAATATTAGCATATTCAAGTGTAATAACATTCAATCTGGATAATAACACAAAATAAATTATATGCTAGAGAAATGTATCGACAAATATTACAACAACACGCAACACCCAAACATGATGGAAGATAAATGTGGAGAATCAATTTCCAAGAGAAAACGCGACTCCTCGACTGATACAGATGATTTATGCTTTTCACCACTGGGACTGGTAAGTGTGGAAAGCAACCTCTTGAAGTTGATAAATGACAAACTGGGCATACTAGAGTTGGTCAGTAATGATGTAAAAGAGTTGAAGGTGAGTCTTGAAATGAGTGACGGAAAAGCTGCGATAAAGCTGCGGAGAAAGATACAAAAAAACGAATAGGGACAGTCACTAAGATAGAAACGGACGTTAAGGAACTTAAAAAGGAGATCCTTTCTGAGAGAAGCCTTACTAGACATACAAACTAGATCGATGAGAGAAAATCTAGTACTTACCGGTATCCAGGAAAAAGAAGGAGAGGTTACTGAAAAAATTGTGAAGGGCTTCTCTCTTACAGCGCTTCAAATCCCACTCGAGGCTGTCAATAAAATCCAACTTGAAAGTGTACACCGTTTCGGACAACGAGGACAAAGATATGAGCGTCCAATCGTTGCTAAATTTGCTTTCTTTAAGGATAAAGTAATGGTTAAAAGCCTAGGTAAAAGACTTGCTGGCACGAAAATAGGCATGAGTGATCAGTTCCCGAGGGAGATTGTAGAATGGCGCAATGTTCTGTACCCAATCTTCAAGGAAAATAGATTAAAAGGGAAGCGTGTCGCTCTCGTTGTCGATAAACTGTATATTGACAACTAAATGTTCCGCGACACAAAGACTACTCCATGGCTATTCTGAAAGTTCTAATAGAGGAGTCGAATAATGGAATACCCAAAACTAGCCATTTATAGTATGTATAGTATTTTATAAAGGGATAAGACGGTATTACAAGAAAAGATAACAAGCAAAATAATACATCTTCAAATATATCTAAATTAGAACACAAGTACTCAATCAACATAGTGGAGATAACAACACAGCAAACAAAATACATAGAAGGCACAGTATGTGGGTATGTGTGGATGAATTGTGATGGAAGGTGTGGTGTGCGTTTTTGTGTTTGAAAAAGTGTGGCGTTAAGTGAGTGAGAAACAAAATGGTTGCATATCCCAGAACCAACGAGTGTCTGTGAGCAGGGGTTGTGAGAGAGAGCTTTCAATGTTGTGCAGATGAGGGATATACATTTTAAAATATAGTATACATCTAATCTATTTTTTTATTGTCCTATCATGATGGAACGATCCCCAACCCTATATCCTAGACACCAACCTGTGCGACCCATACACCAAACAGAAGCCCCCATCTGTTTTATGGACCTGCTGTGAGTTGCCTATATGCAGCCAAAACAGAAAAATAAATGCGGTCAGAGACCTACTTGAGCAGCACCGCCCCCTCAAGGTTCTGAACCTGCCTGGCAGGGTTGGTCCTACAAAGCCAGAGCCCCCTGATGGGAGAGCATAATATACAAGGACATTCTCAAAGCTGCTAATGAGAACCTTGACGACCTTGTACCTAGCCGGTGGGGATTACGGTGGGGTACCCCCACTCAGGTAGTGGCAGTGCTGGCAACATTGGCTGCAGTAACCCATGGGGAGGGGGTCACACTCGGACAATCAGAGAGGGGGCTTATTATTGTGGCCCAAGTGGCACAAAATAATCAAAGGTCTGACTGCACGGAGATGCTTGGGGAAAATGGTTACAACGGGGGACCAGAGTGTTTGTGTCTCAGGTGAAGAAGGTGGATCTGATCTCCATCACCTAGGACTTGAAATAGATTAAATAGATTAATCAAATCTCACATTGTTGTCAATTTTTGCTCAATCTTGCATGCTTTCTCAAAAAGTTGTAACAGTATATTCATTCGTAAATCAGGTCCTTTCTTGAGTTTGGCTCTGGGATGTAACAACCGTTGAGCATCTGATCTTATGGTTGATTGTGGAGGAAAGGGGTTGAGTGTGTTAGAGTATGTGCATGTGTGTTTATCCCATATCTGTTTGCAAGGGGGTAAGGATGTTAGGGAGAATATAGAATGAACCACAATAATTGTTTGCTAAAATAATAATTGCTTGTCAAAAATGTAATGTAATACAATGGCAATCCAGGTTCTAGGTTAAAATCCTACGCATGAACTGCCAACATTATTACGCATATTAATTGATAATGATGGAAAATAAGATATGCAAGATATTTGAATAGATAGATATTTTTAAATAGCTAAATATATATATTGAGGTGAGAGCATTGGATATGCTTTTGGCGGTTGAACTGCTTCTGTTTTGTTGGTGGCACTGTGTGCTGTTTTCCCTCTCGGGGGCCTAGGGATCCGGGGGAACGGGGGTGGTATGCTGATCACTGGGATGACGGCACAACATGGGATGGGGAGGGGCTTTAGCTGGGGAATTAGTGGAGAACAATTGGAGGGTTACTTAGTAGCAATGCAAATACAGCTACAGTGGGGAGAACAAGTATTTGATACACTGCCGATTTTGCAGGTTTTCCTACTTACAAAGCATGTAGAGGTCTGTAATTTTTATCATAGGTACACTTCAACTGTGAGAGACGGAATCTAAAACAAAAATCCAGAAAATCACAATGTATGATTTTTAAGTAATTAATTTGCATTTTATTGCATGACATAAGTATTTGATCACCTACCAACCAGTAAGAATTCCGGCTCTCACAGACCTTTTAGTTTTTCTTTAAGAAGCCCTCCTGTTCTCCACTCATTACCTGTATTAACTGCACCTGTTTGAACTCGTTACCTGTATAAAAGACACCTGTCCACACACTCAATCAAACAGACTCCAACCTCTCCACAATGGCCAAGACCAGAGAGCTGTCTAAGGACATCAGGGATAAAATTATAGACCTGCACAAGGCTGGGATGGGCTACAGGACAATAGGCAAGCAGCTTGGTGAGAAGGCAACAACTGTTGGCGCAATTATTAGAAAATGGAAGAAGTTCAAGATGACGGTCAATCACCATCGGTCTGGGGCTCCATGCAAGATCTCACCTCGTGGGGCATCAATGATCATGAGGAAGGTGAGGGATCAGCCCAGAACTACACAGCAGGACCTGGTCAATGACCTGAAGAGAGCTGGGACCACAGTCTCAAAGAAAACCATTAGTAACACACTACGCCGTCATGGATTAAAATCCTGCAGTGCACGCAAGGTCCCCCTGCTCAAGCCAGCACATGTCCAGGCCCATCTGAAGTTTGCCAATGACCATCTGGATGATCCAGAGGAGGAATGGGAGAAGGTCATGTGGTCTGATGAGACAAAAATAGAGCTTTTTGGTCTAAACTCCACTTGCCGTGTTTGGAGGAAGAAGAAGGATGAGTACAACCCCAAGAACACCATCCCAACCGTGAAGCATGGAGGTGGGAACATCATTCTTTGGGGATGCTTTTCTTTAAAGGGGACAGGACGACTGCACCGTATTGAGGGGAGGATGGATGGGGCCATGTATCGCGAGATCTTGGCCAACATCCTCCTTCCCTCAGTACGAGCATTGAAGATGGGTCGTGGCTGGGTCTTCCAGCATGACAACGACCCGAAACACACAGCCAGGGCAACTAAGGAGTGGCTCCGTAAGAAGCATCTCAAGGTCCTGGAGTGGCCTAGCCAGTCTGCAGACCTGAACCCAATAGAAAATCTTTGGAGGGAGCTGAAAGTCCGTATTGCCCAGCGACAGCCCCGAAACCTGAAGGATCTGGAGAAGGTCTGTATGGAGGAGTGGGCCAAAATCCCTGCTGCAGTGTGTGCAAACCTGGTCAAGACCTACAGGAAACGTATGATCTCTGTAATTGCAAAGAAAGGTTTCTGTACCAAATATTATGTTCTGCTTTTCTGATGTATCAAATACTTATGTCATGCAATAAAATGCAAATTAATTACTTAAAAATCATACAATGTGATTTTCTGGATTTTTGTTTTAGATACCGTCTCTCACAGTTGAAGTGGACCTATGATAAAAATTACAGACCTCTACATGCTTTGTAAGTAGGAAAACCTGCAGAATCGGCAGTGTATCAAATACTTGTTCTCCCCACTGTATATGGACACTCAATCACTATGGTATTTTTTATTGGTACATTTACAAACATATATAATGATAAATAGATTTGAAACTTGTATCTCATTATGGTATGTGGTGAAATAAGTATATCCAGTTATAATTGTAATGGCTTAGCAGATAATAACAAAAGAGGAGCAAAAGGGGTGATGATATTAATTAACAGTAATTTCGATCCGAATGTGCAAATTGTCCAAACAGATACGCAAGGTAGATGGATTATTTTAAATATGTTATTGGACTATAAACAGATATGGCTCATTAACCTTTACTGACCAAATAATGATGATCCAGACTTCTTTGACAATATATATAATAAATGATCAACTCGGCAAGCAATTCAAGACTCTATTATTATTGTGGGAGATTATAATACCGTTTTAAATAGTTCAATGGACCATAAAGGAAATCAAACTACAAACAATCACCCTCATGCTCTTAAGGAAATCGTGAATGTCATGAATACATTAGAACAAGTAGATATATGGAGGCTTAAATATCCTGATCTACTGAGATATACATGGCGGAGATTCAATCAAGCTAGTCTTCTTGACTTCTTTCTTATGTCATTCTCGTTCGCACCAAAAGTTTAAAAAGTGTTGATAGGGGACAGAATATGGTCAGACCCTCATATAATTGGCATATACATTACTCTTACTGAATTTCCACGTGGGCGAGGATATTTGACATTTATTCAAAGCCTATTGGATGATAAGTTGTTTTTAACTAGGACAGAGGTATTTATAACAGATTTTTTTCAGACATAACATAGGTACAGCAAATCCCCTTATTGTATGGGACACCTTTAAATGTGCCTTTAGAGGCCATGCAATTCAGTACTCATCTCGAAAACAAAAGCAATTTAGGTCAAAAGAGTCCATACTAACAAAGGAAATAGAAGCTCTAACAGAACAGATAGATAGCAATACAACCTGTAACATAGAGGCTCAGAATAAATTAGAGGAAAATCAAAAAGAAATGGAGAAACTTATTCAAGAAAGATCAAGTGTAATATATTATAAAAATAAAGCAAACTGGATGGAATATAGGGTAAAATTCACAAAATTATTTTTTTATCTTCAACATAGGAATGCTACCAAAAAGAATTTACTGAAACTGGTTACAAATGACGGAGTCACCCATGATTCACCAAATTATATTTTGAAGGAGGAAACAAAGTACTTTAAGCATATGTTTTCGTTTCAGTTGCCTCCATCTCCTCTAACTGAGCTAATTGTAGAGCTTTTTTTCTATTGATAATGTAACATTAACAGCCATACAGAAAGACTAATGTGAAGGTTAAATTACAGAGGAGGAACTTCTGGATGCAATTAAAGACTTTAAGTCTGGAAAAACTCAAGGGTTGGATGGCATACCAGTCGAGGTATACCAAACCTTTTTTGATATACTCAGAGAACCGTTATTAGCATGTTTTAACCACTCCTATTTAAATGGTAGATTATAAAACACTCAAGAATAAGGTCTGATTTTATTATTACTGAAACAGGATACAAGTGTAAAATATAAAGATCCAGTCCATTAAAAATATTGGAGGCCCCTTACACTTCAGTGTTGTGATGCAAAAATTCTAGCAAAATAAATAGCACATAGAATTAAAAAGGTAATGTTGGACATTATTTATTCTAATCAGACAGGTTTTTTACATGGACGATACATTGGAGATAATATAAGGCAAGTACTGGCAACAATAGAACACTATGAAAAATCTGGGAAACCAGGCCTGCTATTCATAGCAGACTTCGAAAAGGCATTTGATAAAGTACGACTGGGGTTTATATATAAATACCAGGAGCATTTCAATTTTTGATAATCTCTTATAAATTGGGTTAAAATCATGTATAGTAACCCTAGGTGTAAAATAGTAAATAATGGCTATTTCTCAGAAAGTTTTAAACTGTCAAGAGGAGTGAAACAAGGTTGTCCACTATCGTCATATCTATTTATTATGGCCATCGAGATGTTAGCTATTAAAATCTGATCCAACAATAATATCAAGGGATTAGAAATCAAGGGCCTAAATACAAAGGTGTCATTGTACGCTGATGATTCATGTTTTCTTTTAAATCCACAACTTGAATCCCTCCACAGCCTCATAGAGGATATAGATACAGTGGGGGAAAAAAGTATTTAGTCAGCCACCAATTGTGCAAGTTCTCCCACTTAAAAAGATGAGGGAGGCCTGTAATTTTCATCATAGGTACACGTCAACTATGACAGACAAAATGAGAAGAAAAAAAATCCACAAAATCACATTGTAGGATTTTTAATGAATTTATTTGCAAATTATGGTGGAAAATAAGTATTTGGTCAATAACAAAAGTTGATCAATACTTTGTTTATATACCCTTTGTTGGCAATGACACAGGTCAAACGTTTTCTGTAAGTTTTCACAAGGTTTTCACACACTGTTGCTGGTATTTTGGCCCATTCCTCCATGCAGATCTCCTCTAGAGCAGTGATGTTTTGGGGCTGTCGCTGGGCAACACAGACTTTCAACTCCCTCCAAAGATTTTCTATGGGGTTTAGATCTGGAGACTGGCTAGGCCACTCCAGGACCTTGAAATGCTTCTTACGAAGCCACTCCTTCGTTGCCCAGGCGGTGTGTTTGGGATCATTGTCATGCTGAAAGACCCAGCTACGTTTCATCTTCAATGCCCTTGCTGATGGAAGGAGGTTTTCACTCAAAATCTCACGATACATGGCCCCATTCATTCTTTCCTTTACACGGATCAGTCGTCCTGGTCCCTTTGCAGAAAAACAGCCCCAAAGCATGTTGTTTCCACCCCCATGCTTCACAGTAGGTATGATGTTCTTTGGATGCAACTCAGCATTCTTTGTCCTCCAAACACGACGAGTTGAGTTTTTACCAAAAAGTTATATTTTGGTTTCATCTGACCATATGACATTCTCCCAATCCTCTTCTGGATCATCCAAATGCACTCTAGCAAACTTCAGATGGGCCTGGACATGTACTGGCTTAAGCAGGGGGACACGTCTTGCACTGCAGGATTTGAGTCCCTGGCGGCATAGTGTGTTACTGATGGTAGGCTTTGTTACTTTGGTCCCAGCTCTCTGCAGGTCATTCACTAGGTCCCCCCGTGTGGTTCTGGGATTTTTGCTCACCGTTCTTGTGATCATTTTGACCCCACGGGGTGAGATCTTGCGTGGAGCCCCAGATCGAGGGAGATTATCAGTGGTCTTGTATGTCTTCCATTTCCTAATAATTGCTCCCACAGTTGATTTCTTCAAACCAAGCTGCTTACCTATTGCAGATTCAGTCTTCCCAGCCTGGTGCAGGTCTACAATTTTGTTTCTGGTGTCGTTTGACAGCTCTTTGGTCTTGGCCATAGTGGAGTTTGGAGTGTGACTGTTTGAGGTTGTGGACAGGTGTCTTTTATACTGATAACAAGTTCAAACAGGTGCCATTAATACAGGTAATAAGTGGAGGACAGAGGAGCCTCTTAAAGAAGAAGTTACAGGTCTGTGAGAGCCAGAAATCTTGCTTGTTTGTAGGTGACCAAATACTTATTTTCCACCATATTTTCAAATAAATTCATTAAAAATCCTACAATGTGATTTTCTGGAGAAAAAAAATCTCAATTTGTCTGTCATAGTTGACGTGTACCTATGATGAAAATTACAGGCCTCTCTCATCTTTTTAAGTGGGAGAACTTGCACAATTGGTGGCTGACTAAATACTTTTTTCCCCACTCTATATGTTCTAACCTCTCTGGATTGCAACCAAATTATGATAAATGTACTATATTACGTATTGGATCACTAAAAAATAAAAATTTTACATTACCATGTAGTTTACCAATAAAATGGTCCGATGGTGATGTGGATATACTCAGAATACATATCCCAAATGAAATTAATGATCTCATTCCAATAAATGTAAAAGAAAGTTAGCAAAAATAGATAAGATCTTGCTATCATGGAAAGGTAAATACCTGTCAATTTGTGGAAAAATCACCCTGATTAACTCTTTAGTATTATCCCAGTTTACATATTTGCTTATGGTTTGGCCTACGCCTAGCGAACAGTTTTTTAAATTATATGAGAAAAAAATATTCCATTTAATTTGGAACTGCAAGCCAGACAAAATGAAATGGGCCTATTTATATAATGAATATGAATTCGGAGGACGGAAAGTATTAAATATTAAAGCATTAGACCTATCACTAAAAGCTTCAGTCATACAAAAGTTATCCTTAAATCCGTACTGGTTCTCTAGCAAATTAGTAAAATTGTCTCACCCAATGTTCAAGAATGGCCTTTTTACCTTTATTCAGATTACAACCTCTCACTCTCAGTTATTTGAAAAATAAATAATCTCCCAAATATCACTATTTCTAAAACAAGCCATAGAAAGTTGGTTGCAATTTCAATTTAATCCTCCAGAAACTACAGAAAAAATTATGCAACAAATATTGTGGTTAAACTCAAATATACTAATTGATAAAAAACCTTTTTTTTTTACAAAATGTTTTTTAAAAGTATAATCTTCATAAAATATATAGTCGGTAGGACTGGTGGAGTTATGTCGCACATTCAGCTAACAAAAACATATGGAAATATCTGCTCTACCCAAAATTACAACCAAATAATTGCAGCATTACCGCAAAAATGGAAGAGGAAAGTGGAAGGGGGAAAAAGTAAGGAACTTGTCTGTCGGCCTTGCATTAAAGAACATAATTGGTTAAAGAAAACTGTGATAAATAAAAAAGTATACCAGTTTCATTTAAGGACCAAAGGATTGACAGCCGTCCCATATAGATTGGAAAATAGTTGGGAAGAGATTTTTGACGTATCGTTTTCTTGGCATAGTGTTTATGAACTGATAGGCAAAACGACACCGGATTCAAAACTTAGAATTTTTCAATTTAAATTATTATATAAAATTCTTGCTACCAATAGAATGTTATTTGTATGGGGGATACAATCCTCCCAGCTCTGCAGATTTTGCTGTGAAGAGACAGAATCATTAGATCATTTGTTTTGGTACTGTCCATTTGTAGCTTGTTTTTGGACACAGGTCCAGGAATGGCTAAAGGATTGCAATATTTACCTGGAGCTAACCCTGCAGATAGCATTACTGGGTGATCTGAAAAGTCATAGTCAATCGATCAATAATATAATAATACTTTTAGCAAAAATGTTTATTTTCAATTTACAATCTGTAGAAACAATGAGCAAAGAAAGGTTCAGAACTTTTGTAAAACATCACATCATAGTTGAAAAATATATGGCAAATAGAAATCCAATATGTATATATATATATATATATATATATATATATATATATATATATATATATATATATATATATATATATATATATATGTATATATATATATATGTATATATATATATTTGCGAGAAGAAAAAAAACATATGGGGGATTGGAAGTGATGCAGACAATTACATTGATGGAAGTTACAATCTATCTGCAATATTAAAACTGACCTACCCCCTAATTTTTTTTAAAACAAAAATAAGATGGTCATACCATGGATCATTTAGCTATTTGATTTAGAATTTTAGGACCCCTGTAGGTATCCCCCAAAAGTAAAATATTTGATATAATATTGAATTTGGCCTATACTACTAAAGCCCATAGAAACACATTAAATAACACATTCATAAATGGCAAAAAAGACAGTCCAAAAATAAATCTGAAGGAATAAGGTTTTGAAGTGTCTGTCCTATATCTAGGAGATATAAGAAAGCTCAGAAAATATTTTTGTTTTTTTGACACATACAGTGGGGAGAACAAGTATTTGATACACTGCCGATTTTGCAGGTTTTCCTACTTACAAAGCATGTAGAGGTCTGTAATATGTATCATAGGTACACTTCAACTGTGAGAGATGGAATCTAAAACAAAAATCCAGAAAATCACATTGTATGATTTTTAAGTAAATAATTTGCATTTTATTGCATGACATAAGTATTTGATCACCTACCAACCAGTAAGAATTCCGGCTCTCACAGACCTGTTTGTTTTTCTTTAAGAAGCCCTCCTGTTCTCCACTCATTACCTGTATTAACTGCACCTGTTTGAACTCGTTACCTGTATAAAAGACACCTGTCCAAACACTCAATCAAACAGACTCCAACCTCTCCACAATGGCCAAGACCAGAGAGCTGTGTAAGGACATCAGGGATAAAATTGTAGACCTGCACAAGGCTGGGATGGGCTACAGGACAATAGGCAAGCAGCTTGGTGAGAAGACAACAACTGTTGGCCCAATTATTAGAAAATAGAAGAAGTTCAAGATGATGGTCAATCACCCTTGGTCTGGGGCTCCATGCAAGATCTCACCTCGTGGGGCATCAATGATCAGGAGGAAGGTGAAGGATCAGCCCAGAACTACACGGCAGGACCTGGTCAACCTGAAGAGAGCTGGGACCACAGTCTCAAAGAAAACCATTAGTAACACACTATGCCGTCATGGATTAAAATCCTGCAGCGCACGCAAGGTCCCCCTGCTCAAGCCAGCGCAAGTCCAGGCCCGTCTGAAGTTTGCCAATGACCATCTGGATGATCCAGAGGAGGAATGGGAGAAGGTCATGTGGTCTGATGAGACAAAAATATAGCTTTTTGGTCTAAACTCCACTCGCCGTGTTTGGATGAAGAAGAAGGATGAGTACAACCCCAAGAACACCATCCCAACCGTGAAGCATGGAGGTGGAAACATAATTATTTGGGGCTGCTTTTCTGCAAAGGGGACAGGACGACTGCACCGTATTGAGGGGAGGATGGATGGGGCCATGTATCGCGAGATCTTGGCCAACAACCTCCTTCCCTCAGTAAGAGCATTGAAAAGCATGACATCGACCTGAAACACACAGCCAGGGCAACTAAGGAGTGGCTCCGTAAGAAGCATCTCAAGGTCCTGGAGTGGCCTAGCCAGTCTCCAGACCTGAACCCAATAGAACATTTTTGGAGGGAGCTGATAGTCCGTATTGCCCAGCAACAGCCCCGAAACCTGAAGGATCTGGAGAAGGTCTGTATGGAGGAGTGGGCCAAAATCCCTGCTGCAGTGTGTGCAAACCTGGTCAAGACCTACAGGAAACGTATCGTCTCTGTAATTGCAAACAAAGGTTTCTGTACCAAATATTAAGTTCTGTTTTTCTGATGTATCAAATACTTATGTCATGCAATAAAATGCCAATTAATTACTTAAAAATCATACAATATGATTTTCTGGATTTTTGTTTTAGATTCTGTCTCTCACAGTTGAAGTGTACCTATGATAAAAATTACAGACCTCTACATGCTTTGTAAGTAGGAAAACCTGCAAAATCGGCAGTGTATCAAATGCTTGTTCTCCCCACTGTATTTAACCCCTTTTTTTTGGCACAAAACTTCCTCCATACTTCCATTTTTTTTTTTTTTTTTACGGTACCGGGTTACCTTCAGACGAGTCCAGTGACACATAGTGGGGTGATATTAGTTTGTCCCCCAAACAGTTCGGATGCTACAGACAGAGGTTGGCACATCGGCGGGACCGACTTCAGATGAGTCCTGTCTGCAATACGAAGAACACCATCATGTTCGTGAGAGTCTCCCCTTTCCATGCATGCAGAGTCTCAATTTTATGTTTGCCCCATTTTGTGAATTATTGGTTGGTGAGCGGACCCCAGACCTCACAACCATAAACTCTCTCTCTCTCTCTCTCTCTCTCTCTCTCTCTCTCTCTCTCTCTCTCTCTCTCTCTCTCTCTCTCTCTCTCTCTCTCTCTCTCTCTCTCTCTCTCTCTCTCTATTTAATTTAAAGGGTTTATTGGCATGGGAAACATATGTTTACATTGCGAAAGCAAGTGAAAAAAACATCAAACAAAAGTGTGAAAATACTAAAACAACATCAACAAGACACTTTTTCTCATTGCAACGGGCCACAAATCTTGCTGCTGTGATTGCACATTGCGGTATTTCGCCTAACAGATATGGGAGTTTATCAATGTATCAATTCTTTGTGCACTCTGAAAAATGCTGGGTTGTTTGTTGCAGGCGTTGGGTCACTTAGTTTTCTTTTTTTTAACTGCTGGGTTATTGATGCTGGGTGCTGGGTTATTGGTGCTTGGTTATTGAGATATGACCCAGCGGGTCAGATCAGAAGACTGGAGGCTTTATATATTAGGGGCATGGCTTTCAGATAGATATTTTTAGGCACCGTAAGCGTAAATGTAATTCTTGTTCATCTGTTCTGTTGCATAGCTATCACATATTAAGGTAAACCATTGACATTTTTGTAGCTTCAATGACACTTACAGAAATGTATGAGTTTCCTAAAAGCCAATGTAAATCCTATTTTTGGGATCCAATATGGTGGTATACCTTATCATAGTACAGTGGGGAAAAAAAGTATTTAGTCAGCCACCAATTGTGCAAGTTCTCCTACTTAAAAAGATGAGAGAGGCCTGTAATTTTCATCATAGGTACACGTCAACTATGACAGACAAAATGAGAATTTATTTTCCAGAAAATCACATTGTAGGATTTTTTATGAATTTATTTGCAAATTATGGTGGAAAATAAGTATTTGGTCAATAACAAAAGTTTCTCAATACTTTGTTATATACCCTTTGTTGGCAATGACACAGGTCAAACGTTTTCTGTAAGTTTTCACAAGGTTTTCACACACTGTTGCTGGTATTTTGGCCCATTCCTCCATGCAGATCTCCTCTAGAGCAGTGGTGTTTTGGGGCTGTCGCTGGGCAACACAGACTTTCAACTCCCTCCAAAGATTTTCTATGGGGTTGAGATCTGGAGACTGGCTAGGCCACTCCAGGACCTTGAAATGCTTCTTACGAAGCAACTCCTTCGTTGCCCGGGCGGTGTGTTTGGGATCATTGTCATGCTGAAAGACCCAGCCAC
This sequence comes from Coregonus lavaretus, assembly GCF_964263955.1. Taxonomy (NCBI): domain Eukaryota; kingdom Metazoa; phylum Chordata; class Actinopteri; order Salmoniformes; family Salmonidae; genus Coregonus; species Coregonus lavaretus. Next base: position 34,104,654 of record NC_140008.1, on the reverse strand, counting down.
GTTTCATCTTCAATGCCCTTGCTGATGGAAGGAGGTTTTCACTCAAAATCTCACGATACATGGCCCCATTCATTCTTTCCTTTACACGGATCAGTTGTCCTGGTCCCTTTGCAGAAAAACAGCCCCAAAGCATGATGTTTCCACCCCCATGCTTCACAGTAGGTATGGTGTTCTTTGGATGCAACTCAGCATTCTTTGTCCTCCAAACACGACGAGTTGAGTTTTTACCAAAAAGTTATATTTTCGTTTCATCTGACCGTATGACATTCTCCCAATCCTCTTCTGGATCATCCAAATGCACTCTAGCAAACTTCAGACGGGCCTGGACATGTACTGGCTTAAGCAGGGGGACACGTCTGGCACTGCAGGATTTGAGTCCCTGGCGGCGTAGTGTGTTACTGATGGTAGGCTTTGTTACTTTGGTCCCAGCTCTCTGCAGGTCATTCACTAGGTCCCCCCGTGTGGTTCTGGGATTTTTGCTCACCGTTCTTGTGATCATTTTGACCCCACGTGGGGGAGATCTTGCATGGAGCCCCAGATCGAGGGAGATTATCAGTGGTCTTGTATGTCTTCCATTTCCTAATAATTGCTCCCACAGTTGATTTCTTCAAACCAAGCTGCTTACCTATTGCAGATTCAGTCTTCCCAGCCTGGTGCAGGTCTACAATTTTGTTTCTGGTGTCCTTTGACAGCTCTTTGGTCTTGGCCATAGTGGAGTTTGGAGTGTGACTGTTTGAGGTTGTGGACAGGTGTATTTTATACTGATAACAAGTTCAAACAGGTGCCATTAATACAGGTAACGAGTGGAGGACAGAGGAGCCTCTTAAAGAAGAAGTTACAGTTCTGTGAGAGCCATAAATCTTGCTTGTTTGTAGGTGACCAAATACTTATTTTCCACCATAATTTGCAAATAAATTCATTACAAATCCTACAATGTGATTTTCTGGAATTTATTTTCTCAATTTGTCTGTCATAGTTGACGTGTACCTATGATGAAAATTACAGGCCTCTCTCATCTTTTTAAGTGGGATAACTTGCACAATTGGTGGTTGACTAAATACTTTTTTTCCCCACTGTAATTAACATTTGTGTAAACATGTTTTTGAATTTGCAGTGTGTAAACTTATGATGATGAACAGGAACTACATTTACTCTCATGGGTGGCCAATAATATTTAGCTTAAACCCACACCCCTAATAAGCCACACCTCAGGAAAATAACCTAAGGTTCCAAAAGAGTCCAGCTGCTAGGTCAACTGAGTATGACTGTAAAAAAATACCCAACTGATGGTTAAATAAACCCATGTTTGGGTAAACACAACAACCCAACATGTTGGGATATTCACACAACCCTGGGTCAAAATAACCGAACAATTGTGTTCTGTCCACTATTTAACCAGCGCTGGGTTACTAAATAACCCAAATTGGGTTGTTTTTAGCCCATCAGTATTTAGGGTGTGGGTCTGTGTGATCTGAAGGAAATATGTGTCTCTTATACAGTATGTTTGTACATTTGGCAGGAGGTTAGGAAGCGCAGTTCTAGTTTGTCTCTCGAGAGCCAGGTCTGCCTATGGTGGCCTCTCTCAATAGCAAGGCTATGCGCACTGAGTCTATACATAGTCAAGGATTTTCTTAATTTTGGGTTAGTCACCGTGGTCAGGTGTTCTGCCACTGTGTACTCTCTGTTTAGGGCGAGATAGCATTCCAGTTTTCTCAGTTTCTTGGTTGATTCTCTCCAGTGTGTCAAATAGTTATCTTTTTGCGTTCTTATAATTTGGTTGGATCTAATTGTGTTGCTGTCCTGGGGCTCTGTGGGGTCTGTATGTGTTTGTGAACAAAGCCCCAGAACCAGCTGGCTGAGGGAACTCTTCTCTAGGTTCATCTCTCTGTGGTGGAATGTGTGGGTATTGCTTCCTTGTAGGTGGTTGTAGAATTGAACAGCTCTTTTCTGGATTTCTGGGTATTTGTCCCATTTAGTGAATTCATGGGTGGTGAGTGGACCCTAGACATCACAACCATAGAGGGCATTGGATTCTATAAGTGATCTAAGTATTTTTAGACAGATCCTAATTGGGATGTCAAGTTTTATGTTCCTTTTGATGACATAGAAGGCCTTTCTTGCCTTGTCTCTTAGATCATTCACTGCCTTGGGGAAGTTACCTGTGGTGTTGATGTTTAGGCCAAGGTATATTTCATTGTGTGCTCTAGGGCAACGGTGTCTTGATATAATTTGTTGTCCTGGCAGCTGGACCTTTTTTTGAATCGCTTTTAACAGCAGGGTAACAAAATAAAGTTACACTCTGACAATTGGTTTCTTTGAGGAACATTTAAACTCCTCTTCTTTGACCACAAGTTTTCTTTTGCCAGCTACCATGACATTCTGATTTCCCTCGGATGTCTCCGATATAAAGTTACATCTTCAGATTGTTTTCTCTCTCTGACAAAAGCAAGGAAGCCATACTGTTCACAACACTTCAAAACTCTGCATCCCAAATGAAACCCTATTCCCTATATAGTGCACTACGTTTGACCAGGGGCACCATATAGGGAATAGGGTGCCATTTGGGAGGCGGTGTTTGTAAATAATCTGGAACAGTCAGCCGCTACGCAATGTATCATCTTTTCAAGTCTAAGTATGGAGAATTCAAAACACTGAAATGTAGACTCCCCTGAAGGAATCGTGTATCATAATAATTTAAGACTTCTCATACCGTCATTATCCCTACTTTCAGGGCAAAAGCAGTAATTGCTAAAGATGCCGACAGCTTGTTTTGTGTGACTTTGTCAGTCATCTTAATGTTTTCTGTGTTGCTAGGGGATATGTTGAGGGATTTAAAGTGTGTGTGTGTGTGTGTGCGTGTGTGTAAGTGGCCTTGTCCTCCAGACGCTCTCTCTTATCTCCTCACTACACACCTTAAACACTCAACACTGATGTTACTGTAAGTGATCAATCCACATAGCTGTCCAATACAAGCCTTTGAATTTCTTCCTCTGAATTTCTGTGTTTTACCCACATACAATGGTTCATATCCTTTCCTAGAGCCGAAACCTTGGTTGGATTAAAGTGTGTTTCTTAATCAGAAAAAGCTTCTCATCAAGGTTATGATGTTCTACTACACCCAATGCTGACAAAAGAAAAACATTCTGTTTTTATGTCTTTTGTTTTCTCCAAGCTTCTTATGTGAAATGTTTAATTGTAAATAGACAATAAATGAATAAGGAATTTAGAGTTTAGACAAAGCACCTCTAGTTCCACAATAGCATAGTTTTGTTTCAAGCTGTAAGGTTCTGTATTTATTTTCTTAGTCAACCTTGTGTTCTTGAATGTAGCCCTGTTTCTTTGTGTTCTTGAACGTAGCCCTGTCTTTCATTTTTGTTCATTGATTTCACCTGTGTTTGTTACTCACCTGGTCCCATTAGCTCCTTATTTAGTCCAGTTCATTCTGTTTGTGCCTTGTGAGGTATTGTTCGTTTTGACTCTACTAAGCCTTTTCCTAGCTCATTTGTGAAGACCAGTTATAGCCTTCAGTCCTAGTTTTTGATTATTCTGCCTGTTTGCCTACCTGTATATGACCATTGCCTGCCTGTGACCACGATTCCTGCCTTTTGTGAAGGCATAATAAACACCTGCCGCGCTCTGCACGTGAATCTACACCTTTTTCTCCCTGAGTATTCATTACAGAATACCTCACCAAAAAACGGAATGGATTCAGCGGAGCTACAGCGGCGCCTAACCCAGCAAGAGGAGTGTATGGAGGAAATCTGCCATGTTCTCCGCCAGCCTATCCCTACTCCTCCGATGCCAGGTATCGTAACCCATAGCCCTCCTTTATTCATATCCATGCCTGGAAAGTATGACGGTTCACCTGGGAAATGTCAGTGATTTCTGATGCAATGCAGCAAATACATTGAGTACAACCCCACTAACTTCGCCACCGACAAGAACAGGGTGGAATTTGTTGTGTCTCTACTCACAGGCAAAGCCCTGGATTGGGCCACCGCCATATGGACTGCCAACAGCACAGAACTCGGATCCGAGACCCATTTCCACACCGTCTTCAAAGAGGTATTCGATCACTCTCCTTCTGGTCGTCCTATAGGAGACATCCTCTTAGAACTTCAACAAGGACGCAATTCAGCTGCTGAGTATGCCCTCGAGTTCTACACCATGGCTGCAGGAAGTGGATGGAGAGAGGCTGCTTTACTTACAGTATACCGAAGAGGGCTCAACAGGGAACTTCAGGCGGAGCTGGCCTGTGGAGGTGACTTTCAGGATTTAAATCAATTCATTCGTATGTCCATCTCCATCGACCACCTCATCGCCGACCGTCGAAGAACTCTGCCACCCAGGAACCTGAAAGCTTCTCTTTCCATGATTCCGTCATCCCGTCCGAGTCTTCCAGAGCCCATGCAGTTGGGCCATGCTCCTCTCCTGCATATCGAACGTCAAAGGCAGATCCAAGAAGGGCTCTGCCTATACTGTGGAGGGAAAGATAATCTACTCAGCCATTGCCCTGTTCGCCCCCTACGGAGAGATGAGAAGGGTCCCTCCGCTGCCATGCAGGTAGGCGTGTCCTTATTTCTAAATATCTCCCAGAAGCAATTATCCATCCCAGTATTGATAACCGCGAAGGGGGTTCCTAAGTACGTAGAGGGCTTGATAGATTCGGGAGCAGCAGGTCATTTTATCGATCACCAGCTAGTACAAGAGCTTGACATTGATCTAACACCTGTCACCCCTCCCTTAAGGATTAACATTCTGGATGGGCAGCCATTGGGCACGGGCTTCATTACGCACTTGACACAGAGCGTCATCCTCCAGATTGGAGTCTTCCACACCAAAACCATTCAACTCATGGAACTATCATCCCCCAAACAGCCACTCCTCGGACACCCCTGGCTTTGTCGTCACAACCCTGCCATCTCGTGGCGACAAGGTGAACTACTGTCCTATGTCTTCTACCTGCTTCACCAGATGTCTCAGCCTACCCTGCAGAGCCACCACCATTGAGGACTCTGCCTCTGCAGTGCCACCCACTATACCATCTGAATACGCCCAGTACAGCAATGTCTTCAGCAAAATCAAGGCCTCCACATCGCCCAGTGCTATTGACTTACTCCCTGGAGTGTCCCCACCGAAGGGCCGTGTTTACTCCCTATCTATCCCGGAAAATGAGGCAATGGAGAACTACATTGATGATGCACTCGAAAACGTTTTCATTTGTCATTTTAGTCATTTAGCAGATGCTCTTATCCAGAGTGACTTACAGTTAGTAAAGTGCATACATTTTTCATACTGGCCCCCCATGGGAATCAAACCCACAACCCTGGCTTTGCAAGCGCCATGCTCTACCAACTGAGCTACAGGAGGCATACAGCTTCTTCTTTGTTGGAAAAAAGGATGGTGGTTTCTGTCCGTGTATTGATTACCATTCCCTGAATGACGTCACTGTCAAGAACCATTTCCATCTTCCTCTGATCCGAGCGACCCTTGAACAAGTGGGACATGCCAACATCTATACAAAACTCGACCAGCGAAGTGCATGTTACCTTGTCCGTATACGTGAAGGCGACGAATGGAAGACGGCTTTTATCACCGCACGAGGGCACTACGAATACCTGGTCATGCCCTTCGGCCTTACTAATGCCCCCGCCGTCTTCCAATCCTTTATGAACAAGGTTTTCCAGGATATGTTCAACCGCTTTCTCATCGTCTACATTGATGACATCCTGATTTACTCCCACTCCCCGAAGGAACACATACAGCATGTACAAAAGGTTATTCAACGGCTCCTTTACCATAACCTTTATGTGGCGACTGAAAATAGCGTTTCCATGTCAACTCGGTAACCTTCCTCGGTTTTGTACCTGGTGGGGTCAGCATGGATGAGAACAAAGTCACCGCCGTCAGTAACTGGCCAAAACCAACCACCGTTAAGGAACTCCAACGTTTCATTGGGTTCTCCAACTTCTATCGCCGGTTCATTAGAAACTTCAGTTCTACTGCCGCTCCCCTCACTGCCCTTACCAGCCAAAAGACCCGGACCCTTCAATTGACTGATACCGCCCTGACTGCTTTCAACAACTTGAAACGCCTCTTCACCTCAGCTCCTGTCCAACGCCAACTTGATCCGACCCTTCCTTTCACCCTGGAGGTGGATGCCTCCGAAGTAGGAGTAGGAGCCATATTCTCTCAGCGGGTGGGAACACCTCCAAAATCACATCCCTGTGCCTTCTTCTCCAGGAAGTTATCTGCCGCTGAGAGGAATTACGATGTGGGGAACAAAGAACTCCTCGCCATCAAGCTCGCCCTCGAGGAGTGGCGCCACTGGTTGCAGGGCGCACAACATCCCTTTCTCATCCTAACAGATCATCGTAATCTGGAATATATTAGATGGGCCAAGACGTTAAACTCCGGACAAGCCCGCTGGGCTCTCTTCTTCACACGCTTCCATTTTCATGTTACTTACATCCCTGGAAAGAAAAACTTAAAAGCTGATGCTCTCTCCCGCCAGTTTGACCTTCCGACCAGTAACTCAGACCCTATACCCATTCTTCCTTCCTCTTGCATTATGGGACCGGTACAGTGGGAGGTTCACTCTGCATTACAAGTAGCCCTAACCTCAGACCCGGATCCTCCTGAGACACCAGCTGGGAAGAGTTACGTACTAGCAGCTGTTAGACCCCAACTGATGCAATGGTGACTCCTGGCGCCGACGAAGATGACGGCCTCGCGGCTAGCTCTTAGGAAACTTTGCAGTATTTGTTTTTTTTTATGTATTATTTTTTACATTTTTATCTCAAAGTATTTTGTATCATTACATACAGCCGGGGAAAACTATTGGATATCAGAGCGGCGGTAACTCACCAGCATTACGACCAGGAATACGACTTTCCCGAAGCAGATCCTTTGTTTGCTCTCCCCAGGGCAACTGAACTGATTCCAGCGGCTGACCCAAAACATCGACGGCGGAGGAGAGGCACTCTGATCGGCCTGCTGGTTCGAGTTAGGAGGCGCGCACACCACCCACCGCTTCCAAGTGTACTACTCGTTAATGTTCAGTCTCTGATTAACAAGGTCGACGAACTCCAGGCAAGGATTTCTTTCCAGAGAGACATCAAGGCCTGTAACATACTTTGTTTCACTGAAACATGGCTCTCTTTGGATATTCTGTCGAAATCGGTCCAGCCAGATGGGTTCTCAGTTCATCGCGCAGACAGGAATAAATATCTCTCCGGGAAGCAGAAGGGCGGAGGTGTGTGTTTCATGATTAACGACTCATGGTGTAATTGTAGTAACATATAGGAGCTCGAGTCCTTTTGTTCACTCGACCTAGAATATCTCACAATCAAATGCCGACCGTATTATCTCCCAAGAGAATTTTCTTCGGTTATAGTCATGGCCGTGTACTGTATATCCCCCCCCTCAAGCCGATACCACGACGGCCCTCAAAGAACTTCACTGGACTTTATGCAAACTGGAAACCACATATCCTAAGGCTGCGTTTATTGTAGCCGGGGATTTTAACAAAGCAAATTTGAGGACTAGGCTGCCGAAGTTCTATCAACATATCGACTGTTGTACTCGCACTGCCAAAATCCTTGACCATTGCTATTCGAACTTCCGGGATGGTTATAAGGCCCTCCCCCGCACTCCATTCGGAAAATCTGACCACGACTCCATTTTGCTCCTCCCTTCCTATAGGCAGAAACTCAAACAGGAAATAACCGTGCATAGGACTATGCAACGCTGGTCTGACAAATTGGAATCCACGCGGACTGGGATATGTTCCGGGTAGCTTCTGAAAATAATTTAGACGAATACACTGAAACGGTGACTGAGTTTATCAGGAAGTGTATAGGTGATGTTGTGCCCGCTGTGAATATTAAAACCTACCCTAACCAGAAACCGTGGATAGATGGCAGCATTCGTGCAAATCTGAAAGAGCGAACCACCGCATTCAACCATGGCAAGGTGACTGGGAATATGGCAGAATACAAACAGTGTAGCTACTCACTCCGCAAGGCAATTAAACTGGCAAAACATCAGTATAGAGACAAAGTGGAGTCGCAATTCAACGGCTCAGAAACGAGACGTGTGTGGGTCTACAGACAATCACAGACTACAAAAGGAAAACCAGCTACGTCGCCGACGTCTCGCTTTTGTACAAGCTAAACACCTTCTTCGCCCGCTTTGAGGATAACACAGTGCCACTGACGAGCCCCTCTACCAAGGACTGTGGCCTCTCCTTCTCCGTGGCTGACGTGATTAAGACATTTAAGCATGTTAAGCTTGCTGGTGTGTTTATGGACATATTCAATCTCTCCCTTTCCCAGTCTGCTGTTCCCACATGCTTCAAGATGGCCACCATTGTTCCTGTACCTAAGAAAGTAAAGGTAACTGAACTAAATGACTATCGCCCTGTAGCACTCACCTCTCATCATGAAGTGCTTTGAGAGACTAGTCAAGGATCATATCACCTCTACCTTACCTGTCACCCTAGACCCACTTTGCTTACCACCCCAATAGATCCACAGACGATGCAATTGCCATTACACTGCACACTGCCCTATCCCATCTGGACAATAGAAATACCTATGTAAGAATGCTATTCATTGACTATAGCTCAGCATTCAACATCATAGTACCCTCCAAGCTCATCATTAAGCTTCAGGCCCTAGGTCTGAACCCCGCCCTGTGCAACTGGGTCCTGGACTTCCTGACGGGCCGCCCCCAGATGGTGAAGGTAGGAAACAACATCTCCATTTTGCTGATCCTCAACACTGGGGCCCCACAAGGGTGGGTGCTCAGCCCCCTCCTGTACTCCCTGTTCACCCATGACTGCGTGGCCAAGCACGCCTCCAACTCCAATCATCAATTTTGCAGACGACACAACAGTAGTAGGCTTGATTACCTACAATGACGAGACCGCCTACAGGGAGAAGGTGAGGGCTCTGGGAGTGTGGTGCCAGGAAAAACCTCTCACTCAACGTCAACAAAACAAAGAAGATGATCGTGGACTTCAGGAAACATCAGAGGGTGCAACCCCCTATCCACATCGACGGGGCCGCAGTGGAAAAGGTGGAAAGCTTCAAGTTCCTTGGCGTACACATCACCAACAAACTGAAATGGCCCACCCACGCAGACAGTGTGGTGAAGAAGGCGCAACAGAGCCTCTTCAACCTCAGGAGGCTGAAGAAATTCGGCTTGGCACCTAAAACACTCACAATTGAGAGCATCCTGTCGGGCTGTATCACCGCCTGGTACGGCAACTGCATCGCCCGCAACCGCAGGGCTCTCCAGAGGGTGGTGCAGTCTGCCGAACGCATTACCGGGGGCAAAGTACCCGCCTTCCAAGACACATACATCACCCGATGTCACAGGAAGGCCAAAAAGATCATCAAGGACATCAACCACCCGAGCCATTGCCTGTTTACCCCGCTATCATCCAGAAGGCGAGGTCAGTACTGGTGCATCAAAGCTGGAACCGAGAGAATGAAAAACATATTTTATCTCGAGGCCATCAGACTGTTAAATGGCCATCACTAGCACATTAGAGGCTGCTGCTTCCTATTCAAATCACTGGCCCCTTTAAGAAATGGAACACTAGTCACTTTAATAATGTTTACATATCTTGCACTACTCATCTCATATGTATATACTGCATTCTATTCTATAATATTCTACTGTATCTTAGTCCATGCCGATCTGTCATTGCTTGTCCATATATGTATATTTTCTTAAATTCCATTCCTTACTAGTTTTGTGTGTAAGCTTCAACCTTTGCCAATCCCTCACAGACCCTGGTCCCACATAGCTGTTGACTTCATCACAGACCTTCCTGAATCCTCTGGTAACACCACCATCCTTGTCATAGTAGACTGTTTTTCAAAAATGTGTCGTCTGGTTCCTCTTCCTCATTTACCTACATGGAATTGGCTGAGCGTATGTTCCAGCAGGTGTTCCGTCTGTATGGGATTCCGGAGGACATCGTCTCTGACCGCGGGCCCCAGTTTGTCTCCCGGGTGTGGCGAGCCTTCTGTGAACGACTTGGGGTCACCCTCAGCCTCTCCTCCGGGTACCATCCACAGACCAACGGGCAGACGGAACGCCTGAACCAAGAAATAGGGAAGTACCTCCGCCAACAATGTTCTGCCTCTACACACGACTGGAGTCGGTATATGGCCTGGGCCGAATATGCTCAGAACTCACTCATGCATTCATCCCTTCGCCTTACTCCGTTTCAGTGTGTACTTGGTTACCAACCCCCCATGTTTCCCTGGGAGGCGGCGCCTGGTACTGTCCCAGCTGTTGACGACTGGTTTCAGCTTAGTGAGCGGGTATGGGAGACCGCTCACCGGCATCTGCAGGAAGCCTCTAATATCCAGAAACGCTTTGCCGACAGACGCCGCCGACCTACGCCACTCTTTCACCGCGGACAGCATGTGTGGCTCTCTACCAGAGACATCCGGCTCCGCCTCCCCTGCAAAAAGTTCTGTCCTTCATTGGTCCCTTCAAGATAACCCATCACATCAACCCTGTAACATACCACCTCCAGTTACCCGGTAAGTATAAAATCTCCTCGTCCTTCCATGTGACTGTAAGGTTCTGTATTTATTTTCTTAGTCAACATTGTGTTCTTGAACGTAGCCCTGTTTCTTTGTGTTCTTGAATGTAGCCCTGTCTTTCATTTTTATTCATTGATTTCACCTGTGTTTGTTACTCACCTGGTCCCATTAGCTCCTTTTTTAGTTCAGTTCATTCTGTTTGTGCCTTGTGAGGTATTGTTCGTTTTGACTCTACTAAGCCTTTTCCTAGCTCATTTGTGAAGACCAGTTATAGCCTTCAGTCCTAGTTTTTGATTCTCCTGCCTGTTTGCCTACCTGTGTATGACCATTGCCTGCCTGTGACCACGATTCCTGCCTTTTGCGAAGGCGTAATAAACACCTGCTGCGCTCTGCACAGATCTCTCTCACCGATCTCAGTCTGTGCTCTGCAAGACAAACGTGTCATTGTGCTTATTGGCAAAATAAGCGATTCGCTCCTCCTCGAGTATATAAAACTTTTGCCACCACCACCACCCTTTCCAATCCACAACCACTCCATTAGGACACAACACAATGGCCACCACAATCATCAGCTAACCACTGCTAATTCTGTCGGAGCATGGAACAGGGATTTACATTCATAAGAAAAATAAAAGAGAGGGTGCCAGCTTGATAAACAAACTGTGTGATTGGAGGCAACTGGGCATCTCAGTTAATTAATGTGAAGGCTGTTTGGCCCACTGAGACATAGGCTTCTGTCTCCTCCCAGTCAGTCTCTGTCTGTGGCCCAAATGGCACCCCATTCCCTACATAGTGACCTACTTTTGACCAGAGCCCTATGGGCCATTTGGGACACAGCCCAAGTCAGTCTCACTCTGAAGGCCTTTTACATATCAAAACTGGCTTGGAATTAAGTGTTTTACCCCATAGCATTGTCAGCTAACCTTCAGGAGAGCATAGGGATTCATAGAAATGATAGACAGAGGGCTATTCAGTCAGTGTATGAAGAGTATATTCAACAACTTCATTTGAGTAATCTGTTGTATATGAACCATTGTTTGCTACGATGCATGGGTACACTGAGGAGCTGAGTCACAACTTAATATTCTCCTTTCCTTCAAATCAATACATTTCCAATGTAGTAATGTGCCCGCAAAACTAACATTTACATTTTAGTCATTTAGCAGACGCTCTTATCCAGAGCGACTTACAGTTAGTGAGTGCATACATTTTCATACTGGCCCCCCGTGGGAAACGAACCCACAACTCTGGCGTTGCAAGCGCCATGCTCTACCAACTGAGCTACAGGGGAGAGACTAACCTGCGCATCGGTTGCACTGACCTTCACTTATCATATTTTTGTGAAGGATTTGAGGTACAGGTTTGCTGTTATTTGTTGTTTAATCATACACTGTTGGCAGTTCACCTGAGTCTACTTTTACAAAAGCATGGTCACAGATCTAAACACATAGAAAAATATTGAGAGGGAACACAAGGAGACTTTATTGGGAGGGAAATGTCTCCATCCTTTTTTAGCTTCTGCCCAGCACCACTAGTCTACAGCAAAAACAAACAGGGCCCTCTGCCTCACATAGCCATGTCTCTCCCTCAGATCCATCACAGAGAGAGAGAGAGAGGAGAGAAATAGAGAAGCAGCCATAAAAACACAATCACAACAACAAACAGCAAGCGCCAGGGTGCAATGAAGAAAGAGACCCTTGAAGTGCAGGTTGCAGAGATTGAGATGCTCCATCTCTCTCCCTGAGCACTGGAACGCACCCAGAGGTCAATCTGTGAAAGGTGCAGGACGGAGTGTGACCAGATGAAACGCCTGGCCTCCCTGTTGGAGCCATGAGATTGGATTCCCTGCTCGCCCTCCTGCCTGCTACAAGCCCACAGAACAACACTGGCATTTGTAGAGTCGCGGGGGCAAGGCGACAGGGGCCAGGTAGCGCACGATACAAACGTTGAAGGACAGATTAAAAAGGCACAGAGGGAAAAGAGGAGCGTAGAAGTGAAGAGAAGAGAAGAGGGAGAAGAGAGTAAAGAGTAGAGTAGAATATAAAATTGAAGAAAATTGAAGAATATTGGGAAAAGAGAAGAGAAAATAAGAAAAGAGATGAGAAAAGAAGAGAAGAGAAGAGAAGAGAAGAGGAAGCACTGTGAATCCATTTCACTGTGTCAGTAGAGGCAGAGCAGAGCCAACCTGGAATGGGATGAGCTATTCCTCTATGGATGAGAGCTCTGTAATGATGCTGCACAACGGTTTGAAGACTCACTTGGCCAGGCCTCACTTTGTTCTCCTGTTCTGAGAGGAAGCCATTGCTAAACATTGTCTACGTCCCAAATGGCAACTTATTCACTATTTAGTGCACTACTTTTGACCAGGGCCCAAAGGGCTCTGGTCAAAGGTAGTGCACTCTATATGGAATAAAGTGCCATTTGGGATGCAGCTGTAGCTAACTGCAGCTAACTGCAGATTGCTTCATAACATTTCTCAGTTTTCTTCCAATGTTTAGAACTTCAAGAACAAGTAAAAGACCAGAGCCCAGTTACTGTTGGGAATGAATATTGAGATGAATTTCAAAGCAAGTGAGCTTAGAAGCACATACATCAGAAAGCTCCAACATTAGGCATTCCGCTGTACAATAAAATGAGAATGGGATTACATGAGCGAGTGAAGTGAGGGAGAGACCCTCAAACTCTAACCGTGACAAATTTCACTGGCTTCATTCCCTCTCTGACGGAGCCAAACTACAGTAGAAGAGACTTCGGAGATAATAGGGCTGTGTCCAAAATGGCATCCTATTTGCTACCTAGTGCACTACTTCTGACCAGAGCCCTATACGCCCTGGCCAAAAGGTAGTGCACTAGGTAGGAAATATGGTGCATTTGGGACGCATCCTGTGATGCATTAGCTCCAGGGGAAACAACCTGCTGTATATTGAATTAGGCCTTTACTGCTGTAGCCCATAGAAACGCATTGAATAACACATTCATAAATGGCAAAAAAGACAGTCATAAAATGTATCATAAGGATTAAGGGTTTGAAATGTCCGTCCTATAAATAGGAAATATAAGAAAACTCCCTTTTATGGGGGCACAAAACTACTTCCATTCATTTTTTAATCTGGTTCTGGGTTACCTTCAGACGATTCCTATTACAGTTGTGGGGGTTGAAGAACAAAATGGAGAACACCATCGTGTTCGTGAGAGTCTCTCCTTTCCATAGAGGGATCATATTAATTAGCCCAAACGGTTCGGACGCTACATATAGAAGTTGGCACATTGGTGGTACCGACTTCAGACGAGTCCCATTGGGCTTGTGGGGGTTGTCGAGCAAAACAGAGAACACCATCATGTTGGTGAGTGTGTAGGGTTCCATTTGGGATGCGGTGGATTGAGACGCAGCACATACAAAATATCTCTAGCTTAAACAGACAGATTTTGATGAGGATGTTTAGATTTTTTAAATTGATTCTAGGGGGTTAAAATTGTCCAAAAGAAACTAAAATAGCTTCTTAGCATGGGGCAAATTACAAGCAAGAATTTTGCTAGGACTGTTTGGGAGTGTTTTTAGTGGGGAGGGGAAAATGGAAAATGTGCTGTTATTGGCAGAGTGGTTTTGAACTCTCATTCTTATTAGTCTTATTGGTTTAATTTACTGCATGGTGTCTATGCTATGCTTGTAATCGTTAATGACTGGGGAGTTTTTCAGGATAAAAAAGAAATTGAATGGAGCTCAGCACAGGAAAATCCTAGAGGAAAACCAGGTTCAGTCTGCTTTCCACCACACTGGAAGATTAATTCACCTTTCAGCAGGACAATAACCTAAAACACAAGGCCAAATCTACACTGGAGAAACTTACCAAGAAGACAGTGAATGTTCCTGAGTGCTTGAAAATATATGTCAAGACCTGAACATGGTTGTCTAGCAATGATCAACAACCAATTTGATGGAGCTTGAAGAATTTTGAAAAGAACAATGGGCAAATGTTGCATAATCCAGGTGTGGAAAGCTCCTAGAGACTTACCCAAAAAGACTCAGTGCTGTAATCACTGCCAAAGGTGATTCTAACATGTATTGACTTACGGGGTTGAATACTTATCTAATCAAGATACACTGAGTGTACAAAACATTAAGGACACCTGCTCTTTCCATAACATAGACTGACCAGGTGAATCCAGGTGAAAGCTATGATCCCTTATCGATGTCACTAGCTAAATCCACTTCAATCAGTGTGGGTGAAGGAGAGGAGACAGGTTGAAGAAGGATTTTTAAGCCTTGAGACAATTGAGACATTGATTGTGTATGAGTGCCATTCAGAGGGGGGATGGGCAAGACAAAATATTTAAGTGCCTTTGAACTAGGAATGGTAGTAGGTGCCAGTTTGTGTCAAGAACTACAACGCTGCTGGTTTTTTCACACTCAATAGTTTTCCATGTGTATCAAGAAGGTCCACCACCCAAAGGACATCCAGACAACTTGACACAACTTTGGGAAGCATTTGGAGTCCACATGGGCCAGCATACCTGTGGAACGCTTTCGACACTGAATAACAATATCAATGCAACATGTAAAGTGTTGGTCCCATGTTTAATGAGCTGAATAAAAAATTCCCCGAAATTGTCCATACGCACAAAAATCGTATATATTTTACATTTTGTGGACACATTTGCTTATATCCCTGTTAGTGAGCATTTCTCCTTTGCCACCTGACAGTTGTGGCAGAGCTTATTAAACAGCATGATCATTACACAGGTGCACCTTATGCTGGGGACAATAAAAGGCCACTTTAAAATGTGCAGTTTTGTCGCACAACACAATGCCACAGATGTCTCAAGTTCTGTGGGAGCGTGCAATTGCCATGCTGACTGCAAGAATGTCCACCAGAGCTGTTGCCAGAGAATTGAATGTTCATTTCTCTACCATAAGCTGCCTCCAACGTCGTTTTAGAGAATTTGGCAGTACGTTCAACTGGCATCACAACTACAGACCACATGTAACCACGCCAGCCCAGGACCTCCACATTCGGCTTCTTCACCTGTTGGATCGTCGGGGGGGTGCTGAGGAGTATTTATGTCTGTAATAAAGCCCTTTTGTTGGGAAAAACTAATTATGATTGACTGGGCCTGGCTCCAAGTGGGTGGGCATATGCCCAGGCCCACCCATGGCTGCACTACTGCCCAGTCATGTGAAATCTATAGATTAGGGCCTAATGAATTCATTTCAATTGACTGATTTCCTTATATGAACTGTAACTCAGTAAAATCTTTGAAATTGTTGCATGTTGCATTTATGTTTTTCTTCAGTATATTTACAGAAGAATATATAAGGGAGCATTCAGCATAGTACATCAGGACACACAACTGCAAAGCATTTCAACTACTAGTCTTCCTCATGCAACGTTCTCGGCGTTGTTTTACTTTTACATAATTTTTCTTCCAGATTTTTCTGTAGATTGTTGAAAAAAATGACAATTACATCCATTTGAATTCCACTTTGTAACACAACAAAATGTGGAAATCAGTCAATGGGTGTGAATACTTTCTGAAGGCACTGTAAATGTTATATTTTTGGAAAAACAGAAATAGAAAAACAAGCCAGATAAGCCAATGTATAGTAAACTGATATGCAGTGCATTTGGAAAGTATTCAGAACCCTTCCCTTTTTCCACATGTTGCTACGTTACAGCCTTATTTTAAAATGTATTAAATTAATTTTGTCCCTCATCAATCTACACACAATACCCCATAATGACAAAGTGAAAACTTTTTGTTTTTGTTTTTGTTTTTGTTTTGCAAAAAAACAAAAAAACAAAATTGAAATTAAACATTTACATAAGTATTCAGACCATTTGCTATGAGACTTGAAATTGAGCTCAGGTTCATCATGTCTCCATTGATCATCCTTGAGATGTTTCTACAACTTGATTGGAGTCCACCTGTGGTAAATTCAAATGATTGGACATGATTTGGAAAGGCACACACCTGTCTACATAAGGTCCCACAGTTGACAGTGCATGTCAGAGCAAAACCCAAGCCATGAGGTGAAAGGAATTGTCCGTAGAGCTCCGAGACAGGATTGTGTCGAGTCTGGGGAAGGGTACCAAAATATTTCTACAGCATTGAAGGTCCCCAAGAACACAGTGGCCTCCATCATTCTTAAATGGAAAAAGTTTGGAACCACCAAGACTCTTATTAGAGCTGGCCGCCCGGCCAAACTGATTAATCGGGGGATAAGGGCCTTGGTCAGGGAGGTGACCAAGAACCCGATGGTCACTCTGACAGAGCTCCAGAGTTCCTCTGTGGAGATGGAAGAACCTTCCAAAAGAACAACAATCTCCGCAGCACTCCACCAATCAGGCCTTTATGGTAGAGTGGCCAGATGGAAGCCACTCCTCAGTAAAAGGCACATGACAGCCCGCTTGGCATTTGCCAAAATGCACCTAAAGTGTTCTCAGACCATGAGAAACAAGATTCTCTGGTCTGATGAAACCAAGCTTGAACTCTTTGGCCTAAATGCCAAGCATCACGTCTGGAACCATCCCTATGGTGAAACATGGTGGTGGCAGAATCATGCTGTGGGGATGTTTTTCAGCGGCAGGGGCTGGGAGACTAGTCAAGATCGAGGGAAAGATGAATGGAGCAATGTACATAGAGATCCTTGATGAAAACCTGCTCCAGAGTGCTCAGAACTTCAAACTGGGGCGAAGGTTCACCTTCCAACAGGACAACAACACTAAGCACACAGCCAAGACAATGCAGGAGTGGCTTGGGGACAAGTCTCTGAATGTCCTTGAGTGGCCCAGCCAGAGCCCGTACTTGAACCTGATCGAACATGTCTGGAGAGACCAGAAAATAGCTGTGCAGCGACGCTCCCCATCCAACCTGACAAAGCTTGAGAGGATCTGCAGAGAAGAATGAGAGAAACTCCCCAAATAATCGCTGCCAAAGGTGCTTCAACAAAGTACTGAGTAAAGGGTCTGAATATTTATGTAAATGTCTTATTTCAGTTGATATTTATTTATTTTTTGCAAAAAATCTAAAACCTGTTACTGCTGTGTCATTATGGGGTATTGTGTGTAGATTAATGAGAAAAACAACAACAATTTAATTAATTTTAGAATAAGGCTGTAACGTAACAAAATGTCGAAAAAGTAAAGGGGTCTGAATACTTTCCGAATGCACTGTACACTGAAGTCACATGGGAAACATATTAATACAATATGTTCTGGAATGTTAAACAGTATGTTCTAAAGAACATGGTAAGAATGAGTCTGTGTCCCAGATGGCACCCTACTCTCTATATAGTGCAATCCTTTTGACCATAGCCCTATAGACCCTGGTCAAAAGTAGTGCACCATAAAGGCAATAGGCTGCCATTTAGGACAGAACCTGAGACAATGGGGGAGACGTGTTATCAATAACAGTGGTAGTTTTGTTTAAATATTCAGAGACACGTGGACGACAAGTCATACAGGGCTTCTGGAAGTAACAGATATAGCATGTCCCAATGAATGATTCAGAAGGAACATGTTGTGTCATAATGAATTAAAACACAATGTGAGGATAAGTTCCCCTTTGTCAATCAAGAAGGAAGAGGACATGTAATTTTACCTTAACTAAACCCAGACCAGCTTCACTACCATCAATTAATCAAAAGAAACATATTGCTCCTATAGAGGTCTTCACCCACTTATTAAACATGGAAATTAACCTATGCCTGCTTTCTCATGGAGTAAAATAATATACATCAAGTTAAGTAATATAACAGGATAATTTTGTTTTGATACATGACCTCCCATCAAACAGTATTTTTAGGCCGTCATTGTTATTGTCATTGTAAATAAGAATTTGTTCTTAACTGACTTGCCTAGTTAAATAAAGGTAAAATAAAAAAATGTATTTGCTAGGTAGAATTATTCTACTATGGTTGTTCTCCTAGACAACATCTTCCCTGGGGATAAATAAATGCAATGCAACACTGGATTTTAAATGGTTACATTGAATATTGTCAAAACATGATGACAATGATTTATATTTTCACTGTCAGCCAATCCAAGACCAAACATTGTATTAATACAACTAATATATGAAATTGCTGATCAGAAAACAACATAACACATTGCTGCTTCATTTAAACAGCATTTCAAATGTTATTTACTGTTAAGGCATTGTACAAACATTAAAATGGGCAAAGAAGACATAGGAAGACAGAGGAAGTAAAGGAAGACCCCATAAGGGCCATTTGTTTATTTATTTCAAGCTCATATACTTGGGAAGCAGATTGTAGAAGACACATCTTAATAGAGGCCCGGCCAAAAATGTGACACAAGGTCATTTCAGAATATTGATATCATTTAGTTCAGAGCTTTGAGGATGGAGGAGTCACACTCTGGGGGGCTGGGCTGAAAAGCAAGAGGATAGTTTTATATTTATACTGAACAAAAATATAAACGCAACATGTAAAGTGTTCGTCCCATGTTCTATGAGCTGAAATAAAAGATCCCCAATATTTTCCAGATTTTCCAAAAAGCTTATTTCTCTCAAATGTTGTACAAACATTTGTTTACATCCCTGTTAGTGAGCATTTCTCCTTTGCCAAGATAACCCATCCACCTGACAGGTGTGGCATATCAAAAAGCTAATTAAACAGCATGATCATTACACAGGTGGCTCTTGTGCTGTGGACAATAAAAGGCTACTCTAAAATGTGCAGTTTTGTCACACAACACAATGCCACAGATGTCTCAAGTTTTGAAGGAGCATGCAATTGGCATGCTGTTTGCAGGAATGTCCACCAGAGCTGTTGCCAGAGAATTGAGTATTCATTTCTTTACCATAAGCCAATGTCGTTTTAGAGAATTTGGCAGTACGTCCAACCGGCCTCACAACTGCAGACCACGTATAACCACGCCAGCCCAGGACCTCCAGGACCTCCACATCCTCCACATCTGGTATGATCGTCCGAGACCCGGACAGCTGATGAAACTGAGGAGTATTTCTGTCTGTAATAAAGCCCTTTTGTGGGAAAAACTCATTCTGCTTCGTCGTGGCTCCCCAGTGGGTCGGCCTGGCTCCCCAGTGGGTGGGCAAACAGTGCCTTCTGAAAGCATTCAGACTCCTTTACTTTTTCCACATTTTGTTATGTTACAACCTTATTCTAAAATTGATTAAATTGTTTGTTTTTCTCATCAATCTACACACAATACCCCATAAAGACAAAGCAAAAACAGGTTTTGAGAAATGTTTGCCAATTTATATATATATTTAAACGGAAATATCACATTTACATAAGTATTCAGACCCTTTACTCAGTACTTCGTTGAAGCACCTTTGGCAGCGACTATTTGGGGATTTCTCCCATTCTTCTCTGCAGATCCTCTCAAGCTCTGTCAGGTTGGATGGGGAGCATCGCTGCACAACTATTTGCAGGTCTCTTCAGAGATGTTCGACCGGTTCAAGTCCGGGCTTTGGCTAGGCCACTGAAGGACATTCAGGGACATGTCCCCAAGCCACTCCTGCATTGTGTTGGCTGTGTGCTTAGGGTCATTGTCCTGTTGGAAGGTGAACCTTCGCCCCAGTCTGAGGTCCTGAGCGCTCTGGAGCAGGTTTCATCAAGGATCTCTCTGTACTTTGCTCCATTCATCTTTGCCTCGATTCTGACTGGTCTCCCAGTCCCTGCTGCTGAAAAACACCACAATTGTTCACCGTAGGGATGGTGTCAGGTTTTCTCCAGACGTGACACTTGGCATTCAGGCCAAAGAGTTCAATCTTGGTTTCATCAGATGAGAATCTTGCTTCTCATGGTCTGAGAGTCCTTTAGGTGCCATTTGGCAAACTCCAAGCGGGCTGTCATGTGCCTTTTACTGAGGAGTGGCTTCCGTCTGGCCACTATACCATAAAGGCCTGATTGGTGGAGTGCTGCAGAGATGGTTGTTCTTCTGGAAGGTTCTCCCATCTCCACAGAGGAACTCTGGAGCTCTGTCAGAGTGACCTCCCTGACCAAGGCCCTCTGTGGCCAGCTCTAGGAAGAGTCTTGGTGGTTCCAAACTTCTTCCGTTGAAGAATGATAGAGGCCACTGTGTTTGTGGGGACCTTCAATGCTGCAGAAATGTTTTGGTACCCTTCCCCAGATCTGCGACTCGACACAATCCTGACAATTCTTTTGACCTCATGGGTTGGTTTTTGCTCTAACATGCACTGTCAACTGTGAGACCTTATATAGACAGGTGTGTGCCTTTCCAAATCATGTCCAATTAATTGAATTTACGACAGGTGGACTCCAATCAAGTTGTGGAAACATCTCAAGGATAATTAATGGAAACAGGATGCACCTGAGCTGAATTTCGAGTCTCAGAGCAAAGGGTCTGAATACTTATATAAAAAAGGTATTTCTGTTTTTTATTTTAATAACATTTCAAAAAATGTCATTATGGGATATTGTGTGTAGTTTGCTGAGTTTTTTATTTTGTATTTATTTAAACCATTTTAAAATAAGGCTGTAACTTCACAAAATGTGGAAAAGGTCAAGGGTTCTGAATACTTTCCAAGGCACTGTATATCCTCCCAGGCTGCGCCCCTGAACAGTCACTTGAAAGCCATAATTTAGGCCTTAATGAAATCATTTCAATTTCTAATATTTTTTATTTTTTCACCTTTATTTAACCACGTAAGCCAGTTGAGAACAAGTTCTCATTTACAACTGCGACCTGGCCAAGATAAAGCAAAGCAGTGCGATAAAAACAACAACACAGAGTTACATATGGGTAAACAAAACATAAAGTCAAAAATACAACAGAAAATATATATACAGTGTGTGCGAATGTAGTAAGTTATGGAGGTAAGGCAATAAATAAATAGGCCATGGTGCAAAAATTGTTACAATTTCGTAATTAACACTGGAAAGATAGATGTGCAAAAGATGATGTGCAAATAGAGATACTGGGGTGCAAATTAGCAAAATAAATAACAATATGGGGATGAGGTAGTTGGGTGGGCTATTTTCAGAATGGCTGTGTACAGGTGCAGTGATCGGTAAGCTGCTCTGACAACTGACGCTTAAAGTTAGTGAGGGAGATAAGAGTCTCCAGCTTCAGAGATTTTTGCAGGTCGTTCCAGTCATTGGCAGCAGAGAACTGGAAGGAATGGCGGCCAAAGGAGGTGTTGGCTTTGGGGATGACCAGTGAGATATACCTGGTAGCGCAGACTACGGGTGGGTGTTGCTATGGTGACCAGTGAGCTAAGATAAGACGGGGATCTGCCTAGCAGTGATTTATAGATGACCTGGAGCCAGTGGGTTTGACGACGAATATGTAGTGAGGGCCAGCCAACAAGAGTGTACAGGTCACAATGGTGGGTAGTATATGGGGCTTTGGTGATAAAATGGATGGCACTGTGATAGACCACATCCAATTTGCTGAGTAGAGTGTTGGAGGCTATTTTGTAAATGACATCGCCGAAGTCAAGGATCGGTAGGATAGTCAGTTTTACGAGGGCATGCTTGGCAGCATGAGTGAAGGAGGCTTTGTTGCGAAATAGGAAGCCGATTCTAGATCTAACTTTTGATTGGAAATGCTTAATGTGAGTCTGGAAGGTGAGTTTACAGTCTAACCAGACACCTAGGTATTTGTAATTGTCCACATACTCTAGGTCAGACCCGCCGAGAGTAGTGATTCTAGTCGGGTGGGCGGGTGCAAGCAGCGTTTGGTTGAAGAGCATGCATTTAGTTTTACTAGTGTTTAAGAGCAGTTGGAGGCTACGGAAGGAGTGTTGTATGGCGTTGAAGCTCGTTTGGAGGTTTGTTAACACAGTGTCCAATGAAGGGCCAGATGTATACAAAATGGTGTCGTCCGCATAGAGGTCGATCTGAGTGTCACCAGCAGCAAGAGCGACATCATTGATATACACAGAGAATAGAGTCAGCCCAAGAATTGAACCCTGTGGCACACCCATAGAGATGGCCAGAGGTCCAGACAACAGGCCCTCCGATTTGGCACATTGAACTCTGTCTGAGAAGTAGTTGGTGAACCAGGCGAGGCAGTCATTAGAGAAACCAAGGCTATTTAGTCTGCCAATAAGAATGCGGTGGTTGAAAGCCTTGGCCAGGTCGATGAAGACGGCTGCGCAGTACTCTCTTTTATCGATCGTGGTTATAATATCGTTTAGGACCTTGAGCGTGGCTGAGGTGCACCCATGACCAGCTCAGAATCCGGATTGCATAGCGGAGAAGGTATGGTGGGATTCGAAATGGTTGGTGATCTGTTTGTTAACTTGGCTTTCAAAAACGTCCGAAAGGCAGGGCAGGATGGATATAGGTCTGTAACACTTTGGATCTAGAGTGTCACCCCGTTTGAAGAGGGGGATGACCGCGGCAGCTTTCCAATCTCTGGGGATCTCAGATGTTACGAAAGAGAGGTTGAACAGGCTAGTAATAGGGGTTGCGACAATTTCGGTGACTAATTTTAGAAAGAAAGGGTCCAGATTGTCTAGCCCAGCTGATTTGTAGGGGTCCAGGTTTTGCAGCTCTTTGAGAACAAAAGCTATCTGAATTTGGGTGAAGGAGAAACGGGGGGCAGCATGGGCAAGTTGCAGTGGAGGGTGCAGAGCTGGTGGCCAGGGTAGGGTTAGCCAGGTGGAAAGCATGGCCAGCCGTAGCAAAATGCTTGTTGAAATTCTCGATTATTGTAGATTTATCGGTGGTGACAGTGTTTCCCAGCCTCAGTGCAGTGGGCAGTTGGGAGGAGGTTCTCTTATTTTCCATGGACTTTACAGTGTCCCAAAACTTTTTGGAGTTAGTGCTACAGGATGCAAATTTCTGTTTGAAAAAGCTAGCCTTTGCTTTCCTAACTGATTGTGTATATTGGTTCCTGACTTCCCTGAAAAGTTGCATATCGTGGGGGCTGTTCGATGCTAATGCAGTACACCACAGGATGTTTTTGTGCTGGTCAAGGGCAGTCAAGTCTGAGGAGAATCAGGGGCTATATCTGTTCTTAGTTCTGAATTTTTTGAATGGGGCATGCTTATTTAAGATTGAGAGGAAAGCACTTTTAAAGAACAACCAGGCATCCTTTACTGACGGAATTAGGTCAATATCCATCTCGGATACCCGGGCCAGGTCAATTAGAAAGGCCTGCTCGCTAAATTGTTTTAGGGAGCGTTTCACAGTGTTGAGGGGTGGTCGTTTGACCGCGGACCCATTACAGATGCAGGCAATAAGGCAGTGATCGCTGAGATCCTGGTTGAAGACAGCGGAGGTGTATTTAGAGGGTACATTTGTCAGGATGATATCTATAAGGGTGCCCATGTTTACAGATTTAGGGTTGTACCTGGTAGGTTCGTTGATAATTTGTGTGAGATTGAGGGCATCTAGTTTAGATTGTAGGTTGGCCGGGGTGTTAAGCATATCCCAGTTTAGGTCACCAAGCAGTACGAACTCTGAGGATAGATGGGGGGCAGTTCACATATGGTGTCCAGGGCACAGCTCGGGGCTGAGGGGGGGCTGTAGCAAGCGGCAACAGTGAGAGACTTATTTCTGGAAAGGTGAATTTGTAGAAGTAGAAGCTCAAACTGTTTGGGCACAGACCTGGATAGTACAATAGAGCTCTGCAGGCTATCTCTACAGTAGATTGCAGCCCCACCCCCTTTGGCAGTTCTATCAAGACGGAAAATGTTGTAGTTGGGGATGGACATTTCTGAATTTTTGGTGGCAGGATTCAGACACTACTAGAACATCAGGTTTGGCAGAGTTTGCTAACGCAGTGAATAACTCAAACTTAGGTAGGAGGCTTCGGATGTTAACGTGCAAGAAACCAAGGCTTTTACGGTTACAGAAGTCAACAAATGATAACGCCTGGGGAGTAGGAGTGATACTGGGCTACAGGGCCTGGGTTAACCTCTACATCACCAGAGGAACAAAGGAGGAGTAGAATAAGGATATGGCTAAAGGCTTTAAGTACTAAGAGATAGCATCACTGGAGGCACCAATTGAGTCTCCGCGTGTATGGGGGGTGGGACAAAGGAGCTATCTAAGGCAGGTTGAGCTGGGCTGGGGGATCTACAGTGAAATAGTACAATAAGAAATAACCGAAACAGCAATAAGCAAGGCATATTGACATGGGAGAGAGGCATAAAGCAATCACAGGTGTTATTCGAGAGAGCTAAGACAACAGCTGGTAATGGCGACAAAGTTTGGGCTGAGGCTAAACATAAACAGGATGCGGTACCGTATAAAGGAACAGTCCAGCAGGCATCAACTGTATAGCTGAGTTATCATAAGGTCCGGTGAACAGCAATAGGAGAGTTCGGAGGTACTTCGGGGGCTGCTACAGCACTGGCGAGCAAGAGGCCACGGCTTGCGTGTGCTAGCGGGCCGGGGCTAGCAGATGGATCTTCGTGGTCGACGTCGTAACGGGAAGCCTGTTGAAACCACATCAGTCGATTTCGTCGGGAGACCAGTCGTGTTGGATCGGCAGGGCTCCGTGTCAACACTAGGAGGTCCCGTCCGGTTGACAGAGAGTGTGTTATTTCATAGATTTGATGTCTTCACTATTATTCTACAATGTAGAAAATAGTAAAAATAAGAAAATAAACTTGAATGAGTAGGTGTGTCCAAACTTTTGACTGGTACTGTATATATATTTTTTTGGCATATATCAGTCACATATCAGTTTTAAAAAAAAGTTTTAAAAAAAATGTATTGAGTTAATAAAGCCGCACACGAACATGGTCTCTTTTTTGCTTTCTTGAGTAAGGCAGCTCCAAAATACAGTATTTCAGCTTAGCTCAGTGCTTTCTTTGGTGGAGGGGCAGCCAGTGGGAAATAGAAAGTGTAGGGGTTGGTAATCTTCTCTAGTTGCACCGTGATTGGCTCAGTGTTCTGTAACGCATGGGGACACTACGTCAACACAAAATCTACAGGGAGAGCTATAAGGTTCAAGCCCCCTTGGGTGCTGCCATAGATTTACATTAGAAGTGCCCATCCAAGAAGGCTCAAGGTAATTGGCCAAAGATAAAATGATGTCAAATCACGTTATATCTACCGTAGCTTTGATTGGACTGATCATGTCAACATCATACTTTCAAAATCTTAGCTAGCAAGCTAGACAAGTAGTCATCATCATGAATCATGTCGATAATCTACTGGCAAATCCTTTTCAAACCTTGTCATATGAAGAGAAATTATAGATAAAACATATCTGTGCTCATTGGCCATTGGACATAAAATTGCAAATTCAACAATGAGTGGTTTGGAAGGAATCAATGGCTAACTGCAAGCATTGCAAAACAATAACTATTTTTCTTCCCATGCTATTTGGTGGAGAGGCTGTGTGGTCAAAGTCTGGGTTTAAGGGTCGCTTTTCCAAGCTTTAAAGGATAAACATTCACACGCAACACCATGGGCCAGAAAAGGTTGAATACATTGGCCATGCTTTCAATCCAGCATGACTTCTGCTGCATTCAAAACAACTGTAAACTCGAAACTGGGAAATCTCAGACTTCAGTGAGGTCAAGACAACTGGGAACTCGGAAAAAAACGAGATCCGACTGGGAAAATACATTTTTGAACGGTCAACCAACTCGGAATTCCAAGTCGGGAACTCGGTCCTCTTTCTAGGGTGAGGCACATGGGCTACTAACAACTTACTACACAACATACACTTACTATTACTTTCTTAGCTGCAGTATACATATACATTTTTGGACTCACCGTTGTGCTGTGCTCACTTGAACAGGAAAGTGGCGGTCCTTCTTGTGGGCAAATTTTGTCATGAAACATTGTCATTAAAGTCTGCCATTCATTGTATTTATGGTGCTTTCAACACAACTGGGAACTCTGAAAAAAACAAGGTTGAATCATGACGTTGTGATCTTCAGGTCGGAGCTCTAATAATTTGGTCCCTTTCCCCCTCATAATTTAGCCTACTGTACTGATTTGGTGGTGCACATGTAGCCTATAGCCTGTTTTAGAGAAACGTCATCATCAAATATTTTAAGAGCTTTCATTGTCTGCTAATATTCCCCCTTTATTTATCCTATGATTCTGATTTGGTGTACAGGGAGAATACTGTAAGAATGGCCCATGTTCTGAATTCTGTCGCTGTACATTTCAAAAGTGCTGAACAAATAGTTATATTGACTACCGCCATCTTAGCTAGCTCATTAATGTCTTAATCGAAATTACGGATTGCCTCTTATCCACTCATCGTTCCCTTATGCCATAGTTTGTACATCTCAATTGTCAGTAGAAACCACATTTGTTTAAGCAAGTCAGCCATATCAGCTATGTTTTTTTTAAAGCAGGTAAATGAGGCTGAATTAACTGTTTCACTGCCAGACAAGGCTCCGCTGATAGCCAGGTGTAGCAGTGGTAAGGATTCACTCCATGGTGCTGAAAATAATGTTCTGCTGTTGGGACAGCTTTATTTAGGCCGTAAGAGTTTGTAGCACAGTTTGTCACCATTATAGTGCAATTAATGTATTGTTTAGTGTTGTGTTGTGTAGTGGCTTTGCTGGCATGCATCGAGAAAAAAAATTGGGGGGAGTTTGCCCCACCAAGATTTACATGCTAATCTCGACACTGCATAGGATACCACCTTTCTAACAAGTCAGTTCATCAAAAATCTGCCCTCCTAGAGCTGCCCCGGTCAACTGTAAGTGCTGTTATTGTGAAGTGGAAACATCTAGGAGCAACAATGGCTAAGCC
This sequence comes from Coregonus lavaretus, assembly GCF_964263955.1. Lineage (NCBI taxonomy): Eukaryota > Metazoa > Chordata > Actinopteri > Salmoniformes > Salmonidae > Coregonus > Coregonus lavaretus. The sequence continues at coordinate 34,077,399 of NC_140008.1, read as the reverse complement.
ACACAAGCTCACAGAATGGGACCGGCGATGTGCTGAAGCGCGCAGCGCGTAAAAATTGTCTGTCCTCGGTTGCAACACTCAATACCGAGTTCCAAACTGCCTCTGGAAGCAACGTCAGCACAAGAACTGTTCGTCTGGAGCTTCATGAAATGTGTTTCCATGGCCGAGCAACCGCACACAAGCCTAAAATCATCATGCGCAATTCCAAGCGTCGGCTGGAGTGGTGTAAATATTTTTCTCTGGAGTGATGAATCTGGCAGTCTGAGGACGAATCTGGGTTTGGCATATGCCAGGGGAACGCTACCTGCACTAATGCATAGTGCCAACTGTAAAGTTTGGTGGATGATGAATAATGGTCTGTGGCTGTTTTTCATGGTTAAGGCTAGGCCCCTTAGTTCCAGTGAAGGGAAATCTTAACGCTACAGCATACAATGACATTCTAGATTATTCTGTGCTTCCAAGTTTGTGGCAACAGTTTGGGGAAGGCCCTTTCCTGTTTCAGCATGACAATGCCCCCGTGCACAAAGTGAGGTCCATACAGAAATAGTTTGTCGAGATCAGTGTGGAGGAATTTGACTGGCCTGCACAGAGCCCTGACCTCAACCCCATTGAACACCTTTGGGATGAACTGGAATACCGACTGCGAGCTTGGCCTAATCACCCAACATCAGTGCCTGACCTCACTAATGCTCTTGTGGCTGAATGGAAGCAAGTCCCCGCAGAAATGTTCCAACATGTAGTGGAAAGCCTTCCCAGAAGAGTGGAGGCTGTTATAGCAGCAAAGGGGGGACCAACTCCATATTAATGCCCATGATTTTGGAATGAGATGGTTGACTAGCAGGTGTCCACATACTTTTGGTCATGTAGTGTATCTCTGACACTCTCTGGATAGTGCCAATACATTACTGAAATATCCACAGTAACTTGATGCCAGCTTCCTGTAAAACACATTTATGGTATTTTATTGTGCATTCTACAGTGTTTTACTTTTGAAATTAGCAGTATTGTGTATAGTTTCATTACATTCACAGGATGGGGCTTTGGTAGAGATGACACACTTAGAGACCCTGCTGGTCACACACGTAAACGTTAGGATCACAACACAACACTCATAGAAACAACATGCTCTTCGATATAAAAGTAGAGCCAATGGGTCAGAATGGCAGCGGGTCTTAAACCTTTAATATTGAAACTATGTCCATTTTATCTGTTTTGCCCTGTAATCACGGCCATTTTGTAAACCTTTGATTAGGCCTCTAGAAGTGCAAGTGATACAAAACAGCTAGTATTCATTAATATGCTGTAATATACAAATGCCTAGAAGCCAACCTGCTTGCTCCAATCTCTTGTACTTACAGTAAAATACTGTAAAAATAAAATTTTTACAGTTAGTTATTAGTCACTTTTACAGTATTGTACCGTGTTTCATTGCTTTGATGTTACCATGAGTATACCAGTAATGTATAGGCACTATCCAGAGATAGTCGGAGATTTGCCTTAAGATATCTTGTTGTAATTATAATTGTTTCTTCTTCTTTCGTATTATGGTGGTCTGCAAACAAATGTTATAGGTGCATCCCGCCACCTACTGTATTGGCGTTGTATCAGCCTACTATTCTGTAGTATGAATTCATTAAACTTTGCCCACCCAACTGACCCTACACCCATTAAAACCTAATCACTATTCCACTACATTGGCCCCATCTGATCCTACACCAGGCCAGTAGCCTGGGAGGACCGGACGCTATCGTTCAAAACACCTTGTAACTCTTCTGCAGTAAAATCTCATACACCCAAGTTCTTCTCTGCAGCTGCCACCACAACATCTATCCTCTGTGATTTAAGTTCCATTCCTGCGGTACAGTTGACAACCATGGCCATGAATGCCAAAAAAACTCTCTATTGGCCTCGGCCTACTCACAGGGATCCTCTTAGGATCCCTCACTCTGGACTCATCTTCCTCTACTACTCTCTTCACTGCCTAAGCATTCGACACCTTCTGCACTACTCTGATCCTGGCAACCTCAACCTGCCTTTCTCTCACTGGACACCTCAGATCTCCAGCACCATGGGTACCCCTACAGTTTACACACACAAAACGTTTTCTACTGATACTACACTGTCCTTTCTCATGTCCTCCTGCACACTTCTCACATCTAGGAATGTCCCTCCTACACACTGCTGCCACATGACAATAAGCTTGACACCTAAAACATCATAATGGGCTTGGGAAAAATCTCTCACGGGATAAATGACACATCCTAACTTGACTTTATCTGGTAAAGTCTCTGCATTAAAACTAAGTATAGTACAGACAGTGTCTTCTCTGTTTCACCACGCTCTCCACCGGGTCTGCGTCTCAACAAATGGCGGTCGTCACAGACACCGGGAATCTTCAACTTCAGTTGACCCTCCTCAACACTTAACGCCACTCCAGTTATCATTCCTTTCAACAGCGTCCTGCTCCGGAGAGGAAAGCAAGTCACAGTTCTTGTCCCCAGTCGCGTGGTGTGGAGCACACGCTCACTCTGGATGGCAGAAACGCAAAAAACCTACACAATTCCACTTCGAGTGACTTTCACTGACCCAACATTCCCCAACCTCTTCTCCACCCAACCTGACACCACATGTGGATCAGCCAAAAGGTAAGGATCCATTCTCTCCAAAAATCTAACTCCCACTGGGCAAATATTTTCTTCATCACCATCGGAACGAGGCTCAAACTCGACGGTCTTCACCGCACCTGCCACCGCAGTTAATTAATCCTCCTTCTTGTCATGTTCCATTTTCTTCTGCAGCACTCCATATTTACTCTTAATGTGTTCCACTTTCTTCCTTTTTTTCCTGCCCGCCTTCTTACCGACCTCTATAGGTTCCCCTGACTCCATCTACAAGTAATTAGCCCGAAGTGTAATTATTTTGAAGACCAGTGAATCCTTAACTATAACAACATTTTCAGTAACGGTTACAGAAACTTTTTACTTGCTATGACTGTGATATGTTTTTTAATAAACCTTGGTTGAATGCGCTGACTGTAAGTTGCTGAGGACAAAAGCGCCCGCTACATGATGAAAATGTAAATATAAAAATGTAAACTTGCAAACATTGGGTAATATGTCACTGGGTAATAACAGTAATATGCTGTAATTGTAATTGGTACAGTAAATTAGATTACAATAATTGACTTGGTACTGTAAATAGCTTACAGTATCATTGTTGGTACAGCAACATGGATTACAGTAGCTGTACTGTAAAATAAATTGCAGTAATTTACTGGCCAATTACTGCCAGTAGGTTATTGTAAATTGTACAGAAAATATTTTATAGTGTAGTGTTCATACGGTTTTTGGCACTCCATAAATGCAGTATGGTACTGCATTCTGAGTTACAGTAATTTACTGGAAGCACTTGGCAAGTAAGTTACTGTAGATTTTCAGGACAAGGTTTGTAGAATCACTGAACTACAGTATATTAATGTATTCCATGGGGGTACAGCATTCTCACTCATGGGAGCAACAAATATAGCCGCTTACAAGGCACGCCTTAAAATATGTTAATGAGCCAGAGACTCTTTCCCCGCCCACAATATTGTCCCACAATGTACCATAATTAATTCTGTAAAGCACATTAAAGGCATTTCACTGTGCATTCTACAGTGTCTTACTGTTGAATTACAGAAAAGTATTTCAGTGTGCGTTAAAACACATGTAAGGGGATAATGCTTAAGGCTGAAACAGTTCAGAAGAATTTGTTTATATATTATGATGATATTTTATGATGTTTTTGTTCGTTTTGGACTTCGGTAAAGTTTTTTTCTTGAGACAAGCCGAAGTCGGAAGCCAGAGTCTACGCCCGTTCGTCGGTGATTGGTCAACAGTAGGGATTCTTTAGAAAAGTCTTTATTGTCCTTCAACAAAAGACGACTCATTTTCATGCACAGAGAGAGAGAGCGAGAGAGAGAGAGAGAGAGAGAATTTTTTTTTTTTTTTGAATTACATTACCACGACAGTACCAAGTTCAAGGTTGAGTTCAAGTTTATTTGACATATGTAATAAATTAAGATTTAAGATTATAAATCTTACTCACCAGACTTTGTGCACTAGAAACAGCATTAAAAAGAGTAAATCCATTCCCAAAACGTTTTATTTCAGCCTCTTCTCCTCAGTTTGTATTTAAATTCCTCTAAATGACAATGGATGTGCTTGCTCAGCCACAGAGGTCATTCCAAGAACGTACAGTACATCCGTAAGCCAGCTGCCCACTCTCTCTGCCATGTGTTTTTGTGCTGGGGTCATTCTGAGAGGAGATTCAGATCAGATTAGGGCCACTTACCCCCAACATACTGTAGGAAGAACATCTGTAAAGCCTGAGAACATTGTTTATCTGTGCCCTCTGACAAAATACATGTCACAGTACATATATTTGCATTGTTAAAATATGATAATGTTCCAGTTGTGATGGGATGTGAATGCTGTACCAAATTATTTGGATGATGACTACTAAATGGATAGCAGTGTAGCCAGCAGCGCTTAAATTAGTTCCATATAGTGCATGATGATGGATAAATGAGTCATAGGCCAGAGCAACACTGAGCCTATCGTACAGAGAGACATATAGGGACATCCACCCTTAGGCAGGCTAAGTGGTTTACCTAGGTGAGCAGTGTTGTTTCTTATTTTCTTGTTTCTTGATCCTGTTTTCTTCAACAATGCAATAGACTCTCTTTCCCCACTCTGACATAGGCTTACCTTGTGTACTGCCTCAAGGAAATTAGCTTATTCCCAACTAATATCTCCCTGACTTGAGTCACAATTTATTTTATTTAACTGTTGGCCCATGCATGACATTCTGAGGCAAAATGTACATAAACTAAAACAAGCGCCCTAATGTTATCCAACAGGGTGTTATAGAATGTGGCATGTGTTGAGTTTTACTAAACAGTTAGTCTACCTGCATTCCTCCTGTGCCAATAATCATAACATCAGCATGGTAACCTTATCATGTTTATTGAAAAGGCATATCAGTCCACACCCACTTTCCTATGCTTGCTTTATAATTCCATGCTAACAAGTACCGTTGAAGTTTTTCAACCACTCCACAAATTTCTTGTTAACAAACTATAATTTTGGCAAGTCGGTTAGGACATCTACTTTCTGCATGACACAAGTAATTTTTCCAACAATTGTTTACAGACAGACTATTTCACTTATAATTCACTGTATCACAATTCCAGTGGGTCAGAAGTTTACATACACTAAGTTGACTGTGCCTTTAAACAGCTTGGAAAATTCCAGAAAATGATGTCATGGCTTTAGAAGCTTCTGATAGGCTAATTGACATCATTTGAGTCAATTGGAGGTGTACCTGTGGATGTATTTCAAGGCCTACCTTCAAACTCAGTGCCTCTTTGCTTGACATCATGGGAAAATCAAAAGAAATCAGCCAAGACCTCAGAAAAAAATTGTAGACCTCAACAAGTCTGGTTCATCCTTGGGAGCAATTTCCAAATGCCTGAAGGTACCACGTTCATCTGTACAAACAATAGTACGCAAGTATAAACACCATGGGACCACGCAGCCGTCATACCGCTCAGGAAAGAGACGCGTTCTGTCTCCTAGAGATGAACGTATTTTGGTGCAAAAAGCGCAAATTAATCCCAGAACAACAGCAAAGGACCTTGTGAAGATGCTGGAGGAAACAGGTACAAAAGTATCTATATCCACAGTAAAACAAGTCCTATATCGACATAACCTGAAAGGCCGCTCAGCAAGGAAGAAGCCACTGCTCCAAAACCGCCATAAAAAAGCCAGTCTACGGCCATGTGCAGTAGCCAGACTACTGCACATGGGGACAAAGATCATACTTTTTGGAGGAATGTCCTCTGGTCTGATGAAACAAAAATAGAACTGTTTGGCCATAATGACCATCGTTATGTTTGGAGGAAAAAGGGGGTTGCTTGCAAGCCGAAGAACACCATCCCAACCGTGAAACACAGGGGTGGCAGCATCATGCTGTGGGGGTGCTTTGCAGCAGGAGGGACTGGTGCACTTCACAAAATAGATGGCATCATGAGGAAGGAAAATTATGTGGATATATTGAAGCAACATCTCAAGACATCAGTCAGGAAGTTAAAGCTTGGTCGCAAATGGGTCTTCCATATGGACAATGACCCAAGCATACTTCCAAAGTTGTGGAAAAATGGCTTAAGGACAACAAAGTCAAGGTATTGGAGTGGCCATCACAAAGCCCTGACCTCAATCCTACAGAAAGTTTGTGGGCAGAACTGAAAAAGCGTGTGCGACCAAGGAGGCCTACAAACCTGACTCAGTTAAACCAGCTCTGTCAGGAAGAATGGGCCAAAATTCGCCCAATTTATTGTGGGAGGCTTGTGGAATGCTACCCGAATCTTTTGACCCAAGTTAAACAATTTAAAGGCAATGCTACCAAATACTAATTGAGTGTATGTAAACTTTTGACCCTCTGGGAATGTGATGAAAGAAATAAAAGTTGAAATAAATCATTCTCTCTACTATTATTCTGACATTTCACAATCTTAAAATAAAGTGGTGATCCTAACTGACCTAAAACAGGACATTTTTACTAGGATTAAACGTTGTGAAAAACTGAGTTTAAATGACTAAGGTGTATGTAGACTTCCGACTTCAACTGTATATAAATGACCTCGTACCCCTGCACATCGACTCGGTACTGGTACCCCTTGTATATAGCCAAGTTCTCATTACTCATTGTGTATCTATTAGTACTTTTATTATTACGTGTTTTACTTTTCTATTATTTCTCTATTTACTTTCTCTCTGCATTGTTGGGAAGGGTCCGTAGGTAAGCATTTCACTCATAGTCCACACCTGTTGTTTATGGCGAATGTGTTAAATAAAATGTGATTTGATTTAAGAATTGTAATTCGTATCATATCATACGAAATGATTGATGGACATCCACAAATTAATACATACTATACCAAACGTAACATATCATACTAATTTGAGTGTCCTGGATTTCAGTTTACTGTGTTACGTCTACCCCTGAGTCCAGGTTGATATAGTTCACTACTTTGTCCTATTGCAGGTCAAAAGTAGTGCAATATGTATTGAATAGGGTGCACTATTTAGAAAATAGGGTGCACTATTTAGGGAATACGGTGCCATTGGGACGCAATCATAGATGAGCCTGAGACTGGAACTGTGTCTGTGTGTGATTGTTGTGATGTAGTCATGCTGTGTTGATGACATAAACTAAAACAGAGGTGTTGGGTTGTGCCCATTATTTTACGTCATTACAGATTATGACTTTTTATTTTTACTGAAGTGGGTTTATATAAATGTATAATTATGCAGCATTATCACTTAATTTTGAGTCTTGCCGAAAAATATTCACAAAATTAACCATTTGGGACACAACCCATGACTATATTGATCTGACCAGAGTTGAATCTTCATTCTTCAGCATTGGTGACTGACCCGTGATAATGTCCCTTCACCCGCCTCCAGTGTTCTAGCCAGGCTTTTGATCATATGTGCTGCTTGAAAGGTTACCCGCCCCTCACTCTAACTGACACATGGATCTTAATGATGTACTATTAGCAGGAAAATGTCTAGAGTGCACTGTGAAAGGCGAGAATACTGCACTGATAATAGAGAGAGAGAGAGAGAGAGAGAGAGAGAGAGAGAGAGAGAGAGAGAGAGAGATAGTATGTGATTTGAAACAGTACAGTAGATTTTGCAGTATGTCGTTTTCACCAGCTCAGACACAAAGGTTTAGAGACTTTTACTGTATGGATGTATGGTAAATGGAAAGTGCACATTGTGATCATTCCAATGCTTATGAAAGGACATACGGATAACTGCCAAAATAAAGGAAACACCAACATTAAGTGTTGGGCTACCACAAGCCAGAACAGCTTCAAAGTACCTCGGTATACATTCTACAAGTATCTGGAACTCTATTGGAGGAATGCAACACCATTATTCCATGAGAAATTCCATCATTTAGAGTTTTGTTGATGGTGCGAGAGGCATTCAAGACGAGGCATTCAAAGTCGCATCCTATCATAGGATCTGCCATCAGATAGAGGCCTGACAGATTAACTTAATCCAATTGGCAACGATTGCAGGGGAATACCGCAGGACTGGTTTATGGGTCGAGTTAGAGGCTCATCGACATATGGGGAACAAGATCTGATAAGAACTCTAGCTATCTCTTTAGCTGGCACCGTGTCAGATCACCTTCTCCTCCCCAAAAATGTGCTTGTTGATGCTACAGTAAAATAGCATTTTTGACAATCAGTTTCTGCTTAAAATAAACTCAGGACAGAAATAATGCAGTCATACATCATCTGAATTACATTGTCAATTTTTTTCCAGTCTCAAGACGATATAAGAGGAGCACTTGACGAATTTCTTTCCAAAACGTTATACTGTATTTCAATTTTCAGAAATGTTGTTAAATTTGCTTTTCTTGTTTAAAGAGCTTATGAAACAGGTTGGTGTGTTTTTCCATATCTAATCATGGCATGGCGTTGTTAAATGACAGACATGTATTTGTTTGAAACATATCACTAGATGGTTTTATTTTAGAGAGACAATCACATTTTGCTGCACATTGAGATATCTGTCTCATTCTCAGAGAAAAAAAGTAGCACTGGAAGGTTTTAGACAGTCAAATATGACAAATAATGACATTTTTTATAAAGAACTATACAAATGAGACGTTTGTGACATAAACATTTCAAAACAAATATATTTAAAAAGTAATCAATATAGTAAAATGACATCTGGGCTCTGGACAAAGTAGTGCACTATATAGGAAACAGGGTGCCTTAGAGCCCCACAGTGGAGGTGTCATAATACCCATAAAACGGTCAAACAGGGAAATGGTTTCAATCATTTTTCCACCATAATTTTTTGGGGATACAGTGCCTTCAGAAAGTATTCACACCTCTTGACTTTTTCCAAATTTTGTTGTCTAACAGCCTGAATTTAAAATTGATTAAATAGATAGAAAAAATGTCACTGGCCTACACACAATACCCCATAATGTCAAAGATTTTTTTATACAATTTAATAAAAAATTTAAAGCAGAAATGTCTTGAGTCAATAAGTATTCAGCATCTTTGTTATGGCAAGCCTAAATAAGTTCAGAAAAAAATAATAATTGCTTAACAAGTCACATAATAAGTTGCATGGATTTACTCTGTGTGCAATACTAGTTTTTAACATAATTTTTGAATGACTACATCTTCTCTGTACCCCACACACAATTACCTGTAATGTCCCTCAGTCGAGCAGTGAATTTCAAACACAAATTCAAACACAAATACCAGTGAGTTTTTCCAATGCCTCACAAAGAAGGGCACCTATTGGTTTTTTTTTTTAAAGCAGACATTGAATATCCGTTTGAGCATGGTGAAGTTATTAATTACACTTTGGATGGTGTGTCAATACACCCAGTCACTACAAAAATACAGGCGTCATTCCTAACAGTTGCCGGAGAGGAAGGAAACCACTCAGGGATATTACCATGAGGCCAATGGTTACATGAAAAGTAACAGATTTTAATGCCTGTGATAGGAGAAAAGTGAGGATGGATCAAATTCAACAACATTGAGCTTACTCCACAATACTAACCTAAATGACAGAGTGAAAAGAAGAAAGCCTGTAGATAATAAAAAATATTCCAAGACATGCATCCTGTTTGCAAAAAGGCACTAAAGTACAACTGCTAAAAATGTGGCAAAGAAATTAACTTTTTGTCCAGCATAAAAAGCTATATGTTTGGGGCAAATCCAACACATCACTGAGTACCACTCTTCATATTTTCAAACGCGGTGGTGGCTGCATCATGTTATTGGTATGGTTGTCATCGGCAAGGACTGGGGAGTTTTTGTAGGATAAAAGTAAATGGAAAAGAGCAAAGCACAGGCAAAATCCTAGAGGAAAAGGTTGTTCAGTCTGCTTTCCAACAGACACTGGGAGACGAATTCACCTTTCAGCAGGACAATAACATAAAACACAAGGCCAAATCTATACTGGAGTTGCTTACCAAGAAGACATTGACTGCTCCTGAGTGGCCGAGTTAGAGTTTTGAATTAAATATGCTTGAAAATCTATGGCAAGACCTGAAAATGGTTGCATAGCAATGATCAACAACCAATTTCACAAAGCTTAAAGAATAAAAAATAAAAATGTGGGCAAATGTTGCACAATCCAGTTGTGGAAAGCTCTTAGAGGCTTACCCAGAAAAACGTACAGCTGTAATCGCTGCCAAAGGTGATTCTAACATGTATTGATTCATGGGGTTGAATACTTATCTAATCAAAATATATTAGTGCATTATTTTTATTGTTACTATTTTTACAAATGGTAGAATTTTTCTTCCACTTTGACATTACAGAGTATTGTGTGTAGTTGACAAAAAATGACAATTAAATCCATTTAATACCACTTTGTAACACAACAAAATGTGTGAAATATCAAGGGGTGTGAATACTTTGAAGACACTGTAAACTGTTTATTCTGAGAAACATTGAGATGTGGAATGTTGAAAGAGAGAGAGCGTGTTCAAAAACGGAATATAAGCCAGCAGACGAGAGGCATTCAAAGTCGCATCCTATCATAAGATCTGCCATCAGATAGAGGCCTGACAGATTAACTCAATCCAATTGGCAACGATTGCAGGGGAATACCGCAGGACTGGTTTATGGGTCGAGTTAGAGGCTCATCGACATATGGGGAACAAGATCTGATAAGAACTCTAGCTATCTCTTTAGCTGGCACTGTGTCAGATCACCTTCTCCTCCCCAAAAATGTGCTTGTTGATGCTACAGTAAAATTGCATTTTTGACAATCAGTTTCTGCTTAAAATAAACTCAGGACAGAAATAATGCAGTCATACATCATCTGAATTACATTGTCACATTTTTTCCAGTCTCAAGACGATATAAGAGGAGCACTTGACAAATTTCTTTCCAAAATGTTATACTGTACATCAATTTTCAGAAATGTTGGTAAATTTGCTTTTCTTGTTTAAAGAACTTATGAAACAGATTGGTGTGTTTTTCCACATCTAATCATGGCATGTGGTTGTTAAATGACAGACATTCATTTGTTTGAAACCTATCACTAGATGGTTTTATTTTAGAGTGACAATCACATTTTGTTGCACATTGAGATATCTGTCTCATTCTCAGAGAAAAAAGTAGCACTGGAAGGTTTTAGACAGTCAAATATGACAATTAATTAAAAAAAATTCATAAAGAACTGCACAAATTGTACGTTTGTGATATCAACATTTTAAAACACATATATTTAAAAAGTAATCAATACAGTGATATGAGATCTGGGTTCTGGTCAAAAGTAGTGCACTATATGGGAAACAGGGTGCCTTAGAGCCCCACAGTGGAGGTGTCATAATACCCATAAAACCTAACGGTCAAACAAGAAATGGTTCCAATCGTTTTTCCACCATACATTTTTTCCATAGGGGATTTCAGAAACACTTCAAATAAGGTCTATGTTTCGTGTAGGCTTACCCTGGCGTGACGTTTTGATAACCATGTAAATCTCTCTCAGACAAGGTGACTTTTATCAATCCATTCGGCTCTATTTACTCTCAGATTAGGAAACGCTAATTAGCTTCAAAGCAGACATCATGCAAGACTACAAATCCCTGCAAGCTCCTGCATGTCATCTCTAGCTGGCACCTTTGCTAACAGCTCATTTTATTAATTACTACATTTAGCTAACATTAGATAATTAATCCAGACATTATTACTTTTGCCTCGATTCGTCAGTCTCGTCCAGCTCATCATGGCATTAGTAATTCTTTATGATAGCCACATTAGCAGCTAATTAACATTTTGTTTGTTGGGGGTTAATACAGGCAAATATAATCAAAGTCACCTTGTCCGAGTGAGATTTACACGGTTATCAAAATGTCATGCCATGGTAAGCCTACATGAAACACAGCCCTTATTTTAAGTGTTTATAAAATCCCCTATGGGAAAAATGAATGGTGGAAAAACGTTTGGAACCATTTTCATGTTTGACCACAAGGTTTTATGGGTATTATGACTCATACTGTGGTACTCTATTTGGGACGAGGCCTAACTCTAACCAATAGCAGGAGGCTAGATTTATGATGGGTTGAATTTATACAGTATGTTAAATAAACAGGGTACGAACATTCCATTCCAGCTAAACAATGGATACAGTTCCTTCAGAAAGTATTCACACCTCTTGACTTTTTCCACAATTTGGTGTCTTAAAGTCTGAATTTAAAATGGATTAAAAAGATAGAAAAAATGTCACTGGCCTACACACAATAACCCACAATGTCAAAGATTTTTTTTACAATTAAATAAAAGATTAAAAGCAGAAATGTCTTCAGTCAATAATTATTCAGAATCTACAGTGCCTTGCAAAAGTATTCATCCTCCTTGGCGTTTTTCCTATTTTGTTGCATTACAACCGGTCATTTAAATTGATTTTTATTTGGATTTCATTTAATGGACATACACAAAATAGTCCAAATTGGTGAAGTGAAATGAAAAAAATTATACAAAATAAATAAAGGAAAAATGGTGCGTGCATATGTATTCACCCCTTTTGCTATGAAGCCCCTAAATAAGATCTGGGGCAACCAATTACCTTCAGAAGTCACATAATTAGTTTAAAAAAGTCCACCTGTGTGCAATCTAAGTGTCACATGATCTGTCACATGATCTCAGTATATATACACCTGTTCTGAAAGGTCCCAGAGTTTGCAACACCACCAAGCAAGGGGCACCATGAAAACCAAGGAGCTCTCCAAACACGTCAGGGACAAAGTTGTGGAGAAGTACAGATCAGGGTTGGGTTATAAAAAAATATCAGAAACTTTGAACATCCCACGGATCACCATTAAATCCATTATTAAAAAATGGAAAGAATATGGCACCACAACAAACCTGCCAAGAGAGGGCCGCCCACCAATATTCACGGACCAGGCAAGGAGGGCATTAATCAGAGAGGCAACAAAGAGACCAAAGATAACCCTGAAGGAGCTCCAAAGCTCCACAACGGAGATTGGAGTATCTGTCCATAGGACCACTTTAAGCCGTACACTCCACAGAGCTGGGCTTTACGGAAAAGTGGCCAGAAAAAAGTCATTGCTTAAATAAAAAAATGAGCAAACACGTTTGGTGTTCACCAAAAGGCATGTGGGAGACTCCCCAAACAAATGGAAGAAGGTACTCTAGTCAGATGAGACTAAAATTGAGCTTTTTGGCCATCAAGGAAAACGCTATGTCTGGCGCAAACCCAACACCTCTCATCACCCAGAGAACACCATCCCCACAGTGAAACATGGTGGTGGCAGCATCATGCTGTGGGGATGTTTTTCATCAGCAGGGACAGGGAAACTGGTCAGAATTGAAGGAATAATGGATGCCGCTAAATATAGGGAAATTCTTGAGGGAAACCTGTTTCAGTCTTCCAGAGATTTGAGACTGGGACAGAGGTTCACCTTCCAGCAGGACAATGACCCTAAACATACTGCTAAAGCAACACTTGAGAGGTTTAAGGGGAAACATTTAAATGTCTTGGAATGGCCAGGTCAAAGCCCAGACCTCAATCCAATTGAGAATCTGTGGTATGACTTAAAGATTGCTGTACACCAGCGGAACCCATCCAACTTGAAGGAGCTGGAGCAGTTTTGCCTTGAAGAATGGGCAAAAATTCTAGTGGCTAGATGTGCCAAGCTTATAGAAACATACCCCAAGAGACTTGCAGCTGTAATTGCTGCAAAAGGTGGCTCTACAAAGTATTGACTTTGGGGGGGGGGGTGAATAATTATGCACGCTCAATTTAACATTTTTTTGTCTTATTTCTTTTTTGTTTTACAAAAAAAACTATTTTGCATCTTCAAAGTGGTAGGCATGTTGTGTAAATCAAATGATACAAACCCCCCAAAAAGTCATTTTAATTCCAGGTTGTAAGGTAACAGAATAGGAAAAATGCCAAGGGGGGTGAATACTGTCGCAAGCCACTGTATGTTATGGCAAGCCTAAATAAATTCAGGAGTAAAAATGGGTTCACTCTGTGTGCAATAATAGTGTTTAACATGATTTTTCAATGATTACGTCTTCTCTGTACCCCACACACAATTATCTGTAATGTCCCTCAGTCGAGCAATGAATTGCAAACACAGATTCAAACACAAATACCAGTGAGGTTTTCCAATGCCTCACAAAGAATAAAGAAAATACAAAATAAAAATAAGAAAGCAGACATTGAATATCTGTTTGAGCATGGTGAAGTTATTAATTACACTTTGGATGGTGTATCAATACACCCAACCAATACAAAGATACAGGCGTCATTCCTAACTCAGTTGCCGGAGAGGAATGAGACCGCTCAGGGATTTCACCATGAGGCCAGTGGTGACTTTGATAGGAGAAAACTGAGGATGGATCAAATTCATCAACATTGAGCTTACTTCACAATACTAACCTAAATGACAGCGTGAAAAGAAGGAAGCCTGTACAGAATAACAAATATTCCAAGACATGCATCCTGTTTGCAATATGCACTAGAGTACAATTGCTAAAAATGTGGCAAAGAAATTAACCTAATGTCATGCGTTCAAAAGCGTTCTGTTTGGGGCAAATCCAACACATCACTGAGTACCACTCTTCATATTTTCAAGCGCGGTGGTGGCTGCATCATGTTATTGGTATGCTTGTCATCGGCAAGGACTGGGAGTTGTTTAGGATAAAAATAAATGGAATAGAGCAAAGCACAGGGAAAATCCTAGAGGAATAACTGGTTCAGTCTGCTTTCCAACAGACACTGGGAGACAAATTCACCTTTCAGCAGGACAATAACCTAAAACACAAGGCCAAAAATACAATGGAATTGCTTACCAAGATGACATTGAATGTTCCTGAGTGGCCTAGTTACAGTTTTGACTTAAATCAGCTTGAAAATCTATAGCAAGACTTGAGAGTGGCTGTCTAGCAAAGCTCAACAATGAACTTGACAGAGCTTGAATAATTAGTAATGTGCAAATACTGTACAATTCAGGTGTGCAAAGCTGTTACTGTAATCGCTGCCAAAGGCGATTCTAACATGTATTGACTTACAGTATGTTCATGAGGTGTTTCATTTTCAATAAATGTGCAAAAATCTATGAAAACATGTTTTAACTTTGTCTTCATGGGGTATTGGGTGTAGATGGGTGAGGATTTGTTTCATCCATTTTTAATTCAGGCTGTAACACAACAGAATGTGAATAAGTCAAGGGGTATGGCTACTCTTTGAAGGCACTATATATAGCGTTTTGCAACAAAACACATTTATTACACATCTAAAATATATTGATTTAAAATCTGAGAACATTAATATTTTACAAACACATAAAGATAAGCATTCATTTCTGATGAAAAAACACAAATGTGAAAAATTGTTGTATCAAGCATTTTGGAAATAAACTCTTCACTTGAAGACATCTCTTGAATGTGGGCCTCATTACCAAAGTTACAAGTCGTTTAAAAAAAAAAAAAACGGTGTCTACTGTTATACTGATAAATGAGTAAATAGTAAATATCTAATCTTGCACACTACAGCAAATGTAACATGGAGGGATGAAATGCCGTTACACACAATATTGCAACCATTATTCCCTAGTCTGATTTATTGCTACAGTGCATTCAGGAAGTATTCAGACCCCTTCACTTTTCCACATTTTGTTACGTTACAGCATGATTCTAAAATGGATTAAATAAATACAAATCCTCATCAATCTACACACAATACCCCATCGTGACAAAGCAAAAACCGGTTTTTAGAATTTTTTGCAAATGTATTAAATATAAAAAACAGAAATACCTTATCTACATAAGTATTCAGATCCTTTTCTATGAGACTTTTAATTGAGCTCAGGTGCATCCTGTTTCCATTGATCATCCTTGAGATGTTTCTAAAACTTGATTGGGGTCCACCTGTGGTAAATTCAATTGATTGGACATGATTTGGAAAGGCACACACCTGTCTATATAAGGTCCCACAGTTGACAGTGCATGTCAGAGAAAAAAACAAGCCATAATTAATTAATTATGCTTTTATCCAAAGCGACTTACAGTCATGCGTGCATACATTTTTGTGTATGGGTGGTCCCGGGGATCGAACCCACTACCTTGGCGTTACAAGCGCCGTGCTCTACCAGCTGAGCTACAGAGGACCACGAGGACCACAATTCCTTCGACCATGAGGTCGAAGGAATTGTCCGTAGAACTCCGAGACAGGATTGTGTCAAGGCACAAATCTCTGCAGCATTGAAGGTCCCCAAGAACACAGTGGCCTCCATCATTCTTAAATGGAAGAAGTTTGGAACCACCAAGACTCTTCCTAGAGCTGGCCGCCCAGCCAAACGGAGCAATCGAGGGAGAAGGGCCTTGGTCAGGGAGGTGACCAAGAACCCGATGGTCACTCTGACAGAGCTCCAGAGTTCCGCTGTGGAGCTGGGAGAACCTTCCAGAAGGACAACCATCTCTGCAGCACTCCACCAATCAGGCCTTTATGGTAGAGTGGCAAGACGGAAGCGACTCCTCAGTAAAAGGCACATGAGAGCCCACTTGGAGTTTGCCAAAAGGCACCTAAAGGACTCCTAGACAATGAGTAACAAGATTCTCTGGTCTGATGAAACCAAGATTGAACACTTTGGCCTGAATGCCAAGCGTCACGTCTGGAGGAAACCAGGCATCGCTCATCACCTGGCCAATACCATCCCTACAGTGAAGCATGGTGGTGGCAGCATCATGCTGTGGGGATGTTTTTCAGCAGCAGGGACTTGGAGACTAATCAGGATCGAGGGAAAGATGAACGTAGCCTAGAGTGTGCAAAGCTGTCATCAAGGCAAAGGGTGGCTATTTGAAGAATCTCAAATATAAAATATAATTTGATTTGTTTAACACTTTTTTGGTTACTACATGATTCCATATGTGTTATTTCATAATTGTGATGACTTCACTATTATTCTACAACGTAAAAATAAAGAAAAACACTTGAATGAATAAGTGTGTCCAAACTTTTGACTGGGTAGTGTATGTAAATGTAATATTTCAGTTTCTAAAAAACAGTTTTTGCTTTGTCTTTATGGGATTTTGTGTGTAGATTGATGAGGGGAAAAAAACATTTAATCAATTTTAGAATAAGGCTGTAACATAACAAAATGTGGAAAAAGTGAAGGGGTCTGAATACACTGCAAAATCGACACAGACATACAAAGGTCACAGTATTGCTTATTTGTCTGTATTTCTGTTTTCTGAGTCATGTCAGAGATGTTGCTTAATAGTATGTACACCCCCTCCCCATCTCCCACAATAACAACAATATAAAACTGGGTAAATCTCTGAAATGAGCTTTCTGACAACCACTCCGTTTGCAGGAAATATCTACGGTTTCAGTTATCGACTCAGCTTTGCCATTAACGTTTGGCCCCTTCATCATCATAACAGCAGTGACAGGGAGCCAATGGATAAGTGGATCCTCCAGTCTGGGAGAACTGCAGAGCAGCACAACTTCAGCTGATGAGAGAACAGAGAGGAGAACTACAGAGCTGGGCTAATCTATGTCCCAAATTACACCCTATTTGTTTTATTGTGCACTACTTTTAACCATGGCCCATAGGGCTCTGGTGAAAAGTTGTGCACTATAATGAGTATAGCATGCCATTTGGGATGCTATCTCCCTGAGCCAGATGTTAGCCTTCCCAGTATCTGGCAGTTTCACATTCAGAATAGAAGAAGACTGAGGTTTGTCATTCATTTTCCTAGCTAGTTGTTGTCCATCATATCCTTGCAGGGGGCTGGTGCTTTTCAGGATGTCCTGAAGCTACAGCCATTGAGTACGTTTACATGCACACGAATAATTTGATATTAAACTGATTATGGCAGAAGGCCGAGTATGGCAATAGTCATGTAAACATTTTACTTAATCGGCATAAGGTCAAAATCGAAGTAATCATACGTCGATTAAAACACCTGGTTTTCTGAGCAATCTTTCGAAATATTAGGACCAGTAAACAGCTTAATTTGGGTTACCACTGTGTATTTGATCTGCATGTGCCAGCACCGGTAGAGCAAGCCTCCCTCTTATGCACGATTGAAGTGAGTTTGGGAAAAACTGAAAGTATGCGTCTTAGAAATACACGCACAAACGTTATACGTCCAAACTCAGAATCAAATAGGCTTCGCAAAAATAACATGGTCGCTTCGGTAAAATATTTATTTTGATTGCCGATTTTTGCATTTATTCAAGTCCCATTACGTATATGTCCATGTAAACAGGATTATTAAGAACATTGTTCTTCTTGCAAAGCATGTAAACATTTTAAACAAACTATTATATTAATCTGACTATCCACAATAATCGTATTATTGTGTGCATGTATCCATACTCCGTGTGTAGCAGTGATAGTGATAGACAGGTTGTTTTGAGGAACAAGCTGTTTCTTAGACATAGGCAGCTTCTTAACATCACAGCCCTAACTAGGCTGTTAAGATTTTTTTTTTTTTATCACAGCAATGTTATTTGCATGTGGTTCAACGTTTAAAAAAGAACAAAAACAAATAATATAATACAAAACAGGCAACCATGTTGTGTTATTAATCTGCATGTTGTTACTGTATATTCTTAATTTTAAAAAATATTTGCCTGCAGTGGCGGCTCCTGAAAAAATTCTCAGGAGGGGCAATTTTTCTGATGATTTAGGTGACCTACACACATTTAAAAAAAGATATGTCCAGCAACAACATGAAGACAGGGGCAGCATATAAGTCAATACCAGAAGCATTTATTGACTGATCTGGGGAGATGGATTCCAGTTTCTGTGACAGATTATAAATAATCTCTGATGCCTTTGTTATATTAGCTTTTGGTTGAATGTACTGTCGTAGTAAATATATAATGTTATAGCTTGGTCTGACTAAAATCTTGTGCATGACCCATTTTGTGTTGGGCGTTTGTTTCTGTTCCTATCCTATAACAATGGACAAAAGAGTCCTATCTTGTCAGCAGGTGGCCAAGGAGTGGTGATCCTAGCTGACCTAAGACAGGACACTTTTACTTTACTCGCGTGCACGAACGAGTCCGTGCACGCGATTCCAGATATCTTTACCTCTGAATAAACTGCCTTTATTATACCATATCCACCCTGTCCAAAGTCTCTACTTGGTCTCAGTTCTCCAGTAAACTTGTGATTATCAACAGTACACAACGGTAACAAACAATTGGGGGAACTCACGGGGCAGATAGTAACCACTTAAAAGGAAGCGATTCCCAAACCTTCCATAACAAAGCCATCACCTACAGAGAGATGAACTTGGAGAAGAGTCCCCTAAGTAAGCTTGTCCTGGGCCTCTGTTCACAAACACAAACAGACCCCACACAGCCCCAGGACAACAACAACAACAACAACAACAACAACACAATTAGACCCAACCAAATCATGAGAAAACAAAAAGAGAATTACTTGACACATTGGAAAGAACAAACAAAAAAACAGAGCAAACTAGAATGCTATTTGGCCCTAAACAGAGAGTACACAGTGGCAGAATACCTGACCACTGTGACTGACCCAAACTTAAGGAAAGCTTTGACTATGTACAGACTCAGTGACCATAGCCTTGCTATTGAGAAAGGCCGCCGTAGGCAGACCTGGCTCTCAAGAGAAGACAGGCTATGTGCACACTGCCCACAAAATGAGGTGGAAACTGAGCTGCACTTCCTAACCTCCTGCCAAATGTATGACCATATTAGAGACACATATTTCCCTCAGATTACAGCGATCCACAAAGAATTCGAAAACAAACCCAATTTTGATAAACTCCCTTATCTACTGGGTGAAAAACCACAGTGTGCCATCACAGCTGCAAGATTTGTGACCTGTTGCCACAAGAAAAGGGCAACCAGTGAAGAACAAACACCATTGTAAATACAACCCATATTTATGTTTATTTATTTTCCCATTTGTACTTTAACTATTTGCACATTGTAACAACACTGTATATATACATAATATGACATTTGAAATGTCTTTATTCTTTTGAAACTTCTGAGTGTAATGTTTACTGTTAATATTTATTGTTTATTTCACTTTTGTTTACTATCTACTTCCCTTGCTTTGGCAATGTTAACACACGTTTCCCATGCCAATAAAGCCCTTAAATTGAATTGAATTGATAGTAAGGTCGCAATGACACAGAAAGCAGTTCAATGTCGGGGTACAGAGTCGCTCTCTTACCAGGATCGCGGTCCGCTCTGACCAGGGTGAAGGTGGCCGGCTCCACTTCTCTGTCCGGGACTCTTGTCATCCAGCCAAGTCTCCCAGCTGTATTGGGATTACAGCTGCCTGCAGCGTTTTCATTATTTAGTCCGTTCGTAGCGGGTATGTACACGATCAACAAGATCAGTCCAAAACCGAAAGATCAGTTCAAAGCAGAATGTTTGCAGAATGTTTGTAAACTAAGTCTACAAATTAAAAACATAAAATAACGCCACACTGCAGGTCACAACAGAGACGCTGCTCGCCGCCATCGTCTTAGTTACGTTCATGGTTACGTCACGTATGACGAAAGCGCGTAAGTGCATGCCCACAGACACCCATAGAGAATGTATTGAAAGCTTTGAAATTTGAAAAAAATAGATTTTACATGACAGGCTATGAGAGACTTCTGGGCGATTTTCAACTTGACTGAAATCGCCCCAAAAACGGGCGGGGCCATTTGAAGCACGACTTTAGCCTGATTTGATATTTAGTGGCTGGCAGATCAGACGTGAACACTGATAACTACTGTTGCCGTGATATAATTGATTAGAAAAAAAATCCCTTCCTTTTCCCGTTTGGCAGTGCGTCGCCCATATCGCCCTATTGAACACACCGCCCATGTTTGCCTGTCAGATATCTTCATCTTTAGGGAGATATAAGAAAAACAATCTCTATTGAGAAGGCCAGGATCAACTTGATAACTTTATAGCTTCAAAAGGCCTATTTCTAATCAGTGAGCGACCGTCTTGATATCTCGTATTTTGTAGGGGGTGTGTTCTCACCAAATGGAAAATAACATTTTCTGCCAGTATTTGAGTTCTTATTTTTCCAGCAGAATCTAATAACAGTGATACCTAATTTTCTGTTCAACAGAAAAGATGCACAGTACATTCTCAATATTGTCCTCTCTCCAGTGACAGAGGAAAATGGAGACTGCTCTGTTTCAGATACTTAAGGAGCCAGACAAATAGGTTCAATCAAGAAAATGATTTGTTGCATTGTTGAATAATAAAAAAATATCTGAGCCCAGCAGAGTTTATAAATAGGTTTGGATTAAATAAATATTCCAGTTTAATTACTGTGTGTTCCTGTCCACTATTGTCCTGTATTAGTGGGGGAAATTTTAATTAATTGAAAGCATATCAATACTCTGGACATTTGGAAATGTAGAAATATGCAATATTTTTCTGAAAAATATTTTGTACAGACTTATTTGTATTGATACCACCATTATTTTATGAGGGGATGATTTTCATATACTGTAGTGTTCTGTATAAAGTCAGCCTTTTCATGATGTAATGTGTTGTTACCTGATTCAATTATGTGGGTATAAAGCATAGTAATGCAAACATGCTTTCTCGCAGAACAATCAACCTGGTTCTATTTCGATAGAATAAAGTCTCTGGTCAAAAGTAGTGCACTATATTGGAAATAGGGTTTCGTTTGGAATGCATCCATAGTTTCTACTCATGGTTGATGACATATATGATTGATTGAGAGCTGTAAGGCCTCACAGCACATCCAGGCCCTAATAGCCTCCACCTCCCTCTAACTGGAATGTACAAGCTGTTTTCATTAATAAGATATTGGAGCTGACAAAAAAAAGACAAATCCAGATACATTATGAAGAAAACAATATTGCGATGGCACTGTTGCGGGATGGTGAGCAGACAGCGAGTCCATTTGTGTTAGTTTAGCTTCATTGCAGAGCATTAGCGTCTGGGAATTGCCATGGGAGACTAAATTAGTGTGTAATGGGAATGAATTGTGGAGTGGACTCTCAACTAGTGGTCTGAAAACATAGTGCTCTCTTACATTTTAGTCATTTAGCAGACGCTCTTATCCAGAGCGACTTACAGTTACAGTGGGGAGAACAAGTATTTGATACACTGCTGGTTTTGCAGGTTTTCCTACTTACAAAGCATGCAGAGGTCTGTAATTTTTTATCATAGGTACACTTCAACTGTGAGAGACAGAATCTAAAACAAAAATCCAGAAAATCACATTGTATGATTTTTAAGTAATTAATTTGCATTTTATTGCATGACACAAGTATTTGATCACCTACCAACCAGTAAGAATTCCGGCTCTCACAGACCTGTTAGTTTTTCTTTAAGAAGCCCTCCTGTTCTTCACTCATTACCTGTATTAACTGCACCTGTTTGAACTCGTTACCTGTATAAAAGACACCTGTCCACACACTCAATCAAACAGACTCCAACCACTCCACAATGGCCAAGACCAGAGAGCTGTGTAAGGACATCAGGGATAAAATTGTAGACCTGCACAAGGCTGGGAAGGGCTACAGGACAATAGGCAAGCAGCTTGGTGAGAAGGCAACAACTGTTGGCGCAATTATTAGAAAATTGAAGAAGTTCAAGATGACGGTCAATCACCCTCGGTCTGGGGCTCCATGCAAGATCTCACCTCGTGGGGCATCAATGATCATGAGGAAGGTGAGGGATCAGCCCAGAACTACACGGCAGGACCTGGTCAATGACCTGAAGCGAGCTGGGACCACAGTCTCAAAGAAAACCATTAGTAACACACTACACCATCATGGATTAAAATCCTGCAGCGCATGCAAGGTCCCCCTGCTCAAGCCAGCGCATGTCCAGGCCCGTCTGAAGTTTGCCAATGACCATCTGGATGATCCAGAGGAGGAATGGGAGAAGGTCATGTGGTCTGATGAGACAAAAATAGAGCATTTTGGTCTAAACTCCACTCGCCGTGTTTGGAAGAAGAAGAAGGATGAGTACAACCCCAAGAACACCATCCCAACCGTGAAGCATGGAGGTGGAAACATCATTCTTTGGGGATGCTTTTCTGCAAAGGGGACAGGACGACTGCACCGTATTGAGGGGCGGATGGATGGGGCCATGTATCGCGAGATCTTGGCCAACAACCTCCTTCCCTCAGTAAGAGCATTGAAGATGGGTCGTGGCTGGGTCTTCCAGCATGACAACGACCCGAAACACACAGCCAGAGCAACTAAGGAGTGGCTCCGTAAGAAGCATCTCAAGGTCCTGGAGTGGCCTAGCCAGTCTCCAGACCTGAACTCAATAGAAAATCTTTGGAGGGAGCTGAAAGTCCGTATTGCCCAGCGACAGCCCCGAAACCTGAAGGATCTGGAGAAGGTCTGTATGGAGGAGTGGGCCAAAATCCCTGCTGCAGTGTGTGCAAACCTGGTTAAGACCTACAGGAAACATATGATCTCTGTAATTGCAAACAAAGGTTTCTGTACCAAATATTAAGTTCTGCTTTTCTGATGTATCAAATACTTATGTCATGTAATAAAATGCAAATTATTTACTTAAAAATCATACAATGTGATTTTCTGGATTTTTGTTTTACATTCTGTCTCTCACTGTTGAAGTGTACCTATGAAAAAAATTACAGACCTCTACATGCTTTGTAATTAGGAAAACCTGCAAAATCGGCAGTGTATGAAATACTTGTTCTCCCCACTGTATTGAGTGCATTCATTTTATTTTTATTTTCATACTGGCCCCCCGTGAGAATCGAACCCACAACCCTGGCGTTGCAAGCACCATGCTCTACCAACTGAGCTACATGGGGCTCTTCTTCTCCTGCTTTCTACAGAGGCAGTGTGACATACTGCATCTAGCAGCCATGATACATCTTAATGTGTGTCCGTGATAAGAAATCAACACTTCAATTATTTGTGCTACAATGTGAATTATTGATTTTAGAATGAAATACTGTAGGGAAAGGGAAATAGTAGACATTCTTATCTCTGTTTGGTATGCAAACGCTGGGAAACACATACTGTTGTAGAACTTATGGTGTTTGTACAAAGGTTTGACCCCTGCTCCCACATCACAAAAGTGTTCAAAACAAGCCTGGCCTCAAAGACAAGACTTAACATAGTAAGTGTAAATTCAAGTCCATTCAATTAGTAAGATATGTTATGTTTGGCATGGTTACATAAGACTGAAAGAGGTTTTGGTCGGGGAGGATAGGTGGGCGTATAAGGTGAATGTCTAGTAACCGAAAAGTTCCGTGTTCGAATCACATCACAGACAACTTTAGCATTTGAGCTAATTAGCAACTTTGCAAATACTTGCTACTTTGCAACTAGGGGAGAACCGGGACGAAAGTAACACGCCCATTTTCTCAGATAACACAGAATGATGTAGTGAAGTGAGCACGTTCCTAATGCGGAGGTCAACCGTTCTGCAAAAAAGCAGCCCAGTCTGACCATTTTCGCCGCGTTATCAACAAAAAGTGGTTTTGAGCGACATAAGTAAAAAAATAAACAGACAAGGAGGAGTTTTTTGGTTGCAGAGTTGTGTTTAGCTGTTTAAGGTTACAAACATACAGTATGTAATTTTATTTACCCATCTAGTGACTAAATGACAGCATAGGTTTTAAGTATCATGCTAGCTAGTCTTGGGTGTTAGTCAGGGAGAAGTTACAGGAGAGAAGGGTGCGACAAAAGTAACAGAATATTAAATGATAACTTGGAATAAAATAAAAAACAATTTAAGCACAGCCCATTGTCTAGTTCATATTCCTTTAATGTTACCAAAATATCAAGAAGTACATAACTTTATTAGAATTATGCCTTAATCATATGACTTTATTGATTAGCTTTGAGTCCTCACAATAGGCTGTTATTGACAGGTTATATACACTACCAATCAAAAGTTTGGACACGCCTACTCATTCAAGGGTTTTTCTTTATTTTTACTATTTTTTACATTGTAGAATAATAGTAAAGACATCAAAACTATGAAATAGCACATATAGAATCATGTAGTAACCAAATAAGTGTTAAACAAATTAAAATATATTTTATATTTGAGATTCTTCAAATAGCCACCCTTTGCCTTGATGACAGCTTTGCACACTCTTGGCATTCTTTCAACCAGCTTCATGAGGTAGTCACCTGGAATGCATTTCAATTAACAGGTGCCTTCTTAAAAGTTAATTTCTGGAATTTATTTCCTTCTTAATGCGTTTGAGCCAATCAGTTGTGTTGTGACAAGGTCCACATTATGGCAAGAACAGCTCAAATAAGCAAAGAGAAACGACAGTCCATCATTACTTTAAGACACTAATGAAAATGTCAAGAACTTTTAAAGTTTCTTCAAGTGCAGTCGCAAAAACCATCAAGCGCTATGATGAAACTGGCTCTCATGAGGACCGCCACAGGAATGGAAAACCCAGAGTTACCTCTGCTGCAGAGGATAAGTTAATTGGAGTTACCAGCCTCAGAAATTGCAGCCCAAATAAATGCTTCACAGTGTTCAAGTAACAGACACATCTCAACATCAACTGTTCAGAGGAGACTGTGTGAATCAGGCCTTCATGGTCGATTTGCTGCAAAGAAACCACTACTAAAGGACACCAATAATAAGAAGAGACCTGCTTGGGCCAAGAAACATGAGCAATGGACATTAGACCGGTGGAAATGTATCCTTTGGTCTGGAGTCCAAATTTGAGATTTTTGGTTCCAACCGCTGAGTCTTTTTGTTTCCAACCGCCGTGAACGGATGATCTCCGCATGTGTAGTTCCCACCGTAATGCATGGAGGAGGAGGTGTTATGGTGTGGGGGTGCTTGCTGGTGACACTGTCACACTTAAACAACAGGGCTACCACAGCATTCTGCAGCGATACACCCCTCCCATCTGGTTGGGGTTTAGCGGGACTATCATTTGTTTTTCAACAGGACAATCACCCAACACACCTCCAAGCTGCATCAGATTACCTGGCCTCCACAATCCCCCGACCTCAACCCAATTGAGATGGTTTGGGATGAGTCGGACCGCAGACTGAAGAAAAAGCACCCAACAAGTGCTCAGCATATGTGGGGACTCCATCAAGACTGTTGGAAAAGCATTCTAGGTGAATCTGGTTGAGAGAATGCCAAGAGTGTGTAAAGCTGTCATCAAGGCAAAGGGTGGCTATTTGAAGATTCTCAAATATAAAATATACTTTGATTTGTTTAACACTTTTTTGTTTACTACATGATTCCATATGTGTTATTTCATAAGTGTTAATTGATGTCTTCACTATTATTCTACAAAAATAGTACAAATAAAGAAAAACCCTTGAATGAGTAGGTGTGTCCAAACTTTTGACTGGTAGTGTATATTGGGGATTGGAAATGAGACAGACAATTACATTGACAGAGGCCACAATGTATATGCAATATTAAAGCTGATCTTCCCCCTAAAAATAAATAAATAGTAATAATAATAAGTGCATTGATGACATTGTCCCCACAGTGTCCGTACGTACATATCCCAACCAGAAGCCATGGATTACAGGCAACATCCGCACTGAGCTAAAGCTGCCGTTTTCAAGGAGCGGGACACTAATCCGGATGCTTATAAAAAATCCCGCTATGCCCTCAGACGAATACAGGACTAAGATTGAATCCCACTACACCGGCTCTGATGCTCGTCGGATGTGGCAGGGCTTGCAAACTATTACAGACTACAAAGGGAAACCCAGCTTTGAGCTGCCCAGTGACGTGAGCCTACCAGATGTGCTAAATGCCTTTTATGCTCACATCGAGTCAAGCAACACTGAAGCATGCGTGCAAACACCAGCTGTTCCAGACGACTGTGTGATCATGCCCTCATAGCCGATGTGAGAAAGACCTTTAAACAGGTCAACAGATTACCAGGAAATGTACTCAGAGCATGCAAGGACCAACTGGCAACTGTCTTCACTGACATTTTTTACCTCTCCCTGACCGAGTCTGTAATACCTACATGTTTCAAGCACACCACCATAGTCCCTGTGCCCAACAAAACGAAGGTAACCTGCCTAAATGACTACCAACCTTCAGCACTCACGTCAGTAGCCATGAAGTACTTTGAAAGGCTGATCATGGCTCACATCAACACCATCATCCTGGAAACCCTAGACCCACTCCAATTCAAATACAGCCCCAACAGATCCACTGATGACGCAATCTCAATTGCAATCCACACTGCACTTTCCCACCTGGACAAAAGGAACACCTATGTGAGAATGCTGTTCATTGACTACAGCTCAGCGTTCAACACCATAGTGCCCACAAAGCTCATCACTAAGCTAAGGACCCTGGGACTAAACACCTCCCTCTGCAACTGGATCCTGGACTTCCTGAAGGGCCACCCCCAGATGGTAAGGGTAGGCAACAACACATCTGCCACGCTGATCCTCAACACAGGGGCCCCTCAGGGGTGCGTGCTTAGTCCCCTCCTGCACTCCCTGTTCACCCACGACTGCTTGGCCAGGCACGACTCCAACACCATTAAGTTTGCTGACAGCACAACGGTGGAAGGCCTGATCAACGACAATGATGAGACAGCCTATAGGGAGGAGGTCAGAGACCTGGCAGTGTGGTGCCAGGACAACAACCTCTCCATCAACGTGAGCAAGACAAAGGAGCTGATCCTGACTACAGGAAAAGAAGGGCCGAACCGTCTCCCATTCACATCGACAGGGCTGTCGTGGAGCTGGTCGAGAGCTTCAAGTTAATTGGTGTCCACATCACCAACAGATTATCATGGTCCAAACACACCAATGCAGTCGTGAAGAGGGCACGACAATGCCTCTTCCCCCTCAGGAGACTGAAAACATTTGGCATGGGTCCCCAGATCCTCAAAAGGTTATACAGCTGCACCATCGGAAAGTATTCAGATCCCTTGACTTTTCCACATTTTGTTACATTACAGCCTTATTCTAAATATGTTTCCTCATCAGTCTACACAAAATACCCCATAATGACATAGTAAAAACAGGTTTGGAGAAATGTGTAGAAATTAATTAAAAATTAAAAAACGAAATATTACATTTACATAAGTATTCAGACCCTTTACTCAGTACTTTGTTCAAGCACCTTTGGCAGCGATTACAGCATCGAGTCTACTTGGGTATGACACTACAAGCTTGGCACACCTGCAGTTGGGGAGTTTCTCCCAATCTTCTCTGCAGATCCTCTCAAGCTATGTCAGGTTGGATGTGGAGCGTTGCAGTACAGCTATTTTCAGGTCTCTCCAGAGATCTTCGATCGGGTTCAAGTCCAGGCTCTGGCTGGGCCACTCAAGGACATTCAGAGACTTATCCCGAAGCCCCTCATGCATTGTCTTGACTGTGTGCTTAGGGTTGTTGTCCTGTTGGAAGGTGGACCTTCTCCCCAGTCTGAGGTCCTGAGCGCTGTGGAGAAGGTTTTCATCAAGGATACTTTGTTCCATTCATCTTTCCCTTGATCCTGACTAGTCTCCCAGTCCCTGCTGCTGAAAAACATCCCCACATTATGATGCTGTCACCACCATGCTTCACCGTAGGGATGGTGCCAGGTTTCCTTCAGACGTGATGCTTGGCACTCAGGTCAAAGAGTTCAATGTTGGTTTCATCAGACCAGAGAATCTTGTTTCTCATGGTCTGAGAGTCTTTAGGTGCCTTTTGGCAAACTCTAAACGGGCTGTCATGTGCCTTTTACTGAGGAGTGGCTTCCGTCTGGCCACTCCACCATAAAGGCCTGATTGGTGGAGTACTGCAGAGATGGTTGTCCTTCTGTAAGGTTCTCCCATCTCTATAGCGGAAATCTAGAGCTCTGTCAGAGTGACCATCAGGTTCTTGGTCACCTCCTTGACCAAGGCCCTTCTCCCCCGATTGCTCAGTTTGGCCGGGCGGCCAGCTCTAGGAAGAGTCTTGGTGGTTCCAAACTTCTTCCATTTAAGAATGATGGAGGCCACTGTGTTCTTGGGGACTTTCAATGCTGCAGACATTTTTTGGTACCCTTCCCCAGATCTGTGCCTCGAAAACAATCCTGTCTCGGAGCTCTACGGACAATTCCTTTGACCTCATTGCTTGTTTTTGCTCTGACATACACTGTAAACTATGTGACCTTATATAGACAGGTGTGAGCCTTTCCAAATCATCTTCAATCAATTTAATTAACTACAGGTGGACTCCAAATTAAGTAGGGAGGATGCACCTGAGCTCAAGGATGATCAGTAGAAAAAGGATGCACCTGAGCTCAATTTCGAGTCTCATAGCGAAGGGTATGAATACTTATGTAAATAAGGTATTTCTGTTTTTTATTTTTAAGAAATTTGCAAAGAATTCTAAAAACCTGTTTTCGCTTTGTCATTATGGGGTATTGTGTGTAGATTGCTGAGGATTTGTATTTATTTAATCAATTCTAGAATAAGGATGTAACGTTACAAAATGCGGAAAAGGTCAAGGGGTCTGTGTACTTTCTGAATGCGCTGTATCTTGATTAGATAAGTTTTCAACCCCCTGAGTCAATACATGTTAGAATTACCTTTGGCAGCAATTAGGCCTACAGCTGTGAGTCTTTCTTTGGAAAGTATTCACATTCCTTGACTTTTTCCAAATGTTGTTGTGTTGCAACCTGAATTTATAATGGATTCAATTGAGATTTTGTGTCACTGGCATACACATAATATCCCATAATGTGAAAGTGGAATTATGTTTTTAGAAATGTTTACAAATAAATTAAAATTGAAAATCTGAAATGTCTTGAGTCAGTAAGTATTAAACCCCTTTGTTATTGCAAGCCTAAATAAGTTCAGGAGTAAAACATGTGCTTAACAAGTCACATAATAACTTGCATGGACTCATTCTGTGTGCAATAATAGTGTTTAACATGATTTTTGAATGACTAACTCATCTCTGTACCCCACACATACAATTATCTGTAAGGTCCCTCAGTCGAGCAGTGGATTTCAAACACAGATTCCACCACAAAGACAAGGGAGGTTTTCCAATGCCTCACAAATAAGGGCACCTACTGGTAGATGGGTATAAAAAAAAGCAGACATTGAATATCCCTTTGAGCATGGTGAAGTTATTAATTACACTTTGGATGGTGTATCAATACACCAAGTCAATACAAAGATACAACCAATGCCTCTCAAAGAAGGGAACCTATTGGTAGATCAACCTGGTCTCAGAGCATTGCGTATTATTCTGTACGTATATCCGAGATACTCCATGTAGTATGAAATTGTACGTTTCGTATGGTATGTATTAATTTGTGGATGTCCATCACCCATTTCATATGATATGTTACGAATTATAATTCATATTATATGTTACGAATTTGGAAATGTACAATATGTTACGAATTGCAAAATGTATGATATGTTACGATTTCTAGCTAGGTGGCTAACATTAGTTAGCTGGCTAATGTTAGCTAGGCTAGGGGTTAGCGTTAGGGTTAAGGTTAGGCTTAAGTTTAGGCCTTAGGTTAAAGGGTTAATATTATGGTTAGGGGAAGGGTTAGCTAAAACGGTTAAGGTTAGGGTTAGGGGAAGGTTTAGCTAAAAGGTTTGGGTTAGGGGAAGGGTTAGCTAACATGCTAAGTAGTTGCAAAGAAGCTAAAAAAAAGTATCAAGTCGTTGAAATGTTGCTAATTAGCTAAAATGCTGAAGTTGTGATGAGATTTGAACTCGCAACCTTTGGGTTGTTAGACGTTCGTGTAGAGTCCATGCCCCGACGAATTGAGGCTGTTTTGTTCTGCATTTGTGACGCAGCCTACTATCAGTGCTCTGCCAGCTCCATCCAGCCAGAAGCCAGTAGCCCACGTTGGGCACTGATGGACACCTCACGTCACATCTATCTCTCATAATACACTTTACACAGTGATTGCGTCCAAATGGAACCCTAATCTCTACATAGTGCACTACTTTTGACCAGGGCCTATAGGGAATATGTATAGGCAGCCATTTGGGACACAGTCAGTTTTTAAAGAGCCACAGCAAAATCATTACCCACACTTAAAGCTAATTAAGTTCCATCATCCTGTAATTTTTCTACTGTGAGAATGAACGAAAGGCACAAACATAAACAGGTTATGGGAAAGGGAAAAGGGAAGGTAGAATAAGTATTTTTTTACACAATTACGGTACAAAAAGAACAACATTGTAACTTTACAATATTTATGAAAGTCACTATTCATGAGTGAGGGGCGCACTTGGACCCTGAGAATGGGGTCACTATTGTGGGACGAGAGTGTTTGACGTTTTCTCTCTCTTTCTCTCTCTAACTCTCTTTTTCTCTCTCTCAACAAAGTGGTTTGATCCCACTTTATTTTAGAACATACGCCCCACAGGAGGACATTTGATCTTTGTTGCGTTATTCTTTGTTGTTGCTTTTTTCTTCCTCTTCTTTCTTTTTCTCCAACATACTGTAGATGTCTGAAAATAAAACATTATCACAAAACAATAGCATGTATTTCAGCTTAAAAATGCAACAACAAAGGAAATATAATTCCATCTGGTGCTAATGTTTCACAAGGCTTTTCTTCCAAGCCAGACGGGCGGCTAAAGTGTGACCATTCATTGCAGGATTAGGGGAGTGTCACCTTTTTCTTATGTATGTCTTTATTTTGCCAGGGCTTTTATTGTGCCAGTGAGTTAACAGCAAAACACAAATTACATTCTCCTGACTTGGCTGGGAATACAAGGCAACTGAACCATTTGTATGCTACATTACATTTTCCAGAACCACAGTGCAGTACAAAGAGAAACAGGGAAGTTAATTAAATAGCGATTGGGAGAGGTGACTGGAATAGCCCTGTCACTTCCAGACTATAGGAATTATGGCCCACATTGTGAGAAAGTACCAGGACAATCAGGCTTTCTAAGGTGACATCATTGGAACTTCTACAGGGAAATCTTCCTCACATATGCCTTTGACATTTTTTATAGACAAAGTGCATCCAAAATGGCAGCCTATTTAGTGCACTTTAGTAGTCCTATGGGCTTTGGCCAACAGTAGTACACTATATATTCTCCTAGCAACCAATTCCATGAGTAATTGCAAGATTTCTTTTTTTTTTACAAAAATGTATTGTATGTGAACAGTTTAGATATTTTAGTGCATTGCTGTGTTCTGCCCATCTAGAGGAATTCAAAGATACTTTTCTTTTGTGGAAATAGTTTGGAGAGATTTTGAGAGATTGATCGACTTGGTTCTTGCAAGACTCCTGTACTGAATCATCAGGCAACATAAGGAAGGAATGGGATATGAGGACTCTAAATCCAACAAGGACATGAAGAATTAGCACATAGATAAACAAACACAAAACCAACAGAGTGATAAAGAGGAAGGATTTCTTAGGAATTTCTGGAGGATATTTCAGGCCTTGACAGGGAAACAAGCATTCACTTGGAAAGAGGTAGAAACATTCTGAACATTGAGAGAGTATCTTAATGTATGTGTAAAGTGTTGTTTAATTGAAAAACACATTTAATATCTTTATTTGTATTATTCATAAAAATGCATTGTTTAAATAGTGCATTTATCGATAGGTGCATTATATAAATAAGTAAGTGCTTTCATCAAGAGGCACATGCACATAATTCTAGAGCAGAGTGCATTGTTTAAAGAGGTCACCATGGAGATGAAGATGGATGCATTCTCTAAGCATTGTTTCAGAAACCTTGCCATCACGTATCCTGGAAATGTTACAAGTGATTCAGGAAAAAAGAAATTAAAAAAGAAATTGCAAAGAGAATCCCAAAAGACTCTGGGGGCAGACTTTATCCTAAAAACGAACAAGGAAATAAAAGGAAACCTTCTGTTCTACACAGTAAATGCTAGCCTCTCTCGGGACTGTGTGCTATGGCCAAACGTACACCTGGCCCACCATCCCACACTCAGCCTGGACTGTCTTTACGACAATGTAGACCTGTACAAAGAGGCAGTCCCCACCTTCACCTGGACGTTAAAGGATGTTGCTCCGGGTGGCCAGTCCACCTCACCCCACAGGACAGAACAGCCACCAACTCCCTGAGACAAATCAGACGCTCCTTTAGACATGCATCCGGTGGCGCCTCACAGAGAGCGGAGAACAGCCAGCAACACTGCCCCCACCACTTCTCTCCCAGGAACTGCATGCAGATACACTGAGCTATGCCCAAGCCGTATGCAGTCAAAGAGGCCCCATGCAGAGTTTGGAGCATCGCAGGCCACACTGCCCTCCACACCACCCTCTTCAATTCCCCCTACAACCTCCCTCCCATGCTACCAGACCAGGCCCACCTCAGCACAGCTCTACCAGACCAAGCCCGCCTTAGCACAGCTCAACCAGACCCGGCCCATCACAGCACAACACAACCAGACCTGGCCCATCACAGCACAGCTCTACCAGACCAGACCCACCTCAACTCAGCCCAGCTCTACACAGCACCGACCACTACCCTGGGGTCTGGCAAAACACTCTCGAGGGTAGTACACCACATGACGCAGTCTACACCATGTATCATTCACATCATCAGCACTCATATGCTGTGAGTTTGGAGCTTCACCAGCTACAATGCCCTCCATACCACCCTCCTCAATTCCCCCCACAACCTCCCTCCCAGGCTAGTTTTGGTTACCGTCCCTACTCCCATCCCCAGGACAGGCCTGGGACACTCCTGCCCCCCATGGCAGACCCAACCCTGCAACAGGAGCCACACCAAGGCCTCCTGTCCATACCCAGAATGGAGCATTGGCAGCCACTCCGATCCCCTGCAGCAGCTCCACTCCTTTGCCTGGAGCTTCATCAGGGTGGACTGAGCTCTGCCAACACTGCTCTCCCAGTTCCCGCCCCAGCCCATGCATCCAGCGACTTTAAAAAAAATCATTTTTCATTTTTTTCGTCATTTAGCAGACGCTCTTATCCAGAGCGACTTACAGAAAGAAGGGTGGCGGTGTAGCTATTTATCTGAAAAATAACTTTACGGCGACCCAATCTCTCAATGTCTCACTTCCAAAACAATGTTGTTATTTCTCAGAATGTTATTTTCTATGTTGCAGGGATCTATCACCCTCCCTCCGCCACAGCTGGAGCAAACATGACTGTCTCTGAGCTAAAAGGCCCATTCATGGCCTCTGAAATAGTGATATTGGAGGATCTGAAACTCAATGGCTTACTCCCTCGTCTTATTTTCTTAAATCAGCATGCATTGATCTGAATTTAGTCCAAATGATTTCTGAGCCCACTCGTTTGAATGTAAATAATCCTGCTAAATCAATTCTGATTGATCTGATACTTACAAATAACCCTCATAAATACTCAACTAGTGGTGTCTTTGCTATGGACCGCAGTGATCACTTTCCAACTGTCTGTGTCAGAAACACAAAGTTGCCTGAAACTAAACCATGCCTTATCACTAAGAGAAACTTTAAACACTTCCATGAGCAAGGGTTCTTATATGACCTTTACCATTCAGGCTTACTTAGTGTTAATGACATTCCAAAAGTGTAACACCATGATCTGTTTCACCTGTCTTTGTGATTGTCTCCACCCCCCTCCAAGTGTCGCCCATCTTCCCCATTATCCCCAGTGTATTTATACCTGTGTTCTCTGTTTGTCTGTTGCCAGTTCGTTTTGTTTCGTCAAGCCTACCAGCATTTTTCCCCTTGCTCCTGTCTTTTTCATGTTCCTGTTTTCTAGTTTTCCCGGTTTTGACCATTCTGCCTGCCCTGACCCTGAGACTACCTGCCGTTCTGTACCTTTTGGACTCTGATCTGTATTACTGACCTCTGCCTGCCCTTGACCTGTCGTTTGCCTTTTGTTACTTCGACACTGTCTGCATCTGGGTCTTCTCCTGAAACGTGATAGTTAGAACTGGCCATGACTGACCCAGCAGATTCGGACCAGCTCCGCAACGCCATCTCCTCCCAAGGAGCCACCATTGGAATGCACGAGGAGTTGCATCGTGGTCTCATGGAAGGGTTCCAGACCTTGGCCGAAGTAATATTCTAAAATCCGCATAAAAACAATATGCAAATTTTTCCACCAGAGGGCTGGCTGGCCAGAGATGTGTTTCCATCAAATTGACTTGTTGCAGATAAAAGGCTGTGCGTGATGACACAGTGCACATAAAAATACCTTTTGTGGTTAAATTCCCATGTATGGAATAAAAAATACAAGTTAAATGGGTTTCAAACTACTGATGTTTTTCTCACAATAAAATTGTGTTATATGGCAGCCAAGCATCGATGACCATGTCACCAGAATAAGATCCTCGATATTTATTGGAAAGGAGTATCAAGCTCATCACCTTGCACTTTCAGCACCCTGTGAAGTTCATCATAACTTATTTCATCTGTAGCCTAATAAACTGCATGCTTTCACGATGAGTCGAGGTGGGAGGACCACACAACATGTAATCGCGTGACTCCAAGTTTACTTCGATATGATAACTATTATATCAATATTTCCACCGTAATTTGTCGCATAATTAATTTTACCGACCAAAAATTATGTTTCCTTCAGGCCTGTCATTTTTTTTCCAACTTGTACTTTACTTGCATAAACAGGTTGGATGGAAACCTGGTTATAGACTGACCAGGTGTATCCAGGTG
Source organism: Coregonus lavaretus (assembly GCF_964263955.1). Classification (NCBI taxonomy): domain Eukaryota; kingdom Metazoa; phylum Chordata; class Actinopteri; order Salmoniformes; family Salmonidae; genus Coregonus; species Coregonus lavaretus. The sequence goes on along the minus strand of NC_140008.1, from coordinate 34,041,725 downwards.
AAAGCTAATTGCCTGCGTCCGTAGTGGGTCCGCGGTCAAACGCTCCTTAAAACACTTTAGCAAGCAGGCCTTTCTAAATGGGACACTGTAAAGTCCATGGAGAATAAGAGCACCTCCTCCCAGCTGCCCACTGCACTGAGGCTAGGAAACACTGTCACCCCCGATAAATCTATGATAATTGAGAATTTCAACAAGCATTTTGCTACAGCTGGCCATGCTTTCCACCTGGCTACCCCTACCCCGGCCACCAACTCTACCCTCCGCTGCAACTTGCCCATGCCCCCCCCCCCGCTTCTCCTTCACACAGCTGATGTTCTGAAAGAGCTGGACCCCTACAAATCAGCTGGGCTAGTCAATCTGGACCCTTTCTTTCTAAAATTAGCCGCCGAAATTGTTGCAACCCCTATTACTAGCCTGTTCAACCTCTCTTTTGTATCGTCTGACATCCCCAGAGATTGGAAACCTGCTGCGGTCATCCCCCTCTTCAAAGGGGGTGACACTCTAGATCCAAACTGTTACAGACCTATATCCATCCTGCCCTGCCTTTCGAAAGTATTTGAAAGCCAAGTTAACAAACAGATCACCGACCATTTCGAATCCCACCGTACCTTCAATGCAATCTGGTTTCCGAGCTGGTCATGGGTGCACCTCAGCCACGCTCAAGGTCCTAAACAATATTATAACCGCGAATGATAAAAGACAGTACTGTGCAGCCGTCTTCATCAACCTGGCCAAGGCTTTTGACTCTGTCAATCACTGCATTCTTATTGGCAGACTAAATAGCCTTGGTTTCTCAAATGACTGCCTCACCTGGTTCATTTTTTACATTTTAGTCATCGCTCTTATCCAGAGCAATTAGGGTTAAGTGCCTTGCTCAAGGGCACATAACAGATTTTTCACCTAGTAGGCTCGGGGATTAGAACCAGCGACCTTTCACAATGCTCTTAACCACTAAGCTACCTGCCGCCCCAACTACTTCAATGTGTCAAATCGGAGGGCCTGTTGTCTGGACTCTGGCAGTCTTTATGAGGGTGCCACAGGGTTCAATTCTCGGGGCGACTCTATTCTCTGTGTATATCAATGATGTCGCTCTTACTACTGGTGACTCTCAGATCCACCTCTACGCAGACGACACCATTTTGTATACATCTGGCCCTTCATTGGACACTGTGTTAACAAACCTCCAAACGAGCTTCAATGCCATACAACACTCCTTCTGTAGCCTCCAACTGCTCTTAAACGCTAGTTAAACTAAATGCATGCTCTTCAATCGAACGCTGCTTGCACCCGCCCGCCCGACTAGAATATGAGGCAGTGATCGCTGAGATCCTGGTTGAAGACAGCGGAGGTGTATTTAGAAGGTAAATTAGTCAGGAATATCTATGAGAGTGCCCATGTTTACAGATTTAGGGTTGTACCTGGTAGGTTCCTTGATAATTTGTGTGAGATTTAGGGCATCTAGTTTAGATTGTAGGACGGCCGGGGTGTTAAGCATATCCCAGTTTAGGTCACCAAGCAGTACGAACTCTGAGGATAGATGGGGGGCAATCAATTCACATATGGTGTCCAGGGCACAGCTGTGGGCTGAGTGGGGTCTGTAGCAAGCAGCAAGAGTGAGAGACTTATTTCTGGAAAGGTGGATTTTTAGAAGCAGAAGCTCAAACTGTTTGGGCACAGACCTGATAGTATGATAGAGCTCTGCAGGCTATCTCTACAGTAGATTGCAACTCTGCCCCCTTTGGCAGTTCTATCTAGACGGAAGATGTTGTAGTTGGGGATGGACATTTCTGAATTTTTGGTGGCCTTCCTAAGCCAGGATTCAGACACTGCTAGAACATCAGGGTTGGCGGAGTGTGCTAACGCAGTGAATAACTCAAACTTAGGGTGGATGCTTCTGATGTTAACATGCAAGAAACCAAGGCTTTTACGGTTACAGAAGTCAACAAATGATTGCGCCTGGGGAGTAGGAGTGATACTGGTGGCTACAGGGCCTGGGTTAACCTCTACATCACCAGAGGAACAGAGGAGGAATAGAATAAGGATACGGCTAAAGGCTTTAAGAACTGGTCTTCTAGTGCGTTGGGTACAGAGAATAAAGGGGCAGATATCCGGGTGTTGAAGAATAGATTCAGGGCATTATGTACAGACAAGGATCTGGAAGGACATGAGTATAGTGGAGGTAAACCTAAGCGTTGGGTAACGATGAAAGAGATAGCATCACTGGAGGAACCGATTGAGCTGGTCTCCGCGTGTATTGGGGGTGGGACAAAGGAGCTATCTGAGGCAGGTTGAGCTGGACTGGGGGCTCTACAGTGAAATAGTACAGTAAGAACTAACCGAAACAGCAATAGGCAAGGCATATTGACATGGGAGAGAGGCATAAAGCAATCACAGGTGTTATTCGAGAGACCTAAGACAACAGCTGGTAATGGCAACGAAGGTTTGGGCTGAGGCTAAACAGAAAAACAGGATGGGGTACCGTATAAAGGAACAGTCCAGCAGGCATCAGCTTTATAGTTGAGTGATCATAAGGTCCAGTGAACAGCAATAGGTGAGTTCAAGACCAGTTCGGTGGCTGCTACGGCACAGGCGAGCAGGAGGCATGGCTGTTGATTGCGTGTGCTAGCGGGCCGGGGCTAGCAGATGGATCTTCGTGGTCGTCGCAACAGGAAGCCTGTTGAAACCACATCAGACGATTACGTCGGCAGACCAGTCGTGATGGATCGGCGGGAATCCGTGTCAACACTAGGAGGTCCCGTCCGGGAGATGAGCCTGGCTCGAGGCTAGCTCAAGGCTAACTGGTGCTTGCTTCGGGACAGTGGTGATTAACCAACAACAACAACAACAGCCATTCGGTTACAGCTAGCTAGTTGCGATGATTCGGTGTTAAGGTCCATTAATTCAGTGATTCCAGCAGAAAATCCGATATGCTCTAGGTAGATAGCGCGCTGTGCACACTGTGCACACTGTGCAGACTGGCCGATAATTGTCCAGGCTAGAGCTGGCTGGTATGTAGTGCAGGCCATGGACAATGGTAAAGACCGCTAACGGTGGCTAATAGCAAGTAGCTAGTTAGCTGGCTAGCTGGCTAGTTTCAGCCAGAGGTTCTAGATAAAAAGGTATAAAGAAATAACAGAATCTGTTCCACATTGGAACGCAGGAAAGTATATTTAGTTAAAGGATGGAAAGTGAGATTGAGAGATACAGTGGGGAAAAAAAGTATTTAGTCAGCCACCAATTGTGCAAGTTCTCCCACTTAAAAAGATGAGAGAGGCCTGTAATTTTCATCATAGGTACACGTCAACTATGACAGACAAATTGAGAATTTTTTTTCCAGAAAATCACATTGTAGGATATTTAACGAATTTATTTGCAAATTATGGTGGAAAATAAGTATTTGGTCACCTACAAACAAGCAAGATTTCTGGCTCTCACAGACCTGTAACTTCTTCTTTAAGAGGCTCCTCTGTCCTCCACTCGTTACCTGTATTAATGGCACCTGTTTGAACATGTTATCAGTATAAAAGACACCTGTCCATAACCTCAAACAGTCACACTCCAAACTCCACTATGGCCAAGACCAAAGAGCTGTCAAAGGACACCAGAAACAAAATTGTAGACCTGCACCAGGCTGGGAAGACTGAATCTGCAATAGATAAGCAGCTTGGTTTGAAGAAATCAACTGTGGGAGCAATTATTAGGAAATGGAAGACATACAAGACCACTGATAATCTCCCTCGATCTGGGGCTCCACGCAAGATCTCACCCCGTGGGGTCAAAATGATCACAAGAACGGTGAGCAAAAATCCCAGAACCACACGGGGGGACCTAGTGAATGACCTGCAGAGAGCTGGGACCAAAGTAACAAAGCCTACCATCAGTAACACACTACGCCGCCAGGGACTCAAATCCTGCAGTGCAGACGTGTCCCCCTGCTTAAGCCAGTACATGTCCAGGCCCGTCTGAAGTTTGCTAGAGTGCATTTGGATGATCCAGAAGAGGATTGGGAGAATGTCATATGGTCAGATGAAACGAAAATAGAACTTTTTGGTAAAAACTCAACTCGTCGTGTTTGGAGGACAAAGAATGATGAGTTGCATCCAAAGAACACCATACCTACTGTGAAGCATGGGGGTGGAAACATCATGCTTTGGGGCTGTTTTTCTGCAAAGGGACCAGGACGACTGATCCGTGTAAAGGAAAGAATGAATGGGGCCATGTATCGTGAGATTTTGAGTGAAAACCTCCTTCCATCAGCAAGGGCATTGAAAATGAAACGTGGCTGGGTCTTTCAGCATGACAATGATCCCAAACACACCGCCCGGGCAACGAAGGAGTGGCTTCGTAAGAAGCATTTCAAGGTCCTGGAGTGGCCTAGCCAGTCTTCAGATCTCAACCCCATAGAAAATCTTTGGAGAGAGTTGAAAGTCCGTGTTGCCCAGCGACAGCCCCAAAACATCACTGCTCTAGAGGAGATCTGCATGGAGGAATGGGCCAAAATACCAGCAACAGTGTGTGAAAACCTTGTGAAGACTAACAGAAAACGTTTGACCTGTGTCATTGCCAACAAAGGATATATAACAAAGTATTGAGAAACTTTTGTTATTGACCAAATACTTATTTTCCACCATAATTTGCAAATAAATTCATTAAAAATCCTACAATGTGATTTTCTGGATTTTTTTTTCTCATTTTGTCTGTCATAGTTGACGTGTACCTATGATGAAAATTACAGGCCTCTCTCATATTTTTAAGTGGGAGAACTTGCACAATTGGTGGCTGACTAAATACTTTTTTCCCCACTGTATATATACGAAAAAGACAAAAAAAAACAAAAAAAACAGGCTATTTACACGAGGACACTATAGAATACACGACCGCACTGCTACGCCATCTCAATTTCGTTGAGGTTGGGGGATTGTGAAGGCTAGGTCATCTGATATAGCACTCCATCACTCTCCCTCTTGGTAAAATAGCCCTTACACAGCCTGGAGGTGTGTTGGGTCATTGTCCTGTTGAAAAACAAATGATAGTCCCAATAAGCCCAAACCAGATGGGATGGCATATCGGTGCAGAATGCTGTGGTAGCCATGCTGGTTAAGTGTCACCAGCAAAGCACCCCCACACCATAACACCTCCTCTTCCATGCTTTACGGTGGGAAATACACATGCGGAGATCATCCGTTCACCCACACAGCGTCTCACAAAGACACTGCCGTTGGAACCAAAAATCTCAAATTTGAACTTCAGACCAAAGGACACATTTCCACCGGTCTAATGTCCATTGCTCGTTTTTCTTGGCCCAAGCAAGTCTCTTCTTATTATTGGTGTCCTTTAGTAGTGGTTTCTTTGCAGCAATTTGACCACGAAGGCCTGATTCACACTGTCTCCTCTGAACAGTTGATGTTGAAATGTGTCTGTTAGCATTTATTTGGGCTGCAATTTCTGAGTCTGGTAACTCTAATGAACTTATTCCTGTGGCGTTCCCCATGAGAGCCAGTTTCATCATAGTGCTTGATGGTTTTTTTCGACAGCACTTGAAGAAACCTTCAAAGTTCTTGAAATTTTCCGGATTGACTGATCGTTTCTCTTTGCTTATTTGAGCTGTTCTTGCCATAATATGGACTTGGTCTTTTACCAAATAGGGATATCTTCTGTATACCCCCCCCCTACCTTGTCACAACACAACTGATTGGCTCAAACACATTAAGAAGGAAAGAAATTCCACAAATTAACTTTTAACAAGGCACACCTGTTAATTGAAATTCATTCCAGATGACTACCTCATGAAGCTGTTTGAGAGAATGCCAAGAGTGTGCAAAGCTGTCATCAAGGCAAAGGGTGGCTATTTGAAGAAATATATTTTGATTTGTTTAACACTTTTTCGGTTACTACATGATTCCATATGTGTTAATTCATAGTTTGGATGTCTTCAATATTATTCTACAATGTAGCAAATAGTAAAAATAAAGAAAAACCCTTGAATAACTAGGTGATCTAAACTTGTGACTGGTAGTGTAAATGTGACAAGTTCATGTTCATTTAATTTTAAGTTCATGCAAAAGGTGGTTCACACACATTTGCTGTTTCCCCAATAGAAGAACTAAGAGGAACTAGAACTAAAGAGAACTAAGGAAAACCAGAACCAGGCATGACGGTGGAAACAGGCCATAATTGTTGCATGCTTGTTATGTACAATCTTAGAACTAACGGAACCCGGAAGAACCTATTGGAGTTCTAAAAATTGCCACACAGGTGGAACCTTTCCAATTCAAAAAGGTTCCTTGAGGAACACCTTTGAAAAGGATCTTCGAGGAACCCCTATGTAAAGGATCAAACCAGAACTATTTTGTGATGGGAGGCGTTCAATTTTGAACTGTTTTAATAATATTACTGAACTAAAATATAAACACAACATGTAAAGTGTTGGTGCATGTTACATGACCTGAAATAAAAGATTCCAGACATTTTTTATATGCACAAAAAGCTTATTTCTCCAAACTGTTGTGCAAAAATGTGTTTACATCCCTGAAGTGAGCGTTTCTCCTTTGCCAAGATAATCCATTCACCTGACAGGTGTGGCATATCAAGAAGCTGATTAAACAGCACAATCATTACATAGGTGCACCTTGTGCTGGGGACAATAAAAGGCCACCCTAAAATGTGCAGTTTTGTCACACAACACAATGCCACAGATGTTTTGAGGGAGCTTGCAACTACATTTACATTTTAGTCATTTAGCAGACGCTCTTATCCAGAGCAACTTACAGTTAGTGAGTGCATACATTTTTCATACTGGTCCCTCGTGGGAAACGAACCCACAACCCTGGCGTTGCAAGCACCGTGCTCTACCAACTGAGCTACAGGAGGCCCTGGGTGACCAGGGCTGTTGCCAGAGAATTTAATGTTAATTTCTCTACAGTTTTAGAGAATTTGGCAGTACGTCCAACCGCCCAAACAACCACAGACCACGTGTAACCACGCCAGCCCAGGACCTCCACATCCTGCTTCTTCACCTGCGGGATCATCTGAGACCAGCCACCTGGACAGCTGATGAAACTGAGGAGTAGTTCTGTCTGTAATAAAGCCCTTTTGTAGGGAAAAACTCAGGGGTGTGAATACTTATGTCAATAAGATATTTCTGTATTTTATTTCCAATAAATTTGCTACAATTTCTAAAAACACGTTTTCATTTTGTCATTATGGGGTATTATGTGTAGATGGGTGAGAAAAATATATATTTAATCCATTTTGAATTCAGGCTGTAACACAACAAAATGTGGAATAAGTCAAGGGGTATGAATACTTTTTAAAGGCACGGTAGATATTCTGACATAATATAATATATCAGAGCATTAAGACAGCCGTAGACGCTCCATCTCCCGCTGAGCTGCTAGACGAGCTGCTCTGCCTCAGAGCGAAGCAGCCCAACAGCAGGTGAACCATGAAGCCATGCATGGCAGCATCACTCTACCATCGCGGACTAATCGACAGATGTATTTTACAGCTGTTCCCATCACAGAACCACCATAACGACCACCCGTTCAGTTTGCTTCATCGACCATGGACTCCCTCATCCTGAAAAACCCCTGAGCAACGGTCCAGCAAGGCAGGCAACAGACTGTCTGGCAGCAATCATCTGGACACACAATCAAATATCACATGCAAACGGGTTGACGGTTCACCTAGGGCTGACAGGGCTGACATTGGGAATGGAGAGTAGGGCACTGTGTGGGTGGGCAGGTGGCAACTGGGGAGGGAGTCTGGTGGTTTAAAAGTGAATTATCTTCTTGTTCATTAGTAGGCTCGTTATGTGAGCGAACACTGAATATTTAAAGGCCCAGTGCAGTCAAAAAAGTGAATGGTTTTCCTGTGTTTTATATATATTTGCACACTATGAGGTTGGAATAAATACTGTGAAATTGTGAAAATGATGATAATGCCCTTTTAGTGTAAGATCTGTTTGAAAAGATCGCCTGAAATGTCAGCCTGTTTTGGTGGGATGGAGTTTTGGCCTGCCTGGTAACCCTGCTGAAAAAAATTGCATAGACCACCATAGGCTGGTGACCAGCCTTCGTTGTGCTTTCGCTGGTGATCAGCCTTCGTTGTGTTTTCGCTGGTGACCAGCCTTCGTTGTGTTTTCGCTGGTGACCAGCCTTCGTTGTGTTTTCGCTGGTGACCAGCCTTCATTGTGTTTTCGCTGGTGACCAGCCTTCGTTGTGTTTTCGCTGGTGACCTGCCTTTGTTGTGCTTTCGCTGATGACCAGCCTTCATTGTGTTTTCGCTGGTGACCAGACTTTGGTGTATTTTTGCTGGTGACCAGCCTAAGCTGTGTTTTGCAAAACTAGCAGCAAGTCACATTACACTGGCTTGCAAAGTGAGGATATCCAATAATTGTAACTGTCATTCACACATAATCTGCATTCAGAATGCCTGCCAGGGTTAGAAAAATTAATTAATGAGACTACCTAAACCATCTAAACTGGAGCAACCATTTCAGGATGCAATAAATCCAAGTAACAGATTGAATTAGTTTAGAAAAATGTATGTTATTGATCTTTGTGTAGCATAATATAAATTAATTGATTAATTAATCAAACATTTACATGCAAAAAACTTTGCTAAAAGTTGAAATGTTCTACCCAACAAAAATATAAAAACAACACGCAACAATTTCAAAGATTTCACTGAGTTACAGTTCATAAAACGTAATCAATAATTTGAAATAATTTCATTAGGCCCTAATCTATTGATTTCATAGACTGCGCAGGGGCACAGCCATGGGTGGGCTTAGGCCCACCTACTTGGGAGCTAGGTCCACCCACTGGGGAGCCTTTACTCAGTACTTTGTTGAAGCACCTTTGGCAGAGATTACAGCCTCAAGTCTTCTTGGGTGTGACACTACAAGCTTGGCACACCTGCATTTGGGGAGTTTCACACATTATTCTCTGCAGATCCTCTCAAGCTCTGTCAGGTTGGATGGGGAGAGTCGCTGCACAGCTATTTTCAGGTCTCTCCAGAGATGTTCGATCTGGTTCAAGTCTGGGCTCTGGCTGGGCCACTCAAGGACATTGAGACTTTTCCCGAAGCCACTCCTGCATTGTCTTGGCTGTGTGCTTAGGGTCGTTCTCCTGTTGGAAGGTGAACCTTCGCCCCAGTCTGAGGTCCTGAGCGCTCTGAACAATCCTGTCTCGGAGCTCTATGGACAATTCCTTCGACCTCATGGCTTGGTTTTTGCTCTGACATGCACTGTCAACTGTGGGACCGTATATAGACAGGTGTGCCTTTCCAAATCATGTCCAATCAATTGTATTTACCACAGGTGGACTCCAATCAAGTTGTAGAAACATCTCAAGGATGATCAATGGAAACAGGATGCATCTGAGCTCAATTTTGAGTCTCATAACAAAGGGTCTGAATACTTACATAGGTAAGGTATTTCTGTTTTTTATTTGTAATTCATTTGCAAAAAAAATATGAAAAACCTGTTGTTATGGGGTATTGTGTGTAGATTGATGAGGATTTGTATTTATTTAATCAATTTTAGAATAAGGCTGTAACGTAACACATTTTGGAAAAAGTCTGAATACTTTCTGAATGCACTGTATAACGCTAGAATTTCTGCAATCTTTGTAAGAGCATGTGACATTAACGACCTGTACTGTCATGTAAGGTCATGAACAGTCAAAATCATATTTTTCATGAAATGTGATGATATTTGAAGGAAACCAGATTAAAGTAACGGTCGGTGAGGTGGTTGACGCTAATCCCCAATGAGGAGGCTACCGAGGACGAAGCCGCCAATCGCAGGGGAGCAGCAGGAGCAGCAACAACAACCGCCAGACCAGAAACCATGACCCACCTGGAATTCAGCAGGGCAGTTCTTCAGAGAGGTATGGGCTTTGTGCCGTTTTGACCTGAACTGCCTGGTGAAACCCCAAGGGCCACAGGAATAATTTGAAGACAGTTTCATGACCCCCCAGTTACTAGAACAGTTTTGGTCAAAATTCAGAAAGTGCAAAGATTCAGCCCCCTTTAACAAACTCAGAGCATACACCCTTTCTGACACAGAATCCAAGGTAGTTACAGTACAGTTTCACAATTAATGCATCCAGGAACACGACATACAAGTTTAGTTAAGCATGTTCACCACCCTCAAGTCTGCAGCTAGGAGGGTCCTGGCCGAAGACAACATCTGGACTGGGGCATGAAAATGGCTGGTCCTGTTAAGACCAGACCCAACCATAGTGGGCGGAATCCAACACCTCCCCAGCACCATCACACTGGGAAACAACAGAGGCTCCGTCCACTACTATGGCATGGGCCATCTGGCTGCAGCCTGCACAGCCATCATCTGCAAGATCTGTAAAGACAACCATCCCACCTCAGACTGTACCTCCACACGCCACTGCAACCTGGCGGGAAAGGGGGCCATTTCTTCAGAACCAGCCACAGTTCCTACACCAGCAGGGCAAGGGCCAACGCCACCAACCCAAATCCCAAACCCACCAATCCCCCACCCCCTCACCACACAACTCCAGTTCTTAGATGATGACGACGACCCAAACTGGACAAAAATGACGGAAAAGACCAGACAAACAACAGACCAATAAGAGACCAGACCAGAAGACCACCCCAGAACCCAAACCCAGACGCCAGCAAACACGACCTGCCAAACCCACTTTCCCCTCCAAGAAACCGTCTCCCCCTCCCAGACCCCTCATCAAACCATCCCCTTCCCCCCCAGTCCATTACTTCATCTGATCGCTCCTTCCTACCACTTACTGTCCCTGATTTCCCACTTCCACCACCAATGGCCCATGACCCCCCTACCATACCCCCTACTGCACCTGACTCCTCCCCCCTGCTCCTTAGCGACCCAGATCCACACCCATTAGCCCTTCTTGCCCCTGATCCTGCACAGCAGCAAACCAGCCAGCCTCAGTCCAGACACCTCGGACACCTCCAAACCACCTTCACCCCTCTAAGCACAATACAGGGTTTCACCAGGCATTCAGTGGGGAGGCACGTCAAGACCTGTGAACAGCCAAGAACCACCCAACACAAGTGACACGCTAGAGGCCCTCATCCAAATCTTGCCGCTTCATCACTACTCCTCCAACACCAGTCCAGGCCGATTGACCTCCAGGTCTAGGGCTCCCTTGTGTGTCTGCCTCCTCCGCAGGTTGTCCTTCCTCCCCTCTGCAGACCCAGCACCAGTCCCAGCACCAATCCAGATCCCATTGGCCAATCCTAGCACCAGACCACTAGACGAGGCGTGGCGGAGGGACCAAAGATCACACCTTCACCCAGAGAGAGCAGGCCACAGGGAAGTACCACCATTGACCTCTGGGCCTAGGGCTCCCTTGTGTGTCTGCTTGTTACCCAGCACCTGCAGCAGCCCCAGTTCCTGGTTCCCGGTTCCAGTTTTTCCTGGCCCCCAGCACCAGACCCAGCACCAACCCTTGGCCTCCAGTCCTGGTCCCAGTACGACATCCAGTCCCGGCCAAAACATAAGTACCAAACCAGGTTTTCGTGGTCCAAGCCACAACACCAGCACCAACCTTGGACACATCATCGACCAACCACAACTGCCAATTCCTTTCAGCAACTGCATGTCCAGTCCCCACCCCTTCCTCTACCCCAACACAAACACACAGACACATTGCGGACTGATTGACTGACTGAATGGACTGACAGATTTGTCTGATTCTTTTTTGATTGGTGGATTGCTTTTTCTTGCTTTTTTTGTTTGTTTGGATGACCATTTGGTTTGCCTGATTTTAATTGATTACTTATTGTTTGAATTGTTTATTATTTTGAATTTGAAATTCATGATGGTTTGAATTTTAACTTGCTGGACATTTTAAACTGTAATGAATTTTGGAAAAACCAAATAAATTGACCTTTACATCAGGACTGGGGCACAAAAATGGCTTGTCCAGTTAAGACTGGAACCACTGGAGTGGGCGGAGTCCAACACCTCCCCAGCACCATCACACTGGGGAACAACCGTTGGCCACTACTACGGCCAACTGGGCCATCTGGCTGCAAGGTCTGTAAAGACAACCATCCCACCTCAACCACTCTACCGGACCAACCACTCAATCAAAAACTCAAAAAGACAACATCTACTCTCCAACAAACACTGTCAGACAAAAACAAACTAACTGTAGAAGGACACTAAAAGTTAGAATTTTGATTTGTTCTTTTTCTTTATTTTGAAATCTGATGTCTTTTTTCTCGTCAATTTTTTATGTAATAACTGATTGCTTATAATTTATTGATTTAACATTTATTGAATTGATTGAAAACCTTGCTTTAAACTTGAATGCCATTTGAATTTATGCATAACCAAATAAAATGACCTTTTGACCATATATTATACATTTCATAAGGCTTTTAGTTATGGCCTAATTATCCTCAACATTGTGGTCTGAAAATCTTGGCTCACGGGCCAAATCAGACCTGCAAGAGAGAGAACATCCAACAATTAGAAAAATGTATCACCCACAACCTGCATTCAGAATGACTGTTATGGTGAAGGACTTGACAAACAAGTCTGTAGCTCAATTGGTAGAGCATGGCGCTTGTAACGCCAGGGTAGTGGGTTCGATGCCCGGGACCACCCATACGTAAAAATGTATGCACACATGACTGTAAGTCGCTTTGGATAAAAGCGTCCGCTAAATGGCATATTATATTATATATACCTAAACCATCTAAATTGGAACAACCATCTCATTAACGCGTGCAATAAGTCCAACCCCTTACAGACCCATACATCCTTAGCACACCCATGAACTTGACTTTCCTCAGTGACATTGAAGCATTTTGTATCATAGATTTTTTTTAAATACCTTAGTGAAGGTCAATCCAACCCTGTGACAGTAAATGCTTTAAAGACATTTTAAAAAATAATTTCTCCCCTGGGAAAACTACTTACAGACCTATTACCAATAAATGCCAAATTTTTCCTCTTATCTTCTAAATGATACAGTTGAAGTAATAGTGCTGAGAGAGGTAGAATGGGTGTAGCACTATCACACACCACACTGAACGAGGCCTTTCAAGAGCTGAAGCTAAATCTTCCTGTTTTGGAGAATCGTTTTAAAATAATTTCTCCCCAAAACCAAGAGACCGTTTTCATAATAGAGATTTGCAGGTATGTAATGTATCGCTCTATAATGTCTGTCTCCATTTCAGTGGAGGCTGCTGATGGGAGGACGGCTCATAATACGGGCTGACACGGAACAAATGGAATGGCATCAAACACATGTAAACCATGTGTTTGATGTATTTGATACCATTTCACTTATTCAGCTCCAGCCATTACCACGAGCACGTCCAATTAAGGTGCCACCAACCTCCTGTGCTCCATTTGCAGGTATGTAATTTATATGTGTGCGTCCCAAATGGCACCCTATTTGTGGCCCTGGTCAAAAGTAATGCACTACATAGGGAATAGGGTGGCATTTGGGATGCAGCCAATGTCTCTAAGAAGGCATGTATTTATATATATTGGGCCATTTGATTGCCTTTCACAGTCAATGGAGATGAAGTACATTCTCATCTCTATATTGTCTTTGATTGATAGTGATGTGAACGCACTGAGGGATATACAGTATTGATGCATTGAATGGCAATTTTTATGTTCAAATTGGTGGATGACGAGAAGACAGGTTTTAACTTACCATGTTTTCCACATGTGCTGTCAGCTTTGTTTGCCAACAGAACTACAGATGCATGTGCACAGCAGGCAGTAGTTTGTAACAATGTAACAACGTTTCTCAAACATTGCTATGGAAGATTTAAATGAATCCGGTCCATAATTTTTTCTCATCTAGTACATTCAGGTAAAGGAGTCTGGATACAATTATGTAGACACCTTTTTCCCTGGGCATTATGTGTATTAAAATGTAGTGTGATATTTATGCAAATTGACTGTGTAAGGAGCATGCACTGGCAAATCCACAAGTGGCATTATTTTAATTAAATCCGTAAAAAGGTACACAGCCAAGTCCTAAATAATCTATTATAGCAATTACTGTAAGCACCATGCTATTTGCTGTCTAATGCTAGTGGAGCTGAGGCCCCACTGAGGGAGTTCAGACTGAGGAGGGAGACGGGAAAATACTCTGAAGAGAAAATACAATAGTTTTAATCATATTGGACACATTAAAAGTCTACCATAAAACTACCTGTGGGTCATCATTTCTGAAGAAGTTGCAGTCTAATTAGCATGCAAAGTTTAGGTAAAAATGTGTTTAATGTGTTAAAATAGAATTACTGTTAAAAATATATCAAATATATAACAAAATGTAGAAGTGATGTGTCTTCAATTTCACTCAGTGTCTGTATTAGGTCTTAGGTAATTGTATGGTCTAGGTTTTATCGCCTGTGACAGGAACCAGAGATGCGGTCTTGGTCTAGGTCTCGAGGGCACCAGTCTTGACTCTCTGCCAGGAGCATCAATGCACTACGACAGAAACCAACAGGAAGACAATATTCACGGTAAACTCTGCATATGTCGGCTCAATCGGAAATTACTTCAGCGATACATATTGAATAGAGCTCCTGTTCAACCGAGCAGCAACATGTGAAAAACAACACATATCTCTCAATTTCTTCCTCACACACCTAGCTAACAGGTTCTATGAATGTTCATGTAATGAATTGACTGTCTGGTAGCACTTTATAGTAACTCCACTTAATAAAGCATCTGTAATGGATAAATAAATAGTTTGTTGATAATTTATTAATCATTACTCCAACATTTGTAAATGTTAGTAACCTAGTTATTTACACATTTATAAACAAGTTTTTAATAATGATTCATAAGATCATTCATAAGAGGTTTAATATAGGTCCTTATAAAGCAGGGGTGTCAAACGTCCGGCCCGCGGGCCGGTTCAGGCCCGCAAACGGGTTTAATCTGGCCCGCGAGATGATAAAAAAAAAATTATAATAATAATAATTATTATTTTGTAAAGTATAAAAATGCGCTGCAATTTTTCAATAAAATAAACTGCTGTTCCAATTGCTTCCACTGGATGGCGCAATAGCAATTGTGTTAAGCAAGCAAACTGTTTATACCGGGGCAGAGCAAGTAGGTCAAGCACGTGCAGCCAATGAGCTACTTTGTTTTGCCCGCTATATTTATTATGGCTTCTACTTTTAACATTATTATTATTATATTGCCCCAACATGTCTCTGTCAAAAAAGAGAAAAGTGGACGCAGGGTGCAGAGTGATCCAAGAAAAATGGTCATCCTATTTATTCACAGAATTGAATGGGAAAGCTGTATGTTTGGTGTGTTCAGAGCATGTTGCAGTGCTGAAAGAATATAACCTTCGTCGCCACTATGTGAGTCTTCATGCCGACAAATATGACAACTTTCAAGGACAGCGGAGATGAGAGAAGGTGAATGAACTGTTGGCGGGTCTGAAGAAACAGCAGTCTGTGTTTACTCACAGCCGAGACATCAGTGACGCTGCAGTGAAAGCTAGCTACCTCATTGCTAATGAAATCGCAGTGGCTTCAAAACCATTTAGTGAGGGTGAATTTGTAAAAACATGCATGATGAAGGCAGCGGAGATTGTGTGCCCTGAAAAGCACCAGGCTTTTGCAAATATCAGCCTGACAAGAAACACAGTTGCAGACAGGATTTCCGATCTTTCAGTGGATTTGGACAGCCAGTTGAAGCAAAAAGTAAAGTCATTTATTCCGTTTTCGGTTGCAATTGATGAAAGCACGGACATTACAGATGTTGCACAACTGGCCATTTTCATCCGCGGAGTTGATGACACATTGACCGTCACCGAGGAGTTCGTGGAGTTGGTGCCGATGACAGATACCACGACAGCAGCTGATATTTTTACCGCACTCGTCGGCGCGCTGGACAGGGTCGGAGTGGACTGGTCCCGCGCTGTCAGCCTGGCTACAGATGGTGCGCCCTCAATGATCGGGAAAAAAGCAGGCGTTGTGACAAAGTTCAGAGAGAAAGTGCAATCTGCAAATGGAGGACGTGATTTTTTTACTTTTCACTGTATTTTGCACCAGGAGGCTTTGTGTTGCAAGTCATTAAAGATGGATAACGTCATGAAGGTGGTCATCCAAACTGTTAATTTCATCCGATCCAGAAGCCTGAATCACCGTCAGTTTGACAGCCTTCTCAGAGAGAAAGACCACATCTATGGCCTGCCATACCACACTGAGGTAAGATGGTTAAGCCGAGTTGCTGTGCTGAGGCGTTTCTTTGATTTACGAGAAGAAATTGAACAGTTCATGGAAGAAAAGGGCAAACCAGTGTTAGAATTTCATTCCGCAGAATGGATGCAGGACCTTGCATTTATGGTGGATGTTACAGAGCACCTGAATAACTTGAACAAACAGCTGCAAGGGCGCAACAAAGTTGTCACGCAGTATTATGACAGCATACGTTCTTTCAAGTTGAAGCTGTCATTGTGGGAGACGCAACTTGCCGGTGGTGATGCAGCTCACTTCCCCTGTCTGAAAAATGTGTGCGCGACCCAACATGTGGCAGACATGAAGCGGTTGAAAGATAAAATAACGGGACTGTTACGGGAGTTTGAGCAACGCTTTCAGATTTATGTTTATATGTTTTTATGTTGATGTGCTATTGTTTTTAATTGATTTTATTTTATTTGTATATTTAACCTATTCTTGACTCTGTGGTTCTTGCACTTGTTTGGGGAACAGGATTTGATTATTTGTATCTACATTTCTGCCTGAGAAATGACACCCTGATATAGTTCTGTGATCTGTGAAACAGTTCTGTTAATCACTGAGGCATTGTGTGTTTGTGTGTTCTTTTTCTTTAGAATTCTCAAATAAACTTGACGTGTTTTATGATTAATAGTGATGTTGTGCTTGTACTATTTTGGACACACTGTCCTCAGGCTCCAGCTTTATGTTGTATGTTGTATGTCGTATTAAAACAAAGAAAACAATCTGAAGTTGTTGTTTTTAAGTTATATATACCATGATTTTTTCGGTCCGGCCCACTTGGGAATAGATTTTCCTCCATGTGGCCCCTGAGCTAAAATGAGTTTGACACCCCTGTTATAAAGCATTTACTAATCATTAGTTAAGTATTTTTGGGTGGCCTCATCTAAAGAGTGGGCTATTTATACCTTATAAATAAATACATGTTGTAAGTGACCGGTGTAATTTCTCACAAAAAAATTGACATTTCATTGGTAGTCATTCCAGCAGTACCTGATGCTCCTTAAGGTCTCGAAATGGCCCCTAGAACATACAGTTGAAGTCGGAAGTTTACATACACTTAGGTTGGAGTCATTAAAACTCGTTTTTTAACCACTCCACAAATGTCTTGTTAACAAAGTATAGTTTTGGCAAGTCGGTTAGGACATCTACTTTGTGCATGACACAAGTAATTTTTCCAACAATTGTTTACAGACAGAATATTTCACTTATATAATTCACTGTATCACAATTCCAGTGGGTCAGAAGTTTACATACACTAAGTTGACTGTGCCTTTAAGCAGCTTGGAACATTCCAGAAAATTATCTTACGGCTTTAGAAGCTTCTGATAGGATAATTGAAATAATTTGAGTCAATTGGAGGTGTACCTGTGGGTGTATTTCAAGGCCTACCTTCAAACTCAGTGCCTCTTTGCTTGACATCATGGGAAAATCAAAATAAATCAGCCAAGACCTCAGAAAAACAATTGTAGACTTCCACAAGTCTGGTTCAACCTTCGGAGCAATTTCCAAACACCTGAAGGTACCATGTTCATCTGTACAAACAATAGTACGCAAGTATAAACACCATGGGACCACGCAGCCGTCATACCGCTCAGGAAGGAGACCCGTTCTGTATGTATATCCACAGTAAAACGAGTCCTATATCGACATAACCTGAAAGGCCGCTCAGCAAGGAAGAAGCCACTGCTCCAAAACCGCAATAAAAAGCCAGACTAAGGTTTGCAACTGCACATGGGGACAAAGATCATACTTTTTGGAGAAATGTCCTCTGGTCTGATGAAACAAAAATAGAACTGTTTGGCCATAATGACTATCGTTATGTTTGGAGGAAAAGGGGAGTGGCTTGCAAGTAGAAGAACACCATCCCAACCGTGAAGCACGGGGGTGGCAGCATCATGCGTTGGGGGTGCTTTGCTACAGGAGGGCCTGGTGCACTTCACAAAATAGATGGCATCATGAGGAAGGGAAATTATGTGGATATATTGAAGCAACATCTCAAGACATCAGTCAGGAAGTTAAAGCTTGGTCGCAAATGGGTCTTCCAAATGGACAATGACCCCAAGCATACTTCCAAAGTTGTGGCAAAATGGCTTAAGGACAACAAAGTCAAGGTATTGGAGTGGCCATCACAAAGCCCTGACCTCAATCCTATAGAAATTTTGTGGGCAGAACTGAAAAAGCAAACAAACCTGATTCAGTTACACCAGCTCTGTCAGGAGAAATGGGCCAAAATTAACCCAATTTATTTTGGGAAGCTTGTGGAATGCTACCTGAAACGTTTGACCCAAGTTAAACAATTCAAAGGCAATGCTACCAAATACTAATTGAGTGTATGTAAACTTCTGACCCACTGGGAATGTGATGAAATAAATAAAAGCTGAAATAAATCAATCTCTAATAAAGTGGTGATGCTAACTGACCTAAGACAGGGAATCTTTCCCAGGATTAAATGTCAGGAATTGTGAAAAACTGAGTTTAAATGTATTTGGCTAAGGTGTATGTAAACTTCCGACTTCAACTGTATCAATGGTTAAACAATAAGCACACAATACAGAGGATATTTAAGAAAATTGATTGAACATTTTATTCCAAAACAGTCACACTGTTCAAATAGTGTGATGTGAAACTTCAGACACAGTGTATGCTGAGTAAAATAACGTTTTAGAAAAAAATGCTAACATAAGTGTTGTATTACTAACAACAATGGATGTCATGTTAATGTGACAACATGGCATATTGAACGACAGCGGTGCTAATTACTTTGTGATTAAAACGTAATATTCAATATCAGTAAATTAATCTAAATATTAGCACTTCAAATACTCGTGAATAATAACATTCAATCTGTAATAATATTACAAAACAAATTATAAGGCTAGAGAAATGTATCAACAAATATTACAACAACAGGCAACACTCAAACATGACGGAGGGTAAACGAGGAGAATCAATCAAACGCGACTCGTTGACGGATACAGATGATTTATGCTTTTCACCACTGGGACTGGTAAGTGTGGACAGCGATCTTTTGAAGTCGATAAATGACAAACTGGCCATACTAGAGTTGGTCAATAAGGATGTAAAAGAGTTAAAGACGATAATGGAGAAAGCTACAAAAAAGTCACTAAGATAGAAACAGACGTTAAGGAACTTAAAAGGGAGAACAACTTTCTGACAGAAGCCTTACTAGACATACAGACTAGATCGATGAGTGAAAATCTAGTACTTACGGGTATCCAAGAAAAAGAAGGAGAGGTTACAAAAAGAATTGTGAAGGACTTCTTTCTTACAGCGCTTCAAATCCCACTCGATGCTGTCGATAAACTCCAACTCGAACATGTACACCGTTTCGGACAAAGAGGACAGAGATATGAGCGTCCAATCGTTGCCAAATTTGCTTTCTTTAAGGATAAAGTAATGGTTAAAAGCCTAGGTAAAATACTTGCTGGCACGAAAATAGGCATGAATGATCAGTTCCCGAGGGAGATTGCAGAACGGCGCAAAGTTCTGTACCCAATCTTCAAGGAAAATAGATTAAAAGGGAAGCGTGTTGCTCTCATAGTTGATACATTTTATATTGACAACCAAATGTTCCGCGACACAAAGACTACTCCATGGCTATTCTGAAAGTTCTAATAGAGGAGTCAAATAATGGAACACCCAATACTAGCCATGGTAGGGACTGTAATAAAAAAACACATTTATAGTATTTATAGTATTTTATAAAGGGATAAGACGGTATTACAAGAAAGGATAACAAGCGAAATAATACATCTTCAAATATAACTAATTAGAACACAAGTACTCAATCAACATAGCGGAGATAAAAACATAGCAAATAGAAGACATAGAAGGCACAGTATGTGGGTATGTGTGGATGTATTGTGATGTGAGTTTTTTTGTTTGGAAAAGTGTGGCCTTAAGAGAGTGAGAAAGGAAATGGTTGCATATCCCAGAACCAACGTGTGTCTGTCAGCAGGGGTTGTGAGAGAGAGCTTTCAATTCTGTGCAGATGAGGGGATATACATTTTAAAATAAAGTATACATCTAATCTATTATTTTATTGTTCTATCATGATGGAACGGTCCCCAACCCTACACCCTAGACACCCACCTGAGCAACCCATACACCAAAGAGAAGTCCACATGTGTTTTATTGCCCTGCTGTAAGTTATCTATATGCATCCAAAACAGAAAGATAAATGCGGTCAGAGACCTACTAGAGCAGCACCGCCCCCTCAAGATTCTGAGCCTGCCTGGCAGGGTTGGTCCAACAAAGCCAGAGCCCCCTGATGGGAGAGCATAATATACAAGGAAATTCTCAAAGCTGCTAATGAGGACCTTGACGACCTTGTACCTAGCCGGTGGGGATTCCGGTGGGGTACCCCCATCAAGGTAGTGGCAGTGCTGGCAACACTGGCTGCTGTAACCCATGGGGAGGGGGTTACACTCAGACAATCAGAGATGGGGCATATTATTGTGGCCCTGGTGGCACAAAATAATCAAAGGTCTGTCTGCTCGGAGATGCTTGGGAAAAATGGTTACACCGGGGGACCAGAGTGTTTGTCTCTCAGGGGAAGAGGGTGGATCTGATCTCCATCACCAAGGACATGACATAGGTTAATCAAATCTCATATTTTTGTCAATTTTTGCTCAATCTTGCATGCTTTCTCAATCAGCTGTAACTGTATATGCATTTGTAAATCAGGTCCTTTCTTGAGTTGGGCTCTGGGATGTAACAACCGTTCTGCATCTGATCTTATGGATGATTGTGGAGGAAAGGGGTTGAGTGTGTTAGAGTATTTATTTTATTTTATTTTATTTCACCTTTATTTAACCAGGTAAGCCAGTTGAGAACAAGTTCTCATTTACAACTGCGACCTGGCCAAGATAAAGCAAAGCAGTGCGATAAAAACAACAACACAGAGTTACATATGGGGTAAACAAAACATAGAGTCAAAAATACAACAGAAAATATATATACAGTGTGTGCGAATGTAGTAAGTTATGGAGGTAAGGCAATAAATAGGCCATAGTGCAAAATAGTTACAATTTCGTATAATACTGGAATAATAGATGTGCAAAAGATTATGTGCAAATAGAGATGCTGGGGTGCAAATTAGCAAAATAAATAACAATATGGGGATGAGGTAGTTGGGTGGGCTAATTTCAGAAAGGATGTGATCGGTAAGATGCTCTGACAACTGACGCTTAAAGTTAGTGAGGGAGATAAGAGTCTCCAGCTTCAGAGATTTTTGCAGTTCGTTCCAGTCATTGGCAGCAGAGAACTGGAAGGAATGGCGGCCAAAGGAGGTGTTGGCTTTGGGGATGACCAGTGAGATATACGTGCTGGAGCGCAGACTACGGGTGGGTGTTGCTATGGTGACCAGTGAGCTAAAATAAGACGGGGATTTGCCTAGCAGTGATTTATAGATGACCTGGAGAGCCAGTGAGTTTGGCGACGAATATGTAGTGAGGGCCAGCCAACAAGAGCGTACAGGTCACAATGGTGGGTAGTATATGGGGCTTTGGTGACAAAACGGATGGCACTGTGATAGACTATATCCAATTTGCTGAGTAGGGTGTTGGAGGCTATTTTGTAAATGACATCGCCGAAGTCAAGGATCGGTAGGATAGCCAGTTTTACGAGGGCATGTTTGGCAGCATGAGTGAAGGAGGCTTTGTTGCGAAAATAGGAAGCCAATTCTAGATCTAACTTTTGATTGGAGATGCTTAATGTGAGTCTGGTAGGAGAGTTTACAGTCTAACCAGACACCTAGGTATTTGTAGTTGTCCACATACTCTAGGTCAGACCTGCCGAGAGTAGTGATTCTAGTCAGGTGGGCGGGTGCAAGCAGCGTTCGGTTGAAGAGCATGCATTTAGTTTTACTAGTGTTTAAGAGCAGGTGGAGGCTACGGAAGGAGTGTTGAATGGCATTGAAGCTCGTTTGGAGGTTTGTTAACACAGTGTCCAATGAAGGGACAGATGTATACAAAATGGTGTCGTCCGCATAGAGGTGGATCCGAGCGTCACCAGCAGCAAGAGCGACATCATTGATATAAACAGAGAATAGAGTCGGCCCGAGAATTGAACCCTGTGGCACGCCCATAGAGACGACCAGAGGTCCAGACAACAGGACCTCCGATTTGACACATTGAACGCCATCTGAGAAGTAGTTGGTGAACCAGGCGAGGCAGTCATTAGAGAAACCAAGGCTATTTAGTCTGCCAATAAGAATGCGGTGGTTGACAGAGTCGAAAGACTTGGCCAGGTCGATGAAGACGGCTGCGCAGTACTGTCTTTTATCGATCGTGTTTATAATATCGTTTAGGACCTTGAGCATGGCTGAAGTGCAGCGGAGGGTGCAGAGCTGGTGGCCGGGGTAGTGGTAGCCAGGTGGAAAGCATGGCCAGCTGTAGCAAAATGCGTATGCGTGTGTGTGTGTGTATCCCACATCTGTTGCAAGGGGGTAAGGATGTTAGGGAGAATATAGGATGAACCACAATAATTGTTTGCTAAAATAATAATTGCTTGACAAAAATGTAATGTAATACAATGGCAATCCGGGTTATAGGTACCAATCCTTCGCATGAACTGCCAACATTATTACGCATATTAATTGATAATGATGGCAATTAATATATGCAAGATATTTGAATAGATATGTATTTTTAATAGCTATATATATATTGAGGTGAGAGATCGGAAATGCTTTTAGTGGTTGCCATGCTTCTGTTTTGTGGGTGCACAGAATGCGATCGGACCATCATATAATTGGCATATACATTACTCTTACTGAATTTCCACGTGGGCGAGGATATTGGACATTTAATCTATTGGATGATAACTTGTTTTTAACTAGGACAGAGGAATGTATAACTGACATAACATAGGTACAGCAAATCCCCTTATTGTATGGGACACTTTTAAATGTGCCTTTAGAGGCCATGCAATTCAGTACTCATCTCGAAAACAAAAGCAATTTAGGTCAAAAGAGTCCATACTAACAAAGGAAATAGAAGGTCTAACATAATAGATAGATAGCAATAAAAAACTATAACATAGAGGCTCAGAATAAATTATAGGACAAACAAAAAGAAATGTAGAAACTTATTCAAGAACGATCAAGTTTAATATATTATAAAAAAATAAAGCAAACTGGATGGAATATGGTGAAAAATGCACCAAATTCTTTTTTAATCTTCAACATAGAAATGCTACCAAAAATAATTTACTGAAACTGGTTATAAATGATGGAGTCACCCATGATTCACCAAATGATATTTTGAGTGAGGAAGCAAAGTACTTTAAGCATATGTTTTCGTTTCAGTCGCCTCCATCTCCTCTAACTGAAGCTAATTGTAGGGATTTTTTTTTATATTGATAATGTCAAATTAACAGCCATACAGAAAGACTGATGTGACGGTGAAATTACAGAGGGGGAACTTCTGGATACAATTAAGGACTTTAAGTCCGGGAAAACTCCAGGGTTGGATGGCATACCAGTCGAGGTATTCCAAACCTTTTTTGATATACTCAGAGGACCGTTATTAGCATGTTTTAACCACTCCTATGTAAATGGTAGATAATCAGACACTTAAAAAGAAGGTCTGATTTCATTATAACTGAAATAGGATACAAGTGGGAAATATAAAGATCCAGTCCATTGAAAAAATTGGAGGCCCCTTACACTTCAGTGTTTTGATGCAAAAATTCTAGCAAAATGTATAGCGCATAGAATTAAAAAGGTATTGTCGGACATTATTTATTCTAATCAGACAGGTTTTTTACATGGACGATACATTGGAGATAATATAAGGCAAGTACTGGAAACAATAGAACACTATGAAAAATCTGGGAAACCAGGCCTGCTAGCAGACTTTGAAAAGGCATTTGATAAAGTACGACTGGAGTTTATATATAAATGCCTGGAGCATTTACATTTTGGAGAATCTCTTATAAAATGGGTCAAAATCATGTATAGTAACCCTAGGTGTAAAATAGTAAATAATGGCTATTTCTCAGAAAGTTTTAAACTGTCAAGAGGAGTAAAACAAGGTTGTCCACTATCGGCATGTCTATCTATTATGGCCATCGAAATGTTAGCTATTAAAATCAGATCCAACAATAATATCAAGGGATTAGAAATCCAGGGCTTAAAAACAAAGGTGTCATTGTACGCTGATGGTTTATGTTTCCTTTTAAATTGACAACTTGAATCCCTCCACAGCCTCGTAGAGGATCTAGATACATTTTCTAACCTCTCTGGATTACAACCAAATTATGATAAATGTACTATATTACGCATTGGATCACAAAAAAATACAATTTTTACATTACCGTGTAGTTTACCAATAAAATGGTCTGATGGTGATGTAGATATACTCGGAATACATATCCCAAAAGAAACAAATTATCTCACTCCAATACATTTTAATAGAAAGTTAGCAAAAATAGATAAGGTCTTGCTACCATGGAAAGGAAAATACCTGTCTATTTGTGGAAAAATCACCCTGATTAACTCTTTAGTAATATCCCAGCTTATGGTCTTGCCTACACCTAGCGAACAGTTTTTTAAATTATATGAAAAAAATATATTCAATTTTACTTGGAACAGCAAGCCAGACAAAATTAAACGGGACTATTTATATAATGAATATGAATTCGGAGGACAGAAATTATTAAATATTAAAGCATTAGACCTATCACTAAAAGCTTCAGTCATTAAAAAGTTATACTTAAATCCGAACTGTAAGATTGTCTCACCCCATGTTCAAGAATGGCCTTTTTCACTTTATTCAGATTACAACCTCTCACTTTCAGTTATTTTAAAAGGAAATCATCTCCCAAATATCACTATTTCTAAAACAAGCCATAGAAAGTTGGTTGCAATTTCAATTTAATCCTCCAGAAACGACAGAACAAATAATGCAACAAATATTGTGGTTAAACTCAAATATACTAATTGATAAAAAAGCCAGTATTTTCTGAAAAAAACAGTATAACCTTCATAAATGATATCATAGGTAGGACTGGTGGTGTTATGTCGCACATGCAGCTAAGAAAATCATATGGAAATGTCTGCTCTACCCAAAATTACAACCAAATAATTGCAGCATTACTGCAAAAATGGAAGTGGAAAGTGGAAGGGGAAAAAAGTAAGGAACTTGTCTGTCGGCCCTGCATTAATTGGTTAAAGAAAATTGTGATAAACAAAAAAGTATACCAGTTTCATTTAAGGACCAAAGGATTGACAGCCATCCCATATAGATTGCAAAATAGTTGGGAAGAGATTTTTGACGTACCAATTCCATGGCATAGTGTTTATGAACTGATACGCAAAACGACACCAGATTCAAAACTTACAATCTTTCAATTTAAATTATTATATACAATTCTTGCTACCAATAAAATATTATTTATATGGGGGATACAATCTTCCCAGCTCTGCAGATTTTGCTGCGAAGAGACAGAATCATTAGATAATTTGTTTTGGTACTGTCCATTTGTGGCTTGCTTTTGGTCACAGGTCCAGGAATGGCTGAAGGATTGCATATTTACCTGGAGCTAACTCTGCAGATAGCACTACTGGGTGATCTGAAAAGTCATAGTCAATCGATCAATAATATAATAATACTTTTAGCAAAAATGTTTATTTTCAATTTACAATCTGTAGAAACAATGAAAATAGAAGTGTTCAGAACTTTTCTGAAACATCACAGTACAGTTGAAAGATATATGGCAAATAGAAATCCAATATGGATGGTGTAAGAGATAGATGGGAGGTGTTGAATGGAGCTGAAGGATGGGACTAATAACAACTAACAACAACTAATAACAGCAATATAACTAATGTAGGGCATGCTGTGTCCATAATAAGTATATAGGTTATAGATTGAGAGCTTTTGTGAAGGAGCACAGTTGGAGAGATATGGCATACAGTGGGGGAAAAAAGTATTTAGTCAGCCACCAATTGTGCATTTTCTCCCACTTAAAAAGATGAGAGAGGCCTGTAATTTTCATCATAGGTACACGTCAACTATGACAGACAAAATGAGATTTTTTTTCTCCAAAAAATCACATTGTAGGATTTTTAATGAATTTATTTGCAAGTTATGGTGGAAAATAAGTATTAGGTCAATAACAAAAGTTTCTCAATACTTTGTTATATACCCTTTGTTGGCAATGACACAGGTCAAACGTTTTCTGTAAGTCTTCACAAGGTTTTCACACACTGTTGCTGGTATTCTGGCCCATTCCTCCATGCAGATCTCCTCTAGAGCAGTGATGTTTTGGGGCTGTCACTGGGCAACACAGACTTTCAACTCCCTCCAAAGATTTTCTATGGGGTTGAGATCTGGAGACTGGCTAGGCCACTCCAGGACCTTGAAATGCTTCTTACGAAGCCACTCCTTCGTTGCCCGGGCGGTGTGTTTGGGATCATTGTCATGCTGAAAGACCCAGCCACGTTTCATCTTCAATGCCCTTGCTGATGGAAGGAGGTTTTCACTCAAAATCTCACGATACATGGCCCCATTCTTTCTTTCCTTTACACAGATCAGTCGTCCTGGTCCCTTTGCAGAAAAACAGCCCCAAAGCATGATGTTTCCACCCCCATGCTTCACAGTAGGTATGGTGTTCTTTGGATGCGACTCAGCATTCTTTGTCCTCCAAACACGACGATTTGAGTTTTTACCAAAAAAGTTCTATTTTGGTTTCATCTGACCATATGACATTCTCCCAAACCTCTTCTGGATCAACCAAATGCACTCTAGCAAACTTCAGACGGGCCTGGACATGTACTGGCTTAAGCAGGGGGACACGTCTGGCACTGCAGGATTTGAGTCCCTGGCGGCGTAGTGTGTTACTGATGGTAGGCTTTGTCACTTTGGTCCCAGCTCTCTGCAGGTCATTCACTAGGTCCCCCCGTGTGGTTCTGGGATTTTTGCTCACCGTTCTTGTGATCATTTTGACCCCATGGGGTGAGAGCCCTTGCGTGGAGCCCCAGATCGAGGGAGATTATCAGCGGTCTTGAATGTCTTCCATTTCCTAATAATTGCTCCCACAGTTGATTTCTTCAAACCAAGCTGCTTACCTATTGCAGATTCAGTCTTCCCAGCCTGGTGCAGGTCTACAATTTTGTTTCTGGTGTCCTTTGACAGCTCTTTGGTCTTGGCCATAGTGGAGTTTGGAGTGTGACTGTTTGAGGTTGTGGACAGGTGTCTTTTATACTGATAACAAGTTCAAACAGGTGCCATTAATACAGGTAACGAGTGGAGAACAGAGGAGCCTCTTAAAGAAGAAGTTACAGGTCTGTGAGAGCCAGAAATCTTGCTTGTTTGTAGGTGACCAAATACTTATTTTCCACCATAATTTGCAAATATATTTATTAAAAATCCTACAATGTGATTTTCTGGAGAAAAAAATTCTCAATTTGTCTGTCATATTTGACGTGTACATATGATGAAAATTACAGGCCTCTCTCATCTTTTTAAGTGGGAGAACTTGCACAATTGGTGGCTGACTAAATACTTTTTTTCCCCCACTGTATATAGGAAAACCGGATGGATATCATGAAAATGATCAGAGAGGTTGAGTGCAGAGGAAGTTCAGGACTAAGAACAAATAAAATATACTTATTGTAAAATTGACTGTGTCCATAAAATAAATATAGTATGTATAAGTTGTTGTTCACTAGTTTACTCCAATTAGGGAAGGGGTGGTGGGGTTAGAAAGTAATAAAGGGACATATATATATATTTTTTAAAGGATATATATATATATGTATGTATATGTATTTATATGTATGTATGTGTATACAGTGGCTTGCGAAACTATTCACCCCACTTGGCATTTTTCCTATTTTGTTGCCTTAAAAGCTTGAATTAAAATAGATTTTTTGGGGGTTTGTATCATTTGATTTACACAACATGACTACCACTTAGAAGATGAAACATATTGTCTATTGTGAAACAAACAAGAAATAAGACAAATAAACAGAAAACTTGAGCATGCATAACTATTCACCCCCAGCCACTGGGATTTTTGTCCATTCTTCAAGGCAAAACTGCTCCAGCTCCTTCAAGTTGGATGGGTTCTGCTGGTGTACAGCAATCTTTAAGTCATACCACAGATTCTCAATTGGATTGAGGTCTGGGATTTGACAAGGCCATTCCAAGACATTTACAGTTGAAGTCGGAAGTTTACATACACCTTAGCCAAATACATTTAAACAGCCATAAAAAAGCCAGACTACGGTTTGCAACTGCACATTGGGACAAAGATCGTACTTTTTGGAGAAATGTCCTCTGGTCTGATGATACAATAATAGAACTGTTTGGCCATAATGACCATCGTTATGTTTGGAGGAAAAAGGGGGTTGCTTGCAAGCCGAAGAACACCATCCCAACTGTGAAGCACAGGGGTGTCAGCATCATGCTGAAGGGGTGCTTTGCTGCAGGACGGACTGGTGCACTTCACAAAATAGATGGCATCATGAGGAAGGAAAGTTATGTGGATATGTTGAAGCAACATCTCAAGACATCAGTCAGGAAGTTAAAGCTTGGTCGCAAATGGGTCTTTTAAATGAACAATGACCCCAAGCATACTTCCAAAGTTGTGGCAAAATGGCTTAAGGACAACAAAGTCAAGGTATTGGAGTGGCCATCACAAAGCCCTGACCTCAATCCTATAGAAAATGTATGGGCAGAACTGAAAAAGCGTGTGCGAGCAAGGAGGCCTACAAACCTGGCTCAGTTACACCAGCTCTGTCAGGAGGAATGTGCCAAAATTCACCCAATTTATTGTGGGAAGCTTGTGGAAGGCTACCCGAAACGTTTGACCCAAGTTAAACAATTTAAAGGCAATGCTACCAAATACTAATTGAGTGTATGTAAACTTCTGACCCACTGGGAATGTGATGAAAGAAATCAAATCTGAAATAAATCATTCTCTCTACTATTATTCTGACATTTCACATTCTTAAAATAAAGTGGTGATTCTAACTGACCTAATTTTTACTAGGATTAAATGTCAGGAATTGTGAAAAACTGAGCTTAAACGTATTTGGCTAAGGTGTATGTAAACTTCCGACTTCAACTGTATATATAAATGTATGTATTTGCGAGAAGAAACAACATATGGGGGATTGGAAGTGATGTAGACAATTACATTGATGGAAGTTACAATCTATCTGCAATATTAAAACTGATCCACCCCCCCCACCCCCCCAAAAAAAGAAAAAGAAGAAAAAAAAGGTGTTTCTCGGCAGTGACTTTTCTACCAAAACCAAAGTGTGGATTGCACTCACTCTTTAGAGCAGTCTAATCTCAGTTAACCCTGAACTAAAATCTTGCGTAATTTGGTAAACTGGGGGATTAAATTCTGGGTTCATACATGTTAGAAATGGGGAGAACCATTTTGCGAAGGAAAAGTAAACTCTCAAATGGAAACTCTCAGCCAAAGTCTGCATTATTAATTTCTACCTCAATCACATATCAGAAGTTATGAAGGAATAAAAATCCACTACAGAAATACTGGCCGGTCAGGCCAGCTGTTGTGTGTAGGCTACATCTCCCTGTTTTATGATTAGTCTGCGTTCGTGAGGTTGACAACATTAGCAAAACATTCACATTACAACTCTTCCTCACATCCTTGCAACAGTCTTTTCAAACATTTTGTGAATAGAATGTTCGATATGTTTCCTTTAACATCCTGTGTTGTGTGCTTATTATTTTACCATTGATAACTTCTAGGCTAATTTGAGAAAACGTGGTTTTGGAACACTTCACATGTGACATTTCACATGTTAAAGTATGTGGTTTTGAAATAGATCACGTGACATTTCACATGAGAAAAAACGTGGTTTCGGAACACATCATGTGACATTTCACATGTGAAATCATGTGAAAACCATTGGCGTTGTCGTATCGAGTGAGTGGTGGCAATTATTGCTGATAAACAAAGGAGTCCGCTCATACTGAATCCTTGATCATAAGTTTATTCGTATCACAAGCCTTCAGCATGAGTGACAGATGTCATGACATCCGGAGAACGGCGCCTCAGATTGGAATGGCCGTTCTGTCTCTCTCTCGTTTAGCCCCTACTTACAGTGGGGAAAAAAAGTATTTAGTCAGCCACCAATTGTGCAAGTTCTCCCACTTAAAAAGATAAGAGAGGCCTGTAATTTTCATAATAGGTACACGTCAACTATGACAGACAAATTGAGAGAAAAAAATCCAGAAAATCACATTGTAGGATTTTTTATGAATTTATTTGCAAATTATGGTGGAAAATAAGTATTTGGTCACCTACAAACAAGCAAGATTTCTGGCTCTCACAGACCTGTAACTTC
The DNA here is from genome assembly GCF_964263955.1 of Coregonus lavaretus. Lineage (NCBI taxonomy): Eukaryota > Metazoa > Chordata > Actinopteri > Salmoniformes > Salmonidae > Coregonus > Coregonus lavaretus. The sequence continues at coordinate 34,011,121 of NC_140008.1, read as the reverse complement.
TTCTTTAAGAGGCTCCTCTGTCCTCCACTCGTTACCTGTATTAATGGCACCTGTTTGAACTTGTTATCAGTATAAAAGACACCTGTCCACAACCTCAAACAGTCACACTCCAAACTCCACTATGGCCAAGACCAAAGAGCTGTCAAAGGACACCAGAAACAAAATTGTAGACCTGCACCAGGCTGGGAAGACTGAATCTGCAATAGGTAAGCAGCTTGGTTTGAAGAAATCAACTGTGGGAGCAATTATTAGGAAATGGAAGACACTGATAATCTCCCTCGATCTGGGGCTCCACGCAAGATCTCACCCCGTGGGGTCAAAATGATCACAAGAACGGTGAGCAAAAATCCCAGAACCACACGGGGGGACCTAGTGAATGACCTGCAGAGAGCTGGGACCAAAGTAACAAAGCCTACCATGAGTAACACACTACGCCGCCAGGGACTCAAATCCTGCAGTGCCAGATGTGTCCCCCTGCTTAAGCCAGTACATGTCCAGGCCCGTCTGAAGTTTGCTAGAGTGCATTTGGATGATCCAGAAGAGGATTGGGAGAATGTCATATGGTCAGATGAAACCAAAATAGTAAAAACTAAACTCGTCGTGTTTGGAGGACAAAGAATGCTGAGTTGCATCCAAAGAACACCATACCTACTGTGAAGCATGGGGGTGGAAACATCATGCTTTGGGGCTGTTTTTCTGCAAAGGGACCAGGACGACTGATCTGTGTAAAGGAAAGAATGAATGGGGCCATGTATCGTGAGATTTTGAGTGAAAACCTCCTTCCATCAGCAAGGGCATTGAAGATGAAACGTGGCTGGGTCTTTCAGCATGACAATGATCCCAAACACACCGCCCGGGCAACGAAGGAGTGGCTTCGTAAGAAGCATTTCAAGGTCCTGGAGTGGCCTAGCCAGTCTCCAGATCTCAACCCCATAGAAAATCTTTGGAGGGAGTTGAAAGTCTGTGTTGCCCAGCGACAGCCCCAAAACATCACTACTCTAGAGGAGATCTGCATGGAGGAATGGGCCAAAATACCAGCAACAGTGTGTGAAAACCTTGTGAAGACTTACAGAAAACGTTTGACCTGTGTCATTGCCAACAAAGGGTATATAACAAAGTATTGAGAAACTTTTGTTATTGACCAAATACTTATTTTCCACCATAATTTGCAAATAAATTCATTAAATATCCTACAATGTGATTTTCTGGATTTTTTTTTCTCATTTTGTCTGTCATAGTTGACGTGTACCTATGATGAAAATTACAGGCCTCTCTCATCTTTTTAAGTGGCAGAACATGCACAATTGGTGGCTGACTAAATACTTTTTTCCCCCACTGTATAAACAATGCAAAAAGATGGGCTCCCTCTTCTGGCCAATCACCAGTCTCCCCTGTCTACAACACACTTCCTGTCTGTTGTATGTGGCGTTACACTAAAACATTCCCTCTTGATACTAAAATCAACATGCTTTCAGTTCCACTTAAAAACATTTAACAAAGGCATAATCCCAATACACGACATATCCCCCCTTCGAGACGAACAGTCTCGAAAACAAACAGAATAGGATTATGACAAGTAACAATTTATCTTATTGAGTATCTTTAACATTAAACCAAAAACATTCTTCTCTAGAGTGTAAATACCTTTCTATGAAATAACTGTTTATGAAGTGTGAATACATTACTATGAAATATGAACAAATCTCTATGGAGTGTAAGAGCGAAAAACTGTCCGGCAGCCATCTTTTCAGATATCCATCCATCAATCAAGACAGTAAAATTCTCTCACGGTCCCTCTGCCCCAGGCAACCACCTAGATACTCCAAATAAACTCATAAACCATGTAAATGCATTTGAAACTATGATGCAATTAAATACACATGTAAGCCCCTGCAAACAAAATCCTATCCAAAAAATATCCACTGTAAGGCTGGTCAACCCATTGGACCCTAAAGTGGAACTCTCCCTGCCTAAACTCCCTGTCCCTAAGCATTCACGAAATAAACAAAAACATCTAAGTTCCTCACATGTATCCAATAACATCAAACATCACTCTAGAAAACTTAATACCTAAGAATATGACACAATTATGTATTACACATGCAAATATGTCTATATTTCATTGCAGACACTGGAATGTAGTCCACTACACTTCATCTCCCCGTAGTCTCCTCTTCCAATGGACTGTTGATGATGGAATCGGCCACACCCTCCTTGTTTCATCTCCTCCAGTCATATTGTCCTTTCATATTGTCCCTGTTTGAGTATTTCAATCTCCATATGTTCCCCAAATGCTTCTGGAAGAAAAGGAAAAACCAAACAGTATCTTTTGCAAAACAACACTTTCAAATTAAACATCAATATCAACTAAGAATATAAAAATGATATATAAATGATGTATGAATCACATAAATGATAGAATAATGAACTAGGATAATTATTCATTCATACACTTCCCCCCTGTGATTCATAAAATCATACCAAAATCACCCTAATATTGAGAAGGAATTTTTTTTTGAAAAATGATCAAATAATCAAAAAGGATATTTATCTATTCAGTTCTACTTGTCCATCTTCATCCAGATCAGGAACAGTCAACACCGGCATCTGAGTGTTGTCTCCAGGCATCATTCTCCAACCTATCTCAATATCATAGCTTTCTCAAAGGTCAGTAACAAATTACAAACATCACACACAGTGCTATCAAAGCTGCAATTAAGCTACAGGACTAAGCTGCAATTAAGCTACAGGACTAAGCTACAGGACTGTGCTAAGCTACAGGACTGTTTTGCTAGCACAGACTGGAACATGTTCCGGGATTCTTCAGACAGCATTGAGGAGTACACCACATCAGTCACTGGCTTCATCAATAAGTGCATCGATGATGTCGTCCCCACAGTGACCGTACGTACATACCCCAACCAGAAGCCATGGATTACAGGAAACATCCGCACTGAGCTAAAGGGTAGAGCTGCCGCTTTCAAGGAACGGGACTCTAACCCGGACGCTTATAAGAAATCCCGCTATGACCTCCGACGAACCATCAAACAGGCAAAGAGTCAATACAGGTCTAAGATTGAATCATACTACACTGGCTCTGACGCTCGTCGGATGTGGCAGGGGTTGAAAACTATTACAGACTACAAAGGGAAGCACAGCCGCGAGCTGCCCAGTGACACAAGCCTACCAGACGAGCTAAACCACTTCTATGCTCGCTTCGAGGCAAGCAACACTGAAGCATGCATGAGAGCACCAGCTGCTCCGGACGACTATGTGATCACGCTCTCCGTAGCCGATGTGAGTAAGACTTTTAAGCAGGTCAACATTCACAAGGCCGCAGGGCCAGACGGATTACCAGGACGTGTACTCCGAGCATGTGCTGACCAACTGGCAAGTGTCTTCACTGACATTTTCAACATGTCCCTGACTGAGTCTGTAATACCAACATGTTTCAAGCAGACCACCATAGTCCCCGTGCCCAAGAACTCTAAGATAACCTGCCTAAATGACTACCGACCCGTAGCACTGACGTCTGTAGCCATGAAGTGCTTTGAAAGACTGGTCATGGCTCACATCAACAGCATAATCCCAGAAACCCTAGACCCACTCCAATTTGCATACCGCCCCAACAGATCCACAGATGATGCAATCTCTATTGCACTCCACACTGCCCTTTCCCACCTGGACAAGAGGAACACCTACGTGAGAATGCTATTCATTGACTACAGCTCAGCATTCAACACCATAGTGCCCTCTAAGCTCATCACTAAGCTAAGGATCCTGGGACTAAACACCTCCCTCTGCAACTGGATCCTGGACTTCCTGACGGGCCGCCCCCAGGTGGTAAGGGTAGGTAACAACACATCTGCCACACTGATCCTCAACACGGGGGCCCCTCAGGGGTGCGTGCTCAGTCCCCTCCTGTACTCTCTGTTCACCCATGACTGCATGGCCAGGCACGACTCCAACACCATCATTAAGTTTGCCGACGACACAACAGTGGTAGGCCTGATCACCGACAACGATGAGACAGCCTATAGGGAGGAGGTCAGAGATCTGGCCGTGTGGTGCCAGGACAACAACCTCTCCCTCAACGTGACCAAGACAAAGGAGATGATTGTGGACTACAGGAAAAAAAAGAGGACTGAGCACGCCCCCATTCTCATCGACGGGGCTGTAGTGGAACAGGTTGAGAGCTTCAAGTTCCTTGGTGTCCACATCACCAACGAACTATCATGGTCCAAACACACCAAGACAGTCGTGAAGAGGGCACGACAAAGCCTATTCCCCCTCAGGAGACTAAAAAGATTTGGCATGGGTCCTCAGATCCTCAAAAAATTCTACAGCTGCACCATCGAGAGCATCCTGACTGGTTGCATCACCGCCTGGTATGGCAACTGCTTGGCCTCTGACCGCAAGGCACTACAGAGGGTAGTGCGTACGGCCCAGTACATCACTGGGGCAAAGCTCCCTGCCATCCAGGACCTCTATACCAGGCGGTGTCAGAGGAAGGCCCTCAAAATTGTCAAAGACTCCAGCCACCCTAGTCATAGACTGTTCTCTCTGCTACCGCACGGCAAGCGGTACCGGAGTGCCAAGTCTAGGTCCAAAAGACTTCTCAACAGCTTCTACCCCCAAGCCATAAGACTCCTGAACAGCTAATCATGGCTACCCGGAATATTTGCACTGCCCCCCCACCCCATCCTTTTTACGCTGCTGCTACTCTGTTAAGTATTTATGCATAGTCACTTTAACTCTACCCACATGTACATATTACCTCAACTACCTCAACTAGCCGGTGCCCCCGCACATTGACTATGCAACGGTACCCCCCTGTATATATAGCCTCCCTACTGTCACTTTATTTTACTGTATATATAGCCTCCCTACTGTCACTTTATTTTACTTCTGCTCTTTTTTTCTCAACACTTTTTTGTTGTTGTTTTATTCTTACTTTTTTTGTTTAAAATAAATGCACTGTTGGTTAAGGGCTGTAAGTAAGCATTTCACTGTAATGTCTGCACCTGTTGTATTCGGCGCATGTGACCAATAAAATTTGATTTGATTTGATTTGATTTGAAAAATTAAATGTAACCCATCACTGCCCCTACTGGCCTACCTGATCTTGCAACCAAGTCTTCTCAGATCTCCCAAACGCATCCCTTATATTCTTCAACGCATCTATAACACTCGTGATATTATCGGAACTATCTGGACTCAAAGTATACCTAATATTATCAATATGATCTTCCCAAATGTTACACCATACCATGGAAAAAGTCCCCCCTTCTCCCTTAGACTCATCCTTCAATAATAGGCTTGAAGACTATGACATGTCTCCATGTCTCTTTTCATCCAATTTCAAACCTAGCTTCAGATTTCTGTGTCCGGTGCTACCCCTCTTATAATGGTAGAAACCTCATATGGAAGCTTCAACGTTGACATGTAACAACATCCTGTCTATCCATAGGGTAAGAATATATATGCTTTATCACCACAAACCCTCAAAATATCTCTAAAATTCCCAATAGTTACATTGTCAGGCAAAAGCTAATCTTTTACCATCAAAGTCCTGCTCTTCTTACTACCTGGTACATAAAAAGTAACATATTTCTCATTACTACCCTTAAGGTCATGCATACCCAAAGTTATCATATAACATCACAATCTGATATTCCCATAAACATACCCCTTACCTCATATGTTTTATTAGAACAAAAACAACTTTTAGCCCTCAATGGTTACACCTCAAATGCTTCAGGGTTTGCTGTTACCTGATTTTTCTTCCCATCTAACAAATGCACACAAGTTAATTCACTTAACCCAATACCACCTAACCCTAGGCTTAAACAAATGTTTTGACAACGACATTATTTTATCTGTTACTGATTGTTGCTGATACCACAGTCATGACAAAGCATAAAATTGACACATACTTGATAGAGGTCGAGCAACCGTCTCTAACATGTTTGGTGCTGGAATTCTCAACAGACATGGACCCTCAAGATTCCTCACTGATATTACAGAATGAGCTGTTGGAACCAAAGATTCCTACCTGCTATCTTTAATTTTCACAACAGAAGAATCAAACCACATGCATTTAGTTTCTCTCTTCCCTAACGAGCGGTACTGATCAGATACCTCTCCTTGTCTGTCATTAAAATCAAAGACCTCATCCTGTACCTCCATGATGAATCTATATTCTCACTATCATTGACAGCACTCTCCATCCGTAACATAAACCCTTTAATTTCAGAAAAGTTGTTGTCGATGTCATACTCCCTACATTTGCTATTGCCATCGTATCATTAATCCCTTCCAAAGTTACCATTAAAGTAGTTGATTTAGTTGATGTATCAACCTTAATTACTTCTAGTGCGAAAGTTCCCGTTATCCTCTGTGTATTATCTACTGTTGGAGTGGCTACTGTAATCTACTCCTCCTGAACTCCCTCAATGACTGTGGAGGCTACAACAGACCTCAACTCTTCCATTATAAGCATTACTTTATGAATTACATAGCCTTTTAACCAATAATTCTTAACCGGAACAAATTCTAATGCTTGCACTAGATAAGTATACTTCTTCTCCATAATTATCTCTCCATGTGGGAGGAACGTCCCCATCCTAACCCTAATAAGTATTTTTTCCCCTAAAATTGGTGCTGGAGCTATTGGTTCCCTTATAATCAAATGCGATATATTTATGGCTTTAATAACTATCAATGTTGAAAGAGTTAACTTGCTTCTCACTGTTGTTATAATAGACTGAAGTGTTAATGTCCTTAGTTACTTCTAGTTTTTTCCCAAAGCTTTGAAGTCTTTGCTTGTACTTCCATCTATCACCACTAGTGTCACTTTTTCCCAACTCTCAGTCCTATCTCTAATCCCTGACTTTCAAACTTTTGATTATAAAAAATACACCTATAATTACCTTGATCTCCCTGCTGGGAACTGTAACTATAGATACTCAATCACCCTCAATCTTCTCTTATCATTCAGCAACACATACTTTCTCAATGCATCTGCTCCTAACAGATCTAAACTCCTACCATATCTTCCCACTAAACTTTAAAATGTCCTTCACTACTGTTCTCTCTCTCTTACTACTAACTTTGAGTTCCTTCAACCTAGTTCTCCTAACTTATTTTAATCTAATCTTTTCTCCTAACATTTAAAAACCTTTTCCACTGATTTATTCACAAAATCCCTTTACCACCAAATTTTTAGAATATGTGATTGGGAAAGTCCCCACCTGCTTCTGACTTTACACACAGACTTGGCAAACGACTAAACACCTTTTAGCCTAGCCTGAAATCTCTTGGTGTAAGAATGTAACCCAGAATAACAGTCACCCCTTTTAACTTTATTTTCCAGACAGATTGTCTAATAGGCAGTCTAATAGATTATCATCCTTCCTATGATATGATCTTTTTAAGCCAATATGATTCCCAAAAACCCTATTCTTAAAATCTTCTACCAGACAGCCGTCTAGTGTACATCTTATTGTACAGTTCAATTTACACAATGCATCTCTTCCCAATAATGCAATAGGTATATGCTCTAATATTAGTACCTTAAGAGTAATTAACTGTTTTACTACCTCAAATCCCTAACCTAATTAGTAATTTTACATAGTGAGATGTTTAACCTCTTTAGGCTGAACACAGATAAGTTTTTACACTATTCACTATCACTTCTCATAGTCCTCTGGTTTTACTTCAATTGTTAGATATTTTCTTCCTAATTGGTGCTATCAGCTGACACCCCCCTTCGTATCTTCTAGGCACTAACAGGTGATCTCAACTGCCCCTGTATCTTCCTTAAAAATGTTCTCTGTTGTTTCCTCCTGACTTGTTGCAGTCACAGGTAAAGTGACCAACCTGTCCATAATTATAACAGTCTTCTGAAAATTGCTGGAAGTGTAGCTGAAATCTTCCTCCTCCTTCTAAGCCTTCTCGTCCTCTTCCTCTCCAATTCTGTGTCTGTCCAGAAACTGGCTGTGGATATGGAACACCTGGTACCCCCCTTGGCTGGTACAATTGCATTTGATATTGTTCAGTTGAAGCTGTAACAGTGATTGTTGATTTGGTTCACTTTGATTCTTCATAACCAACGCTTCTCTTCTCCACCAGTTGTATGATTGAGTTTCTTGAGAGTTTCGTGATCCTGTTCTTTCTTGCTGTTGACATATCAGGATTCTTCAACAGCATATATTCTAAGCACTGTCCTCGAAATATCATCTTCCATCATCTTCTTACTTTTCTTCAGCATCTTGGCCTCAATGTATTCTTCTTCTCCTCCAATTCTTGGGATTATTTTCTCAGCAGGTTTTCTCCTTGTCTCTTCAGCGTCTCGAGCTGTTCCTCTAGCTCTCTTACCTCTCCCAAAGTCCTCGCTTCCTCCAGGCCTGATAAGCATCGGTCTATATCTCCTTCTATTTCTTCTGTGCCAGTCCTTGTAGGACAAACTCCTTTTGAATACACAGCACCTTCAGTCTCCTCTTTCTCGCTGTCTTCATCTGAACTCGAATCTCTTGTATCCTTCTTCCTTCAACTTCCATCAGAGATCAAATCTCTAGTATCCTTCTTTCCTCTCTTGCCAAGTTCCTTCTGATCACAGAGTCATATCCACCCATGATCTCTTCTCAATCACTCTGATCTTCATCTCCATCATCTTCTTCAAGTTCCATCTTCCTAACCTCACTCTTCTCTTTCAGACATCTCATTTTCTTCCTTCTGGAGTTCTGGATTCATCTTCATTGTCGTTTCTGCTTGTCCTCTATTATTCATCTTAATCTATGATGCAACAATCACCCTCCTGGATGATCACTGGAAGCTGAGGATAAACATCCCTAAGCTCTACTTCCCTTAGCCTTATCTCTATAGCTTTGTTTATCTTATCGCTGGAATCTTTTATCAGTTTTTGTTTGAGAATGAAGGGCAACTTTTGTTTCATTTGCCGGATAACCTAGCAATACTTTAGTTAAAGGATTACCATTTTGCACTATATCAATCGGTGTAATGACTTTTATAGCCTTGCTGTCCTTTTCTCCCCATTGTAACTACTCTTTTATATTCCTTTATTATGAATGATCTTATTTTAGACCATATAGCCTATGGCTTCCCCCCTCTAATTATTAATATAAACCTAACAACTTCAATTTTTTTTTTTTTTTAAATAAATCAATTAAAAATCATGAATAATTAAAACCAATTTTTATTCCTATATCCTATGTCACCAATTTATCAATTAGTGGTGGCTATCTTACCACAACCCATCAAATGCAAGTAAATGTAAGTTAGTCAACTTCAAAGCAATCCCAAAAACAAAGCCTGTAACCGCTTGCTCTATAACCCCTTGCCCTATAAGCACCTAATTATCTTAAATTTACAGAAAAATGTCAGTACCTGATTTCCAACCGAACTGTAATCCAGCCCAGTGATGCACAGAGACTCCAAAATGCAAATTTTATTCAAATCAGTATTTGCCAAGCCTATGTGAAATTGTCATAACATCAGATATTTTGTAACCAGACCAGTCTCAAAACCTTTTTTGACTTGATCCTCTGCCGCGTCACGTCTTGTCACGTGACGCACGTCAGTCACACGTTAGCCCCTCCTCTCTCCTGTCGTATCGTCCTATTGCTCCTCTCATATGACAGAAGAACAGAGACACAGAAAAAGATTTTAGTAGTTACTGCAATCACTGAGTTATCTCAACCATATTCAACATTCCTTCGTTCACCCATTATTCACTCTAAGACTAAACTCAGAACTAAATAGATCGCTCAAAAACATTTTTATTTTATTTTAATCCGTCATTTAATTTAATTCATTATACTCCGCCAACATATATTTAATGTATAAATTCACTACATCTCAACAAATAGTTTCATGTTCAAACCCCAGCCGCTTTAAACTACAAGATTCGCGTTAAAATCTCTCTTCTTTGTTCCCTCGTCTGTGTCTATTCCTGCAGCACGCAGCCCCCCAGAAATATGACACGTTACCCACAATCCCGTGTTTGTAGTTTTACTATACCCTCGTGTTGTAGTTTAGTGCCGTAAACCAAAACGTGTCCTAATCTCGTGCCATAAACTCCCCCTTTCTGTAGTGTAGTGTCGCAAAATTAAACGCATGCGCAAATGCATTCAATGATACGATTCCCGGACAATAGAACGATAGCATTACGCTACAGCTTCACTATTTTATACCCTATACTCACACAATTACACATAACAGAGCTCACATTTGCGTAGAACTTTAAATTCTACACACACATACATATTTTAAGAGGCTTAGTCCATCGCAATGGGACCTCTAAGGATACATTAGCATGTAGCACGCAACACAATTAGCATTTAGCATTAGCCGCTATGTACCATGTAGCATTAACCACACTCCCATTTAGCATTAACCTTAGCCTTAGCCTTTAGCTAACTGCGGCCTACCACGCCCTAAGTAACCTTGCATTGTGCCCAAATCATTGTCCATATATCACCTGCTAACTTTATGCTGCCGTGAGTTCTGGATAATTATATGAGCGGTCACCCCAAACGAATAACCCGTCGACTATAAGATGAGCATGACATACACTATAACCCGTCCAGCTCATGGTTCCCAGAACCAACCTGACACCACCCTAGCGCGTTGCCAGGATTTTATGGCCGACTCATAATGAGTCGCCTCGTTTCGAGGTCTTTCCAGATTCACAATGCCCTAATTGCATACGTATTCCTGACTTCATTCTGCCAATATCTGCCGTTAATATCTCTACCATCGATTGCTCTAAAATTCCAAGCCTACTCTCCCCCTTTTTGCCCTGTCTACCAGTGCAACAATTGATAATGATTAGCCAGACCTCCAGTCATCAGCAATAACGCCACCCGAGGCACGGTCGTAATGGTACATTCCTCCAGTGTACACAAGCAGTAACAAAACTAACAACTTAGCTGTGAGGAACACTCACCCTTGTCTGGTCATGACTCCAGACCGAAGTTAGCTTGGTGGCTACGAATGAGCAAAGGAGAGATGCAGACCAGCCCCACGTTGGGCGCCATTTGTCGTATCGAGTGAGTGGTGGCAATTATTGCTGATAAACAAAGGAGTCCGCTCATACTGAATCCTTGATCATAAGTTTATTCGTATCACAAGCCTTCAGCATGAGTGACAGATGTCATGACATCCGGAGAACGGCGCCTCAGATTGGAATGGCCGTTCTGTCTCTCTCTCGTTTAGCCCCTACTTATAAACAATGCAAAAAGATGGGCTCCCTCTTCTGGCCAATCACCAGTCTCCCCTGTCTACAACACACTTCCTGTCTGTTGTATGTGGCATTACACTAAAATCTCTTTCCCTCTTGATACTAAAATCAACATTCTTTCAGTTCCACTTAAAAACATTTAACAAAGGCATAATCCCAATACACGACAGCGTACTGGACACCCCTGCAGCCCACACAAGGCGGGGGTCCACGAGCTCTGGGGGCCCAGTCACCTGTCATCGATGTCTGTTTATTGATTTAATAAATTGCTTTGACAGTAACCCTCCAAAAAAGTAAATCATGAACCTTTTTAATTTTCATATGTACTATGAAGCTAAGTGTTTGTTTCTTGGGGTTCAGGAATGTGGCAAAAAGTGCTTCAGGCCTGGAAAAAGAAAAACATTTTCTGATTGAAAGTATAAGGGGATATCGGTGAACAGATATCTAGGACGATGCCAAGGCTACGACGGCGCCAGTGCAATGAGTGGGGCTTATTCAGGTGTTCAAAAGCGCATATCAGACCAAGAGCCTAATACTTCTTAGTTCGTATGAGTTTTAGTTTAGAAAACTATCTCTCCGCAGAAGCGACAGTTACAGGGATGGTAAAAACAGCTTGATTGCTGTAGCAACATCAGGAAACTGGACAGAAGGGAGTGATGCTTCTAATACAGCAGTTCTGCAACATCTTTAATTGAGTCTCTCGCATTCTCCTTAGTTGCCGGCCTCAACACATTAAGGAAAGAGATTAACTGTATAGGAAACTAGGGACAGGTTGTCTGGATACTGGTCAGCCAATAGATTGCCAAATGCAAACAGATTATCATCTTTAGTGGACAATTTTCAGCATGCTTATAGAGAACGGAATTCAAAATGTACTGCACTGACACAAATGGCTGATGATTGGTTGAAAGAAATGTATAATAAGAAGATTGTGGGAGCTGTAGTGTTAGATTTCAGTGCAGCCTTTGATATTATTGACCATAACCTGTTGTTGAGAAAACTTATGTGTTATGGCTTTTCAACCTCTGACATATCATGGATTCAGAGCTACTGTATCTATCTAATAGAACTCAGAGGGTTTTCTTCAATGGAAGCTTCTCTAATGACAAACATTGAAAGTGTGGTGTACCGAAGGGCAGCTCTCTAAGCACTCTACTCTTTTCTATATTTACCAATGAACTGCCACTGGCATTAAACAAAGCATGTGTGTCCATGTATGCTGATGATTCAATCATATACGCATCAGCAACCACAGCTAATGAAGTCACTGAAAACCTTAGCAAAGAGTTGCAGTCTGATTTGGAATGGGTGGCCAGTAGTAAACTGGTCCTGAACATCTCTAAAACTAAGAGCATTGTATTTGGTACAAATCATTCCCTAAGTTCAGCCTATCAGAGAGTTTATGTCCCTCTCGGGCTTGTCATGCGTAATTTCCTGTCACAAACTCCTGTCACGAACTCGGATACCTCCTGAGCCTCAACCTGTTTTTTCAGCCTGTTGTTTCCGAAGTTTTATTTTGTTTCTATTTTTTTCATAAGCGTTTGTGTCAAAACCTGCTACCAACTAGCCAGCTAGCTAGCTAGCTAGATTGCAATGGAGCCCGCTACACCTGGAATAGCTAATGAACATTTCCAGTGCTGTAGAAGCTGTGTTTATTACACTCTTGTCCGGGACAATATTGACAATCCGGAGTTCCAATGTGGCAATTGTTTGCTTGAGGATAATTACAGGAATGAGGTGGCTATTAGCAAGCAAATTAGCAAGCAAATGTAAATTCTGTGCGAACTTATGGGGAAAATGCAAATTGGAACTTTCTCGTTCTCAACTCCTGTGGTAGGACAGCGCTCGGGCTTGATGGATGTATCCCCGCCTTGTCATCTGTCCCTATCCGAATGGCCTGTGCTATCTGGAACTTGCCTGCCAAGGAAGGCGTCTCTGCTTCTCCTCCTCCATCTTGTAGTGGAGTAGACCGAGAACAGCAAGAGGATTGTTCCAATCAGCGCTGGTCCCATGTCACAAGTCATGGAAACTGAAGGCAGCGGTATGCTGCTAAGCGGGTCCGGAGTAGATTGATATGAGGAATAACTTCACCACCATGGTGCCTGATCTACCTGTGCCTTCATCACTGGGACTGCCTGTGTCTGTGACGGCTGTGCTAACTACAACTTCGTTGACTCCAGCAGCAGTGTCGTCGTCGAGTTTGGCTCCTTTCCCTGCCTCTGGATCTGATGGGGCACTTCCTGCTGTGGAAGGTCTGGACCTATCTCCGGGAGCTGCGGATGTATGCTATCCAGATTCTCGTGGGCCCATGAAAGGTTCCATGAATGATGTGAGGGGTAGGAATGGGCAGATTTCTCCATCCCATTCTCTGGCTGTTGTATTGGGCAGTTCAATGGTGAGAAATGTCTCAGTCCCTGGAGCAAAAACCTTGTGCTATTTTTTTACATTTAAGTCATTTTTTAGCAGACACTCTTATCCAGAGCGACTTACAGTTAGTGAGTGCATACATGTTTGTTTTTTTCATGCTGGCTATCCAGGATCAATAAGCTGCTCCCAAACATTTTAAACCTGCATCAGGAAATGTTGCCTATTATAGTTCATGTGGGATTCAATGACATTATGAAGGGCAACTCAGAACAGTTGAAGATGGGTTTTAAAGAACTGATTGGATCTCTGCTTGACACTAACAAACACCCCATAATATCTTGCCCTGTGCCCTCCCTAAATCGTGGCATTGAACGTTACAGCAGACTTTTAGCCATCCGTAACTGGCTACGTGAGTATTGCAGCTCTGTAGGTGTCACATTTATTGACAATTGTCATACCTTTTGGAAACAAAGCTTGTTTTATAAGGAGGATGGGATCCACCCAAATCATTTGGGTTTCTGGATCCTTTCACAGCATTATAAGGCTACATTGAGATAATGACTTATCAATGACCCAAGCTGTGCTCAGTTAATCCCTACCATTATGTCGCTGTCATAATGCTTCAGAAAATGTACATTATCCCAGGGGCGTTGGAAGACACAATGTAAGTAACCTAATTAAAGTAAATCAGTAAATCAATTAAAACAATTAAGCATCCCAGAATAGTGCTAAAAATAGCCCACGTTAACATATGTAGCTTAAGAAACAAGGTTCATGAAATCAATAATTTGCTAGTAACAGATGACATTCATATTCTTAGATAATACATTTGATGATACAGTGGTAGCAATACATGGTTATAACATCTACAGAAAAGACAGAAATGCCAATGGTGGAGGTGTTGCCGTTTATATTCAGATCCACATTCCTGTAAAGCTTAGAGACGATCTCATGTTAAATACTGTTCAAGTAATGTGGCTACAGGTTCATCTGCCTCACCTAAAGCCCATTCTTGTGGGAAGCTGCTATAGACCACCAAGTGCTAACAGTCAGTATCTGGATAACGTGTGAAATGCTTGATAATGTGTGTCATATCAACCGAGAGGTATATTTTCTGGGTGATTTAAATATTGACTGGCTTTCATCAAGCTGCCCACTCAAGAAAAGCTTCAAACTGTATCTAGTGCCTGCAACCGGGTTCAGATTATCAGTCAACCTACCAGGGTAGTTACCAACAGCACAGGAATGAAATCATCAACATGTATTGATCACATCTTTACTAATGCTTCAGAAATGTGCTTTAAAGCAGTATCCAAATTCATTGGGTGTGGTGATCACAATACAGTAGCATATATAGGAAAACCAAAGTTCCAAAGGCTGGGCCTAATATAGTGAATAAGAGGTCATACAATAAGTTTTGTAGTGATTCCTATGTTGTTGATGTGAAGAATATTTGTTGGTCTGTTGTGTGTAATGAGGAGCAACCAGTCGCTGCACTTGACACATTTATGAAATTGCTTATTCCAGTTACTAATAAGCATGCACCCATTAAGAAAAAATTATGAGGGATTGATAAACTGTATGGTTGAGAGGGATGAGGCAAAAGGAATGGCAAATAAGTCTGGCTGCACAACCGATTGGCAAATGTACATTTTAGTCATTTAGCAGACGCTCTTATCCAGAGCGACTTACAGTTAGTGAGTGCATACATCATTTTTTATACTGGTCCCCCGTGGGAAACGAACCCACAACCCTGGCGTTGCAAACGCCATGCTCTACCAACTGAGCTACATCCCTGCCAGCCATTCCCTCCCCTACCCTGGACCAATTGTGCGCCACCCCATGGGTCTCCCGGTCGCGGCCAGCTACAACAGAGCCTGGATTCGAACCAGGATCTCTAGTGGCACAGCTAGCACTGCGATGCAGTGCCTTAGACCACTGCGCCACTCGGGAGACATGTACTGCAAATTGACTAAACTGAATAAAAAGAAGAAGAAACTATGCTATGAAACAAAGATAAATGATATAAAGAATGATAGTAAAAAGCGTTGGAGAACCTTAAATGAAATGTTGGGCAAAAAGGCAAACTCAGCTCCATCATTCATTGAATCAGATGGTTCATTCATCACAAATGCCACTGATATTACCAATAACTTTAATGATTTTTTCATTGGTAAGATTAGCAAACTTAGGCATGACATGCCAGCAACAAATGCTGACACTACACATCCAAGTATAACTGATCAAATTATGAAAGACAAGCATTGTAATTTTGAATTCCGTAACGTGAGTGTGGAAGAGGAGAAAAAAGTATTGTTGTCTATCAACAATGACAAGCGACCGGGGTCTGACAACTTGGATGGAAAATTACTGAAGATAATAACGAACAATATTGCCACTCCTATTTGCCATATCTTCAATCCAAGCCTACTAGAAAGTGTGTGCCCTCAGGCCTGGAGGGAAGCAAAAGTAATTCCGCTACCCAAGAATGATAAAGCCCCCTTTACTGGCTCAAATAGCCGACCAATCAGCCTGTTACCAACCCTTAGTAAACTTTTGGAAAAAATGGTGTTTGACCAGATACAATGCTATTTTACTGTAAACAAATTGACAACAGACTTTCAGCATGCTTATAGAGAAAGACATTCAACAAGCAAAGGCACTTACAGTGAGGTAAAAAAGTATTTGATCCCCTGCTGATTTTGTACGTTTGCCCACTGACAAAGACATGATCAGTCTATAATTTTAATGGTAGGTTTATTTGAACATTGAGAGACAGAATAACAACAAAAAAATCCAGAAAAACACATGTCAAAAATGTTATAAATTGATTTGCATTTCAATGATGGAAATAAGTATTTGACCCCTCTGCCAAACATGACTTAGTACTTGGTGGCAAAACCCTTGTTGGCAATCACAGAGGTCAGATGTTTCTTGTAGTTGGCCACCATGTTTGCACACATCTCAGGAGGGATTTTGTCCCACTCCTCTTTGCAGATCTTCTCCAAGTCATTAAGGTTTTCGAGGCTGACGTTTGGCAACTCAAACCTACAGCTCCCTCCACAGATTTTCTATGGGATTAAGGTCTGGACACTGGCTAGGCTACTCCAGGACCTTAATGTGCTTCTTCTTGAGCCACTCCTTTGTTGCCTTGGCCGTGTGTTTTGGGTCATTGTCATGCTGGAATACCCATACACGACCCATTTTCAATGCCCTGGCTGAGGGAAGGAGGTTCTCACCCAAGATTTGACGGTACATGCCCCCCCGTCCATCGTCCCTTTGATGTGGTGAAGTTGTCCTGTCCCCTGAGCAGAAAAACACCCCCAAAGCATAATGTTTCCACCTCCATGTTTGACGGTGGGGATGGTGTTCTTGGGGTCATAGGCAGCATTCCTCCTCCTCCAAACACGGCGAGTTGAGTTGATGGCATAGAGCTCCATTTTGGTCTCATCTGACCACAACACTTTCACCCAGTTCTCCTCTGAATCATTCAGATGTTCATTGGCAAACTTCAGACGGGCCTGTATATGTGCTTTCTTGAGCAGGGGGACCTTGCGGGCGCTGCAGGATTTTAGTCCTTCACGGCGTAGTGTGTTACCAATTGTTTTCTTGGTGACTATGGTCCCAGCTGCCTTGAGATCATTGACAAGATCCTCCCGTGTAGTTCTGGGCTGATTCCTCACCGTTCTCATGATCATTGCAACTCCACGAGGTGAGATCTTGCATGGAGCCCCAGGCCGAGGGAGATTGACAGTTATTTTGTGTTTCTTCCATTTGCGAATAATCGAACCAACTGTTGTCACCTTCTCACCAAGCTGCTTGGCGATGGTCTTGTAGCCCATTCCGGCCTTGTGTAGGTCTACAATCTTGTCCCTGACATCCTTGGAGAGGTATTTGGTCTTGGCCATGGTGGAGAGTTTGGAATCTGATTGATTGATTGCTTCTGTGGACATGTGTCTTTTATACAGGTAACAAACTAAGATTAGGAGCACTCCCTTTAAGAGTGTGCTCCTAATCTCAGCTCGTTACCTGTATAAAAGACACCTGGGAGCCAGAAATCTTTCTGATTGAGAGGGTGTCAAATACTTATTTCCCTCATTAAAATGCAAATCAATTTATAACATATGTTTATCTGGATTTTTTTGTTGTTATTCTGTCTCTCACTGTTCAAATAAACCGACCATTACCATTATAGACTGATCATTTCTTTGTCAGTGGGCAAACGTACAAAATCAGCAGGGGATCAAATACTTTTTTCGCTCACTGTACACAAATGACTGATGATTGGCTGAGAGAAATTGATGATCAAAAGATTGTGTGAGCTGTTTTGTTAGACTTCAGTATATGTATGCGGATGACTCAACACTATACACGTCAGCTACTACAGCGAGTGAAATCACTGCAACACTTAACAAATGACTGCAGTTAGTTTCAGAATGGGTGGCAAGGAATAAGTTAGTCCTAAATATTTCAAAAACTAAAAGCATTGTATTTCGGACAAATCATTCACTAAACCCTAAATTGAAATTGAGCAAGTTGAAGTGACTAAACTACTTGGAGTACCCTGAATTGTAAACTGTCATGGTAAAAATATGTTGATACAACAGTAGCTAAGAGGGGGAGAAATCTTTCCATAATAAAGCGCTGCTCTGCCTTTTTAACAACAGTATCAACAAGGCAGGTCCTACATACAGGCTCTAGTTTTGTCGCACCTGGACTACTGTTCAGTCGTGTGGTCAGGTGCCACAAAGAGGGACCTCTGAAAATTACAATTGGCTCAGAACAGGGCAGCACGACTTGCCCTTAAATGTACACGGAGAGCTAACATGAATAATATGCAAGTAAATCTCTCATGGCTCAAAGTGGAGGAGAGATTGACTTCATCACTACTTGTTTCTGTAAAAAGTGTTGACATGCTGAACGCAACGAGGTGTCTGTTTAAACTACTAGCACACAGCTCGGATACCTATGCATACAGGACAGACATATTGGTCAGAGAATCTTAATTAATAATAATATACCGTTCAGCAGACGCTTTTATCCAAAGCAACTAACAGTCATGTGTGCATACATTTTTACGTATGGGTGGTCCCGGAGATCGAACCCACTACCCTGGCATTACAAGCGCCATGCTCTACCAATTGAGCTACAGAGGACCACATTGAGGATACATTGAAATGTATCTCTATAGCTCTATGGTTCATGGTTCGTACCCCACAAGACATGTCACCAAAGGTCTCTTCACAATCCCCAAGTCAAGAACAGACTATGGGAGGCACACAGTACTACATAGAGCCATGGCTACATTGAACTCTATTCCACATCAGGTAACTGATGCAAGCAGTAGAATCAGATTTTTTAAAAACAGATAGAAATACACCTTATGGAACAGCGGGGACTGTGAAGAGACACATACACATGCACAGACGCACATACACATGATAAGACACGCACTCTACCCACACGTACACATGGATTTTGCATTGTAGATATGTGATAGTAGAGTAGTGGCCTGAGGGAACAATTCATGTGTTGTGAAAAGTGTTATGAATTGTAATGTGATAATATTTTATATTGTATATAACTGCCTTAATGTTGCTGGACCCCAGGAAGAGTAGCTGCTGCCTTGGCACCAGCTAATGGGGATTCTTAATAAATACACATACAAAATACCACAGCTGAATGTGATAATGAATGGTGTGGCTGTTGAATAAGTTGAGGATACTAAATTACTTGGTGTTACCTTAGATTGTAAACTGTCATGGTCAAAACATATAGATTCAATGTTTTGAAAGATTAGGAGAGCTCTGTCCATAATAAAGGGATGCAAGTCCTGCAGGCTCTAGTTTTGTCTTATCTTGATTATTGTCCAGTCATATGGTTAAGTGCTGCAAAGAAAGACCTAGTTAAGCTGCAGCTGGCCCGGAACAGAGCGGCATGTGTTGCTCTTCATTGTAATCAGAGGGCTAATATTAATACCATGCATGCCAGTCTCTCTTGGCTAAAAGTTGAGGAAACATTAATGTGTTGGAAATTCCAAATTGCATAATCAACTTACACACAGCACTGACACACACACTTACCCCACCAGACATGCCACCAGGGGTATTTTCACAGTCCCCAGGTCCAGAACAAATTCAAGGAAACGTACAGTATTATATAGAGCCATGAGTGCATGGAAGTCCCTTCCATCTTATATAGAGCAAGTGAACAGCAAACCTGGTTTAAAAAAAACAAATAAAGCAACACCTCACGGCATGTACTGACATGTATGTGTAGCTGATAGATGCACACACACACTACATGTTAATGTTTTTAAATGTATGTAAATTGTAAAGTCATTTTTTAGTAATGTCTTTTTCGTTATGTGTCAGACACCAGTAAGACTAGCTTTCGCCATTGGCGTCGGCAAATGGGGATCCCAATAAATCCAATCAAACAGTTCTTGAGGCATGAACAAAAAAAGCGGTTTGCGATTTTGTTCATTTTGGTGAACCTCCATTTGAGTTTTGTGGTTGCAATATCAACAATCCCCTATCTCTGGTATATCTTAGCATGCATCATTCAAGACTAAGTTTAAATTGTGTGCAGCGCAATGGACATACACTACATGACCAATAGTAAGTGGACACCTGCTCGTCAAACATCTCATTCCAAAATCATGGGCATTAAAATAGACTTGGTCTCTCCTTTGCTGTTATAACAGCCTCCACTCTTCTAGGAAGTCTTTCCACTTGATGTTGGAACATTGCTGTGGGGACTTGCTTCCATTCAGCCACAAGATAATTAGTGAGGTCGGGCACTGATGTTGGACGATTAGGCCTGGCTTGCAGTCGGCATTCCAATTCATCCCAAAGGTGTTCGATGGGGTTGAGGTCAGGGCTCTGTGCAGGCCAGTCAAGTTCTTCCACACCGATCTCGACAAATCATTTCTGTATGGACCTCGCTTTGTGCATGTGGGCATTGTCATGCTGAAACAGGAAAGGGCCTTCCCCAAACTGTTGCCACAAAGTTGGAAGCACAGAATCGTCTAGAATGTCCTTGTATGCTGTAGCGTTAAGATTCTCCTTCACTGGTTCTAAGGGCCCTAGCCCGAACCATTAAAAAACAGCCCCAGATCAACTTTACAGTTGGCACTATGCATTCGGGCAGGTAGCGTTCTCCTAGCATCCGCCAAAACCAGATTCGTCTGTTGGACTGCCAGATGGTGAAGAGTGATTCATCACTACAATCTGCAATGTTTGAATTTCCAAATTTAATTACTAAACAAGTAATTACATTATTGCCACCAGCAGTCTAAAAATGGCGGTATTGCGACACCATGTGTAGCTTCGTGAAATGTTAGGCTTAACATGAGAAAATGACGACCAAATAGGCCTACCAATAAACATTTATCCATTAGCTAAAGCAAAGTGCCTTCAGACAGTATTCACACCCCTTGACTTTTTCCAAATGTTGTTGTGTTACAGCCTGAATTTAAAATGGATTATAGTATTCAACCCCTTTGTTATGGCAAGCCTAAATAAGTTCAGGAGTAAAAAGTTTGCTTAACAAGTCCCATAATAAGTTGCATGGACTCACTGTGTGCAATAATAGTGTTTAACATGATTTTTGAACGACTACCTCATCTCTGTACCCCACACATACAATTACAGTATCTGTAAGGTCCCTCAGTCGAGCAGTGAATTTCAAACACAGATTCAACCACAAAGACCAGGAACGTTTTTCAATGCCTTGCAAAGGAGGGCACCTATTGGTAGATGGGTAAAAATAAATAAAAAAGCAGACATTGAATATCCTTTTGAGCATGGTGAAGTTATTAATTACACTTTGGATGGTGTATCAATACACCCAGTCATTACAAAGAGATAGACAACCCTCCTAACTCAGTTGCTGGAGAGGAAGGAAACCACTCAGAGATTTCACTGTGAGGCCAATGGTAACTTTAACATAGTTACAGAGTTTAATGGCTGTGATAGGAGAAAACTGAGAATGAATCAACAACATTGTAGTTACTCCACAATACTAACCTAATTGACAGAGTGAAAAGAAGGAAGATTGTACAGAATACAAATATTCCAAAACATGCATCCGGTTTACAACAAGGCACTAAAGTAATACTGAATTTTGTTTTGGCAAAGCAATTAACTTTTTGTCCTGAATACAAAGTGCTATGTTTGGGGCAAATCTAATAAAATACAACACATTACTGAATACCACTCTCCATATTTTCAAGCATAGTGGTGGCTGCATGGAGTTTTCAGGATAAAAAATTAACGGAATGGAGCTAAGCACAGGCAAAATCCTAGACGAAAACCAGGTTCAGTCTGCTTTCCACCAGACACTGGGAGATTAATTCACCCATCAGCAGGATATAACCTAAAACACAATGCCAAATCTACACTGGATTTGCTTACCAAGAAGACAGTGAATGTTCCTGAGTGGCAAGTTACAGTTTTGACTTAAATCTACTTGAACATCTATGGCAAGACCTGAAAATGGTTCTCTAGCAATTATCAACAACCAATTTGACAGAGCTTGAAGAATTTTGGGCTGCGGACTCCGACCTTGCAGGGCTCCAGAGAAACTGTGTTACGCCAGTGGTGAAAACATGTGGTTTTAGAACATTTCACCTGTGACATTTCACATGTGAAAACGTGGTTTTGGATCACTTCACATGTGATCACATGAAATTCATGTGTTTCTTCCATAAGTGTGAGGACCATGTTAGGATGTTTGTAAGAGTTTCTCAAGACATTTGTTTTACCAAATGTATGGTGTACCAGTCATCAGGACATCACGTGATGGTCCCAGATGGTCTCAAACCATCCCAAACCATTATAAGTAAAGTAATGAAATGGTATGGTGGTTTTAAAGTCAGTGGTATGCTGTTCAGCAAAAGTATGACCCCACCTGGGATTTGAACTCACAAGCTCTGGATTTGAGATGCACTGATCTGCATTCCCAAACACATTTATTATTTATAAAACACCTCTGCACTTAGCAAAAGAGTTCCATCTGCACTGCTATTTTAGTTATCTATTAATCTGACTATTCTCTCATCATTGATTTAATTTACTTATTTCAGTAATTTGAGTGTTTTCTGTATAGTTGTCTAATGTTGGTGGGGCATATTATTGTCAGAAGGGAACCGATGTGGATGTGGTGGAGGAGTCAGGCGCAGGACACAGAGGTTAAGTCCAACAGACTTTAATAATCCAAAGTCAAATGTCCAAAAGTAACACGACCTCGACAAAACAAGAGGCGAGGGAGAATTACGCATACACGCGTAAACACTAAACACAAAACAAACAGAGTGCAAACACGTAGCTCCGAACAGCATGACAGTGAAAACAACACACAATCATACTAGTGCAAAACAAGGAACTTATACGACACGTAATCAACACACAAATGGACACAGGTGTAACAGACAGACAAAAGCAATCAAAAACCGAAACATAGAGCGGTGGCAGCTAGTACTCCGGGGACGGCGAACGCCGAAGCCTGCCCGAACAAGGAGGAGGAGCAGTCTCGGCCGAAACCGTGACAGTACCCCCCCCTTGACGCGCAGCCCCAGCCGTGCGCCGACCCCGGCCTCGGGGACGGCCAGGAGGACGCGGACCCGGGCGCGTGGGATGCCCACGGTGAAACTCAGTCAGGAGGGATGGATCGAGTATGTCCCTCCTGGGCACCCAGCACCGTTCCTCCGGACCGTACCCCTCCCACTCCACGAGATACTGGAGACCACTCATCCGGCGCCTCGAGTCCAAGATGGTCCGGACTCTGTACGCCGGGACCCCCTCGATGTCCAAAGGGGGCGGAGGGGTCTCTCCTATCTCATCTTCTTGGAGTGGGCCAGCTACCACCGGCCTGAGAAGAGACACATGGAACGAGGGGTTAATATTTTTATACTCTATAGGCAGTTGTAACCTGTAACACACCTCGTTCAATCTTCTCAGGACTTTGAAGGGCCCCACAAACCGCCGACCCAGCTTCCGGCAGGGCAGGCGGAGGGGCAGGTTTCGAGTCGAGAGCCAGACTCGATCTCCCGGTGCGTATACCGGTCCCTCACTGCGGTGGCGATCGGTGCTCGCCTTTTGTTGACGGATGGCACGCTGCAGATGGACATGGGCAGCGTCCCACGTGTCCTCCGAGCGCCGAATCCACTCGTCCACCGCAGGGGCCTCGATCTGGCTCTCGTGCCATGGTGCCAGGACTGGCTGATAACCTAAAACACACTGGAAAGGTGTTAAATTGGTGGAGGAGTGGCGGAGAGAGTTCTGGGCCATCTCTGCCCAGGGAATGAACCTAGACCACTCCTCCGGCCGGTCCCGGCAATAGGACCTCAAAAACCTACCCACATCCTGGTTGACACGTTCCACCTGCCCATTGCTCTCTGGGTGATACCCCGAGGTAAGGCTTACCGAGACCCCCAACCGTTCCATGAACGCCCCCCAAACTCGGGAGGTGAACTGGGGACCTCGGTCAGACACTATATCCTCGGGGACCCCATAGTGCCGGAACACATGGGTAAATAGGGCCTCAGCGGTCTGTAGGGCAGTAGGGAGACCCGGCATGGGAAGGAGACGACAGGCCTTGGAAAACCGATCCACAACGACCAAAATGGTGGTATTCCCCTGGGAGGGGGGTAGGTCGGTTACGAAATCCACCGATAGGTGGGACCATGGTCGTTGTGGAACGGGCAGGGGATGTAGCTTACCCCTGGGCAAATGTCTAGGCGCCTTACACTGGGCACACACCGAGCAGGAGGAGACATAAACCCTCACATCCCTAGCTAACGTTGGCCACCAGTATTTCATGCTAAGACAGTGCACGTTCCGGCCAATACCTGGATGTCCAGAGGAGGGTGATGTATGAGCCCAATAAATAAGACGATCACGAATCTCGAGCGGCACGTACGTCCGCCCCACAGGACACTCGGGGGGAGTAGGGTCGGTACGCAGTGCCCGCTCGATTTCCGCATCGACCTCCCATACCACCGGAGCCACCAAACAAGACTCCGGCAATATGGAAGTAGGCTCGTTGGACCTCTCCTCTGTGTCATACCTCCGGGACAGGGCATCTGCCTTACCATTCTGGGACCCAGGGATGTATGTGATCTTAAAAACAAACCGGGTTAGGAACATGTTCCACCTAGCCTGACGAGGGTTCAATCTCCTAGCTGCCCGGATGTACTCCAGGTTACGGTGATCAGTCAGAATGAGGAAAGGGTGTTGAGCCCCCTCAAGCCAATGCCTCCACACCTTTAGGGCCTGGACTACGGCTAACAGCTCCCTGTCCCCAACATCATAGTTGCGCTCCGCCGAGCTGAGCTTCTTGGAGTAGAACGCACAGGGGCGGAGTTTAGGTGGCGTGCCGGACCGCTGTGACAGAACTGCCCCAATACCGGTCTCGGACGCGTCTACCTCTACTTGGAATGGCAAAGAGGGATCCGGATGCGCCAGCACAGGAGCCGCGGTGAACAGGTTCTTTAGTTTGACAAATGCCCTGTCCGCCTCAGCCAACCACTGCAAACGAACCGGACCCCCCTTTAGCAGGGACGTAATGGGAGCTGCAACCTGTCCAAAACCCCGAATACACCTCCGGTAGTAATTAGCAAAACCCAAGAACTGCTGCACCTCTTTTACCGTTGTTGGAGTTTGCCAATTACGCACGGCCGATACCCGGTCTACCTCTATCTCCACACCAGACGCGGACAACCGATAACCCAAAAAGGAGACGGACTCCTGGAAGAACAGGTATTTCTCTGCCTTGACATACAAGTCATGCTCCAACAGTCTTCTCAACACTCGGCGCACCTGGGCTACATGCTCGGCTCGTGTAGCAGAATACACTAGGATGTCGTCGATGTAAACTACTACACCCTGCCCATGCATGTCCCGGAAAATCTTGTCAACAAAGGATTGGAAGACGGAAGGAGCATTCATTAACCCGTATGGCATGACGAGATACTCGTAATGACCCGAGGTGGTGCTAAATGCTGTTTTCCATTCATCCCCCTCCCTAATGCACACCAGATTATACGCGCTCCTGAGATCCAACTTTGTGAAGAACCGCGCTCCGCGTAACGATTCCGTCATCGTCGCAATCAGTGGAAGTGGGTAACTGTATTTAACTGTGATCTGATTGAGACTACGGTAATCAATACACGGGCGCAATCCCCCGTCCTTCTTCTTCACAAAGAAGAAACTCGAGGAGACCGGGGAAGTGGAGGACCGTATGTATCCCTGTGCCAAGGACTCGGCTATGTAAGTCTCCATAGCCGCTGTCTCCTCTTGAAACAGGGGATACACACGACTCCGTGGCAGAGCCGCTCCTGTTTGGAGATTTATCGCACAGTCCCCCTGTCTATGAGGAGGTAGCCGTGTTGCCCTCGATTTGCTAAACACAAGTGCTAAATCCTCATACTCAGGGGGAATGCGCAGTGCGGGCACTTGGTTCGGACTCTCTACCGAGGTCGCCCCTACGGAAACACCTAAACATCTCCCTACACACTGGGCAGACCACTCCATAAGAGCTCTCTGTTGCCACACTATGGTAGGATCATGGGTGCTTAACCAGGGAAGGCCCAACACCACGGGGTACGCAGGAGAGTCAATCAGATAAAACTGAATGATCTCCTCATGACCCCCCTGAGTCGTCATCGTCAGTGGTGCTGTGACCTCCCTGATCAGGCCCGACCCCAACGGCCGGCTGTCTAATGCATGGACAGGAAATGGAGCTTCTACCGGCCGAAGGGGAATTCCAAACCTACAACAAAATGGCCGATCAATAAAGTTCCCAGCTGCGCCTGAATCTACTAGCGCCTTATGCTGGGAATGAGGTGCCACCTGTGGAAATTTCACAGGAATACTCATGTGACCAACAGAAAGCTCTGGGTAAGTGGGGCGCCTGCTCACCTGAAATGACTCCCCAGTGCGTGGCCTGTTGTCACCTCTCCCAGGAGACCCTCCCCAGCACCTGGCCACGGTGTGTCCTCCACGACCACAGGTGGTGCAGGGGATGGCCCCCCTCGGGTTACCTCTCCTCCTCTCTCTAGCGCCAGCACCCCCGAGCTCCATGGGAATCGGCTCGGAGGTGCTGGAGGGCGGAATGGACGACCCCCACTCGGGACGTCCGCGGGTAGCCAGCAGGGTGTCTAGACGGATGGAAATGTCCACCAACTGGTCGAACGACAGGTTGGTGTCCCTGCAGGCCAGCTCACGACGAACGTCCTCTCGTAGGCTACACCGGTAGTGGTCGATGAGGGCCCTCTCATTCCACCCCGCATCCGCTGCTAGTGTCCGGAACTCCAGTGCGAACTCCTGTGCACTCCTCTTCTCCTGTCGGAGGTGGAACAGACGCTCTCCCGCCGCTTTCCCCTCAGGTGGATGATCGAAGACAGCCCTGAAGTGGCGGGAGAACTCCGCGTAGGTGATGGTTGCGGCGTCTATTCCCCTCCATTCGGCGTTGGCCCACTCCAACGCCTTGCCGGATAGACAGGAGATGAGGGCGGAGACGCTCTCGTATCCCGAGGGCGCCGGGTGTATGGTGGCCAGGTAAAGTTCCACCTGCAGGAGAAATCCCTGACACCCGGCTGCAGAACCGTCATATGCCCTCGGGAGCGAGAGCCGAATGCCACTGGGTTCCGGTGCTGAGAGAGGAGGACTGGCCGTTGGTGATGGGATGTTGTAAGAGTGCGTGGGCACCTCTCGATTCACCAATCGGCGCAGAGTGTTGGACACATCCTCCATGGCGGCCCCGAGTTGCCGGATCATGGTCTCCTGGTAGTTGATCCGGTCTTCCAGGGATTCGGGTGCCGCCGCTGTTCCTGCTGACTCCATGTTGGTGTGTTGTTCTGTCAGAAGGGAACCGATGTGGATGTGGTGGAGGAGTCAGGCGCAGGACACAGAGGTTAAGTCCAACAGACTTTAATAATCCAAAGTCAAATGTCCAAAAGTAACACGACCTCGACAAAACAAGAGGCGAGGGAGAATTACGCATACACGCGTAAACACTAAACACAAAACAAACAGAGTGCAAACACGTAGCTCCGAACAGCATGACAGTGAAAACAACACACAATCATACTAGTGCAAAACAAGGAACTTATACGACACGTAATCAACACACAAATGGACACAGGTGTAACAGACAGACAAAAGCAATCAAAAACCGAAACATAGAGCGGTGGCAGCTAGTACTCCGGGGACGGCGAACG
Organism: Coregonus lavaretus; assembly: GCF_964263955.1. Lineage (NCBI taxonomy): Eukaryota > Metazoa > Chordata > Actinopteri > Salmoniformes > Salmonidae > Coregonus > Coregonus lavaretus. The sequence goes on along the minus strand of NC_140008.1, from coordinate 33,983,267 downwards.
CCGAAGCCTGCCCGAACCAGGAGGAGGAGCAGTCTCGGCCGAAACCGTGACAATTATTCTGTTTTAATGTTACTCCTGAATCACTATGCCATGAACCAAGAGGTTGTGCGTTCAAATCCCAAGTGAGGACATGTTGAATAATAATTACTGTATAAATAAACATACACGATGTAGTAAAATATGTAATGTAAAAAAGCACTATGTGTAGCATAGCTACTCTTTTCACATGTGAAGTATTCCAAAAACACGTTTTCACATGATTTCAAATTACTTCTTCACAGCAAATGCTCTTATTACAATAAATCAAATCAAATTGTACTGGTCACATGCACCGAAAACAACAGGTGTAAACTTTACAGTGAAATGCTTACTTATGAGCCCATTACCAACAATGCAGAGTTAAAAAGTAAGACAAATATTTGCTAAAGGAAATAGTAACACATAAAAACAATAAAGAGGCTATATACAAGGAGTACCTGTCAGCTTCCTGCTTCTCCTGTTTGTCTCCGGGCCTCTAGAGGTCAGCTGTGTTCCCCTCTGCCTTAGTTCTTCCTCGTGTGTCCTCATTAGTTTGATCCAGGTCACCTGTGCCTTGTTTGCCCTTTAGTATTTTAGCTGTGTGTTTTCCCCTTGTTTCTCACTTGGTTATTGCGTCCTGACTATGTGTCTCCTGCTGTGTCCCACCATGTCTGTCCTAGTAAGCTGTTCGAAGTTATCTTTAGTTTGTTTTTCTCCCCTCGTGGAGTTGTTTTGTTTTGCCTCCTGTTTTGGAACATTAAATCAACTTACCTGGAGTATTGCCTTGGGTGTTTCATTTGGGTCCTACAACACCTCCTCTGTGGCTAAGGGGTAGTACCCCCAGCTTTCCACATCTGAGACCGGAGTTCTAGCCCGGCTTGTGACAGAATAACCAAGTCACTCATGGACCCAGAAACACTCAGTTCCCAGGACCTGTTGGCGGTGATCACTCGACATGAGGCTTCTTTCCAGCGCCATGAAGCCGTTCTCAGCCGACAAGAGGAGCTGATGGCTAGTCATTCTCAACTCCTGGCCGAAATGATGAGTTCCCTCCGCCAGCTCTTTGAACGCCTCCCTGGTCCTCTCCCTTCCCCCAGGTCACCCCCCAGTGACGACCGGCCTTCTCGGTTGGCGGAGCCCCGACTACCACCTCCCAAGCCCTTTTCTGGGGATCCAAGCTCTTGCCAGGGTTTCCTCACCCAATGCTCCCTCACCTTCGAGCTCCAACCCTCAAGTTTTCCCACAGACCGTTCCAAGATTGCCTACATCATTACCCTTCTTTCAGACAAGGCGCTCGCCTGGGCTTCTGCGGTGTGGCAGTCCCAGGAGGCCTGTTGTGACTCCCACGCTGCATTTGTAGAAGAGTTCAAGCGGGTGTTCGATCATCCTGTCAGTGGGCGGGAGGCTTCCAAGCGCCTACTGTCTCTCCGTCAGGGCCCCCGAAGCACGGCAGATTTTGCCATTGAGTTCCGGACCATAGCAGCAAGGAGCGGATGGAATGATGAAGCGCTGAGGGTCTGCTTTCAGGGAGGGTTATCTGAGCCCCTTCAAGATGAGTTAGCCACCCGGGAACCAGCTGGAGATCTCGAGTCCCTCATAGCCTTGGCCATCCGCCTGGACAATCGTCTAAGAGAGCGGAGAACGGCTCGCCGTCAGGTGTCTCAGTCCCAAGTTCCTCTGAGCAGCTCTGTTTCTCCTGTTTGGACTCCGTCATTCAGAGCTTCCCCGGCTCCTGAACTGCTCCAGGATTCCCCGGAGAGCATGCAGTTAGGCCGTTCCAGGCTTTCTCCCAACGAAAGGGAACGTCGCATGAGGGAGCGTCGGTGCCTCTACTGCGGGGTTGCCGGCCACTTCCGCTCCACTTGCCCCGAGCTTTCGGGAAACGCCTGTCCCCGCCCAGCTACAGGAGGGCTGTGATGGGGAGAATTAGAGCGCCTCCTACTAACGCTGTCCTGGCTATTCCAGCCACTCTGTCCTGGGGGGGCCACCAGCATCGGGTCCAGGCTATGATCGATTCCGGTGCCGCAGGTGATTTCCTGGATGTAACCTTGGCTAAGGAACTTAAGATTCCTACCCAACTACTTCCTCAACCCCAGGCCATTACAGCCTTAGATGGCAGACCTCTGGAACCAGGAAAGGTTACCGAGGCGACTCAGTCCCTGCGACTTACCATCTCTCAACACCAGCAAGAGGAGACCTTCTATCTTATTGACTCTCCCGAGTATCCTATTATCCTGGGTCACCCTTGGCTATGCAGACATAATCCCCAGATCGACTGGCCTACTGGCACCATTCTAAGCTGGGGTCCCACTTGCCAACTCACCTGCATGCTTCAGAGTCCCTCAGCCCCTAGTACCCAGTTTCAAGAGTCTGTTGACGTCTCCCGAGTCCCCAGTGTTTACCATCGGTTCAAGGCAGTGTTCAGCAAGGCCCGGGCTACTGCCTTACCGCCTCATCGCACGTATGACTGTGCCATTGATCTACTCCCTGGGTGCTGCCCTCCTAGAGGTCGGATCTTTTCCTTGTCCTCCCCCGAGCACGCAGCTATGGACACCTACATTAAGGAGTCCTTGGCAGCCGGCCTCATCTATGCCTCTACTTCCCCGGCTGGGGCGGGCTTCTTTTTTGTTGAAAAGAAAGACGGGGGTCTTAGGCCTTGTATTGATTACCGGGGACTCAACAAGATCACGGTTCGGAATCGATACCCCCTTCCTCTCATGGCCACTGCTTTTGAGCTGCTTCAAGGGGCTTCCATTTTTACTAAGCTGGATCTCCGCAATGCTTACCATCTCGTGCGGATCCGGCCAGGAGACGAATGGAAGACGGCGTTCAACACGCCCACGGGGCACTATGAATATCGGGTGATGCCGTTCGGGCTCACCAATGCCCCCGCAGTATTCCAAGCCCTGATTAATGATGTTCTCCGGGATATGCTTAATCTGTTCGTTTTCGTGTACCTGGACGATATCCTCATCTTCTCGAGGTCACTGAAGGAGCATGAGGGGCATGTTAGCCGGGTTCTCCAGAGGCTCCTTGACAATCACCTCTACGTTAAGCCTGAGAAGTGTGAATTTCATGTTTCTCAGACTCAGTTTCTCGGGTTTATTGTCACTCCTGGGCACCTAGAGATGGATCCCAAGAAGGTCAAGGCGGTCCACGATTGGCCCACACCTGCCACGGTCAAGGAGGTTCAACGGTTCATTGGCTTTTCTAACTTCTATCGGAAGTTCATCAAGAATTTCAGCTCGGTGGTAGCCCCCTTGACGACGCTTACCAAGGGAGGAGGGACCAGGATTCACTGGGGTCCGGAAGCAGCAGGGGCCTTCGAGGATCTCAAGCGCCGCTTCACTTCTGCTCCGATTCTGGTGACCCCTGACCCAGAAAGACCTTTCGTGGTGGAGGTGGACGCCTCAGAGGTGGGGGTGGGAGCCGTCCTGTCACAGAGGGGTGCGGATGGGAGATTACACCCTTGTGCCTTCATGTCTCGCCGCCTGTCTGAGGCCGAGCGCAACTACCACGTGGGGGATCTAGAGTTGCTTGCGGTAAAACTGGCCTTGGAGGAGTGGCGCCATTGGCTTGAGGGGGCTCAGCACCCTTTCCAGGTTCTCACAGACCACAAGAACCTGGAATATCTCCAACAGGCTAAGCGGATGAACCCTCGGCAAGCACGATGGTCCCTTTTCTTCAATCGATTCCAGTTCCTCCTGTCTTACCGACCTGGCACCAAGAACGTCAAGCCGGATGCCCTGTCTCGAGTCTATTCTCCCGAGGTACGAGAGAAGCCCTTGGCATCGATTATTCCGAGGTCTAGGATCGTCGCACCTCTTCAGTGGGAACTAGAAAGAGGGGTACGAGAAGCTCTTGTCCATGAGCCCGATCCAGGCGGTGGTCCTGCCGGTCGCCTGTACGTTCCTCTCTCTGTTCGGGCCCGCGTCTTGCAGTGGGGTCATGAGTCGCCCTTGACATGCCATCCAGGCAGTGCTCGCACACTGGAGTTCCTCCGACGGCGGTTTTGGTGGCCGTCCATCAAGAAGGACGTGCAGGTCTATGTGGAGGCCTGCCCGGTGTGCAACCAGGGAAAGTCGACACGCCAGCGACCCCAGGGACTGCTCCATCCCTTACCTGTTCCTCGAAGGCCATGGTCACACCTGTCTCTGGACTTTGTTACGGGACTTCCTCTATCCCAGGGCAACACCGTCATCCTAGTGGTGGTAGACCGTTTCTCTAAGGCTGCCCGGTTTATTCCCCTGCCCAAGCTGCCCTCGGCTAAGGAGACTGCTGAGCTCCTCATGAACCATGTCTTCCGGATATTTGGTATTCCCCTGGACGTGGTCTCTGACCGAGGTCCCCAATTCTCGTCCCGGTTTTGGGGGGCCTTCTGCAGGCTTGTTGGGGCCACAGCCAGCCTATCGTCAGGGTTCCATCCAGAGTCTAATGGTCAAACGGAACGGATTAATCAGGATCTGGAGACCACCCTGCGGTGTATGGCGGCCAGTAATCCCACGTCTTGGGCCACCTATATCATTTGGGCTGAATATGCCCACAACACCCTCCAGTCCTCAGCCACCGGATTGTCCCCCTTCGAATGCCAGTTCGGTTACAACCCTCCATTATTTCCAGAGGAGGAGGCGCAAGTTGGTGTTCCCTCGGCCCAGCGCTTTGTCCAACGCTGTAGGCGGACCTGGAAGAAGGCCAGGCGTGCCCTCCTTCGGACCTCCCAGAGATACCAAAGTCAGGCTAATCGCCACCGCCGGACGGCCCCTAGTTTCCGAGCTGGTCAGAGAGTTTGGTTGGCCACCAAGAACCTGCCCCTCCGGGTCGAGTCCAAGAAGCTTTCCCAGAGATACATCGGCCCTTTCCGCATTGCTAGAAAGGTTAACCCTGTGTCTTATCGTTTGGTTCTCCCTCGTTCCCTTAGAATTAACCCCACTTTCCATGTTTCACTTATTAAACCTGTCTTGTCTTCTCCCTTTGCCCCCCCACGCAGACCCCCGCCACCTCCCAGGATCATTGACGGCCAGCCAGCCTACACAGTCCGCCGGATACTGGACTCCCGGAGGGTCCAGAACTCTATGCAGTATCTGGTGGACTGGGAGGGCTACGGGCCAGAGGAGCGATCCTGGGTTCCAGCCAGGGACATCCTGGACCCAGGGTTGATCCGAGATTTTCGCACCCGGGGGCCAGGGTGTTCTGGAAGGAACGTCAGGAGTCGTTCCTAGAGGAGGGGGTCCTGTCAGCTTCCTGCTTCTCCTGTTTGTCTCCGGGCCTCTAGAGGTCAGCTGTGTTCCCCTCTGCCTTAGTTCTTCCTCGTGTGTCCTCATTAGTTTGATCCAGGTCACCTGTGCCTTGTTTGCCCTTTAGTATTTTAGCTGTGTGTTTTCCCCTTGTTTCTCACTTGGTTATTGCGTCCTGACTATGTGTCTCCTGCTGTGTCCCACCGTGTCTGTCCTAGTAAGCTGTTCGAAGTTATCTTTAGTTTGTTTTTCTCCCCTCGTGGAGTTGTTTTGTTTTGCCTCCTGTTTTGGAACATTAAATCAACTTACCTGGAGTATTGCCTTGGGTGTTTCATTTGGGTCCTACAACACCTCCTCTGTGGCTAAGGGGTAGTACCCCCAGCTTTCCACATCTGAGACCGGAGTTCTAGCCCGGCTTGTGACAGTACCAGTACCGAGTCAATGTGCAGGGGTACGAGGTAGTTGAGGTAATTGAAGTAATAAAGGTATGTACATGTGGGTAGAGGTAAAAGTGACTAGGCAATCAGGATATATAACAAACAGAGTAGCAGCAGTGTGTGTGAAGTGTGGAAGTGTGTCTATGTGAGAATGTGTGTGACGTCAATATACGTGTGTGTGTTTTGTGTTTGTGTGAGCGTATGTAGTGTGTGTGTGTGTACGTGTGCGTGTTGGAGTGTCAGTGTAGTATGTGGGTAAAGTTTAGTGAGTGTGCATAGAGCCAGTGCAAGTGAGTCAGTTCAAAACAATTGCAATAAAGAAATAAATAATAAAATACATTAATTTTGAATTGCTCCCACTCCAGAGTTGACGGTAGAACCAATTCTTGGCTCCAACATTCACCAATATCTGTCCTGTCGATCTGCAGCTGAAGCCCATCCAAACCCCATTGAAACAATAGGTCCCTGTTGTAGAAGGATAGGAAGCAATCTACAGCTAGGAAGCAATTACCAGACATGACTGGCTTCCCTCACAGCTTATCACTGGATAAAATGAATTGGATTTAACTGCTAGAGTCTTCAAAAACGATTAAGTTTCTCGTGGGTTCAAGCGGCACATTGTATTCCAGTCATGGCAGCCATCGTTGCACCCCCTCACCTTTAATCTCCTGCTGGCAGTGAAGAGCAGAGACAGCAAAGGGACAGGGATGGATTGCAGATAGACAATGTTGCTGTACCGTTCCTCCAAGAACATTGACTTGATATTGGTGAAATTGGACCTGTATAGATCCCTCCCGACCCAAGGCGGCCTCGTCTTAAAGCCTTGTTATACAGGAGTACTGAGAGTCAGCACTCCAGTAATTCCAGGAGATCTTAGAAACTACAGATCTAGAGCCAACAGGGTAGAGGGGGGCAGAGAGAGGGAGAGCAAGGGGGAAGAGGGAGAGCATGTGGCAGTATCAGAGGACAAGGCTGTGCTCACAGGTCCACAGAGAGGTCCACAGGTCCTGTAACTGTGTCACGATGTCATAATGTCTGGTCCTTTCTGGCCTGCAGGGCTCTCTATGTGGCTGTCTTTGTCAGGTCCTTACACCATGCTCCAGCCCCCCTGCTGCCCCCCGACGTCCCCCTGCTGCCCCCCAACGTCCCCCTGCTGCCCCCCAACGCACCCTGCTGCCCCCCGACGTCCCCCTGCTGCCCCCCGACGTCCCCCTGCTGCGGTCTGTTCTCTGACTGTCTTTGAGACTCTAAGGTCAGGGGCCAGATTCAGAGACCAAGAGAGACTAGCCCTAATGGGATTGGTGACTTCTTCTTCCTCCTCATCCTCCTCCTCTGGGCGGCTCAGTCTCCTCTCATCTCTCCTCACAATAAACACTAATTAGCACTACTGCTGGTGGTGCCTGGTGGCTTCTATACGCGGGCCGATGTGACCATGGGGCTGTGACACGACACACACCAAGTTGTCTGGAACCGACTGACGCTGACTGAGAATGGAGGATGTGTCTACTGGAGCTGTAGACTCTCTCTGTCTATCTTTCTGTCTTTCTCTCCTCCCCCCTCTCTCTCTCTCTCTCTTTCTCTCTCTCTCCCCCCTCTCACTCCCCACTCTCTCTCCCCACTATGAGAACAACATCTGTATGAGTCAGAACTAATTTTAAAAAATGAGAGGATGTAGCAGCAGAGCAAGTCAGAGGCTAAGCAGGGGTTTTCACATAGTTTCAACGCATTACAAGACCCAAAGGAAAGACTTATACACATATGTGGATCTGCTGTAGCTGTCAATGCAGTCTTTGTAATGGAATTGACTGACAACGATAAGACAGCCTATAGGGAGGAGGTCAGAGACCTGGCCGTGTGGTGCCAGGATAACAACCTCTCCCTCAACGTGATCAAGACAAAGGAGATGATTGTGGACTACAGGGACAAAAAAAGAGGACTGAGCATGCCCCCATTCTCATCAACGGGGCTGTAGTGGAACAGGTTGAGAGCTTCAAGTTCCTTGGTGTCCACATCACCAACAAACTACCATGGTCCAAACACACCAAGACAGTCGTGAAGAGGGCACGACAAAGCCTATTCCCCCTCAGGAGACTGAAAAGATTTGGCATGGGTCCTCATAATCCTCAAAAGGTTCTACAGCTGCACCATCCAGAGCATCCTGACTTGTTGCATCACCGCCTGGTATGGCAACTGCTCAGCCTCCGACCACAAGACACTACGGAGGGTAGTGCGTACGGCCACTACATCACTGGGGCCAAGCTTCCTGCCATCCAGGATCTCTATACCAGGCGGTGTCAGAGGAAGGTCCTAACAATTGTCAAAGACTCCAGCCACCCTAGTCATAGACTGTTCTCTCTGCTACTGCACTGCAAGCGGTACCGGAGCGCCAAGTCTAGGTCCAAAAGGCTTCTTAACAGCTTCTACCCCCCCCCCCAACCACACCCTCTTTTACGCTGCTGCTATCTATGCATAGTCACTTTAACTCTACCCACATATTACATATTACCTCAATTACCTGGACTAACCGGTGCCCCCACACATTGACTCTGTACCGGTACCCCCTGTATATAGGCTCCCTACTGTTAATTTATTTTACTGCTGCTCTTTAATTATTTGCTATTTTTATTTTTTACTTATCTATTTTTTACTTAACACTTTTTTTATTTTCTTAAAACTGCATTGTTGGTTAAGGGCTTGTAAGTAAGCATTTAATAATATAATATAATAATAATAATAATATGCCATTTAGCAGACGCTTTCATCCAAAGCGACTTACACATTTCACTGTAAGGTCTACACCTGTTGTATTCGGCGCATGTGGCAAATAACATTTTATTTTATTTTATTTGTGATGTTGCCAAAGGTTATTTATTATTGATCCATCAGGCCGCTTTACAAATATGGATTAGTTGTCAAGCACAAATATCACATCCGTAGACAATATGTGAATTGTGAAAGTTTTTATCAGAAATCACTTACAGTACAGTGAGTACCTACGTTTGATGTGTATGTGATCCCTGAAGGAATTGAACGACCTTGCTGTTGCTAGAGTAAAGCTCTTACAAAGGACCATCTGTAACCATCAGCTACCAGCCGTGACTTACATACAGCAGCATAGACCTTAATCACTACTGGGAAAACTTGTTGTCCTTTTCCTATAATAGGTACAAACAACATCACAAAGAAGTGTATGTTACCCTTTAATATCAATATTCCAAATGGCAAAATTTGCACTTTATAAAAACACAGAATTGAATAACATAGGTGGCATAAACACATAGAGTACAGCAGTCAATAGAATCCATTAAGTAAAGCGGACCAGATTATCTCCAAAGAACATGCATGGTTATAGGTTCCATTTCATAACCATGTGGCGTTCAAATGGTAACCTACACTCTCCTACTTTCCTCCCATCCCAACCCCTAACAAAACTCTGCATTCTCATAGGATACAGTGGGGGAATAAAGTATTTAGTCAGCCACCAATTGTGCAAGTTCTCCCACTTAAAAAGATGAGAGAGGCCTGTAATTTTCATGATAGGTACACGTCAACTATGACAGACAAATTGAGAAGAAAAAAATCCAGAAAATCACATTGTAGGATTTTTAATGAATTTATTTGCAAATTATGGTGGAAAATAAGTATTTGGTCACCTACAAACAAGCAAGATTTCTGGCTCTCACATACCTGTAACTTCTTCTTTAAGAGGCTCCTCTGTCCTCCACTCGTTACCTGTATTAATGGCACCTGTTTGAACTTGTTATCAGTATAAAAGACACCTGTCCACAACCTCAAACAGTCACACTCCAAACTCCACTATGGCCAAGACCAAAGAGCTGTCAAAGGACACCAGAAACAAAATTGTAGACCTGCACCAGGCTGGGAAGACTGAATCTGCAATAGGTAAGCAGCTTGGTTTGAAGAAATCAACTGTGGGAGCAATTATTAGGAAATGGAAGACATACAAGACCACTGATAATCTCCCTCGATCTGGGGCTCCACGCAAGATCTCACCCCATGGGGTCAAAATGATCACAAGAACGGTGAGCAAAAATCCCAGAACCACACGGGGGGACCTAGTGAATGACCTGCAGAGAGCTGGGACCAAAGTAACAAAGCCTACCATCAGTAACACACTACGCCGCCAGGGACTCAAATCCTGCAGTGCAAGATGTGTCCCCCTGCTTAAGCCCGTACATGTCCAGGCCCGTCTGAAGTTTGCTAGAGTGCATTTGGATGATCCAGAAGAGGATTGGGAGAATTTCATATGGTCAGATTAAACCAAAATATAACTTTTTGGTAAAAACTCAACTCGTCGTGTTTGGAGGACAAAGAATGCTGAGTTGCATCCAAAGAACACCATACCTACTGTGAAGCATGGGGGTGGAAACATCATGCTTTGGGGCTGTTTTTTCTGCAAAGGGACCAGAACGACTGATCCGTGTAAAGGAAAGAATGAATGGGGTCATGTATCGTGAGATTTTGAGTGAAAACCTCCTTCCATCAGCAAGGACATTGAAGATGAAACGTGGCTGGGTCTTTCAGCATGACAATGATCCCAAACACACCGCCCGGGCAACGAAGCAGTGGCTTCGTAAGAAGCATTTCAAGGTCCTGGAGTGGCCTAGCCAGTCTCCAGATCTCAATTCCATAGAAAATCTTTGGAGGGAGTTGAAAGTCAGTGTTGCCCAGCGACAGCCCCAAAACATCACTGCTCTAGAGAAGATCTGCATGGAGGAATGGGCCAAAATACCAGCAACAGTGTGTGAAAACCTTGTGAAGACTTACAGAAAACGTTTGACCTGTGTCATTGTCAACAAAAGGTATATAACAAAGTATTGAGAAACTTTTGTTATTGACCAAATACTTATTTTCCACCATAATTTGCAAATAAATTCATTAAAAATCCTACAATGTGATTTTCTGGATTTAATTTTCTCATTTTGTCTGTCATAGTTGACGTGTACCTATGATGAAAATCACAGGCCTCTCTCATCTTTTTAAGTGGGAGAACTTGCACAATTGGTGGCTGACTAAATACTTTTTTTCCCCACTGTATGTCCCAAATGGCACCCTATTCCCTTTATAGTGCACAATGTTTATACTACATAGGGAATAGGGTGCCATTTGGTACATAACGACATACCCATACGCTCCCTGACACAGCACATGGAGAGGAGATAATTCAAGCATATACCTGCTAATTCCATACGATAGCTTTTCTTTTATGTTGGTCTTCAATAGGGTTTTGGCTGATTTAACAATATCTAGTGCTGTCTTCCTATGTTTCAACAATGGCACACTATTCCCTATATAGTGCTCACTTTTGATAGAGCCTTATAGTGCACTATACAGGGAATAGGGGTGCCATTTGGGATGCAACCTTCCTCCATACTCAAGTTTGTGATAATGAGCTTCTTTCTGTGCGAGGCACAGCATTAGCAAGAGCCTTAAAACATCAAACATAGAAACAACCAGGCTTATTCCCACAATGGATTAGCTGCTCTGAGGGAATGTGCATCTGGCTGAATGGACAGGAGGAAGCCAGGAACATACGTTCTCAGTGTGTCCAAAATGGCAACCTATTCCCAAAATAGTGCACTAGGGAAATAGGGTGCCATTTGGGACGCATTATCTATTTCCCTTATCTACGTGTTCCGTTCTCTTGGCAGGCATAGGAAAAATACAACTAGCTGTTAAATATATTTTTCATTAGGCTGCTCTGAAAGGGCTGACGAGTCTTAATCATGACCGTTCTCAGACTCTGAAAACATTGCTTGAGAGAGGGCAGGTGGAGTTGAGAAGAAATGAGAAAGGAAAGGAGGAAAAGGCATATGCATTATTATTAGGCACCTAGGCATTTTTTATTTTAGGACACAGTTCCCTGTCTTATCCAGTATTACACAGGATCCATGGACACTATCGATACTCTCACAGAGAAATGCTGAAATGTAGAAACTGAGATACGTGTAGCCTGCATACTTTCCTTGTCATTTCCCCCATATTTTTTTTTACTTTCTTCTCTCAAAAATGTTCTGAAGGCGAGAGAATAACAACAAGGCTTCACTGTGTAGGCCTAATCAATTCACCCCTGAGAATTAAACCCTTATACAATCAAAGAAATATAGTAATTATATTTATATACAACACCCTGTAACTACCCGGGAAACCAAAATTGGTTCTGTCAAAGTTCCCAAAACATTTGTTAGGTTGTGGAAAATGTTCTCATATCATATCATGACCCAGAGCTTATCGGACTTTCTGCCGGAATCACTGGACCCTAGCGCCGGATCATCGCAACCAGCTAGCTAGCTGCAACCTGTTGTTGGCTAATTACCATTGCCCCATAGCAAGCACCAGTTAGCCTTGAGCTAGCCTCAGGCCCATCTCCCGGCTATCTACCTCTCTGGCAACCGGACGGGACCTCCTAGTGTTGACACTGAGCCCCGCCGATCCAACACGACTGGTTTGCCGACGAAATCGTCTGAAGTGGTTTCAACAGGCTTCCCGTTGCGACAACCACGAAGATCCATCTGCTAGCCCCGGCCCGCTAGCACACGCAAACTACAACTGTGCTCCCTGCTAGCTGTGCTGAAGCACCAATTTGAACTGCTCTCGGACTCACATATTGCTGTTCACTGGACCTTATGATCACTCAGCTGCACAGCTGATGCCTGCTGGACTGTTCCTTTACACGGTACCCTGTCCTGTTTATTCTGTTTAGCCTCAGCCCAAACTTTATCGCTATTACCAGTTGTTGTCTTAGCTCTCTCTAATAACACCTGTGATTGCTTTATGCCTCTCTCCCTTGTCAATATGCCTTGCCTATTGCTGTTTGGGTTAGTTCTTATTATACAATTTCACTGTAGAACCCCTAGTCCCTCTCAAACTGCCTCAAATAGTTCCTTTGTTCCACCCCCCATACACGCCGAGACCGGCTCAATCGGTGCCTCCAGTGATGCTATCTCTTTCATTGTTACCCAACGCTTAGGTTTACCTCAACTGTACTCATATCCTTCCATATCCTTTTCTGTACATAATGCCCTGAATCTTTTCTACAACGCCCGGAGAACTGCCCCCTTTATTCTATGTACCCAACGCACTAGAAGACCAGTTCTTAAAGCCTTTAGTCGTATCCTTATTCTAGTCCTCCTCTGTTCCTCTGGTGATGTAGAGGCTAACCCAGGCCCTGCAGCCCCCAGTATCACTCCTACTCCCCAGGAGCTATCATTTGTTGACTTCTGTAACCGTAAAAGCCTTGGTTTTCTGCACGTAAATATCAGAAGCCTCCTTCCTAAGTTTGAGTTATTCACTGCGTTAGCACACTCCGCCAACCCTGATGTTCTAGTAGTGTCTGAATCCTGGCTTAGGAAGGCCACCAAAAATTCAGAAATGTCCATCCCCAACTACAACATCTTCCATCTAGATAGAACTGCCAAAGGGGGCAGAGTTGCAATCTACTGTAGAGATAGCCTGCAGAGCTCTATCATACTATCAGGTCTGTGCCCAAACAGTTTGAGCTTCTACTTCTAAAAATCCACCTTTCCAGAAATAAATCTCTCACTGTTGCCGCTTGCTACAGACCCCCCTCAGCCCCCAGCTGTGCCCTGGACACCATATGTGAATTGATTGCCCCCCATCTATCCTCAGAGTTCGTACTGCTTGGTGACCTAAATTGGGATATGCTTAACACCCCGGCCATCCTACAATCTAAACTAGATGCCCTCAATCTCACACAAATTATCAACGAACCTACCAGGTACAACCCTAAATCCGTAAACATGGGTACCCTCATAGATATCATCCTGACTAACTTACCCTCTAAATACACCTCCGCTGTCTTCAACCAGGATCTCAGCGATCACTGCCTTATTGCCTGCATCCGTAACGGGTCCGCGGTCAAACGACCACCCCTCATCACTGTCAAACGCTCCCTAAAACACTTCAGCGAGCAGGCCTTCCTAATTGACCTGGCCCAGGTATCCTGGATGGATATAGATCTCATTCCGTCAGTAGAGGATGCCTGGTTGTTCTTTAAAAGTAATTTCCTCTCAATCTTAAATAAACATGCCCCATTCAAAAAATACAGAACTAAGAACAGATATAGCCCCTGGTTCTCCTCAGACTTGACTGCCCTTGACTAGCACAAAAACATCCTGTGGCGTACTGCATTAGCATCAAATAGCCCCCGCGATATGCAACTTTTCAGGGAAGTTAGGAACCAATATACACAAGCAGTTAGGAAAGCAAAGGCTAACTTTTTCAAACAGAAATTTGCATCCTGTAGCACTAACTCCAAAAAGTTTTGGGACACTGTAAAGTCCATGGAGAATAAGAGCACTTCCTCTCAGCTGCCCACTGCACTGAGGCTAGGAAACACTATCACCACCGATAAATCTACAATAATCGAGAATTTCAACAAGTATTTTGCTACGGCTGGCCATGCTTTCCACCTGGCTACCACTACCCCGGCCACCAGCTCTGCACCCTCCGCTGCAACTTGCCCATGCCCCCCCCCCCCGCTTCTCCTTCACACAAATCCAGACAGCTGATGTTCTGAAAGAGCTGCAAAATCTGGACCCCTACAAATCATCTGGGCTAGACAATCTGGACCCTTTCTTTCTAAAACTAGCCGCCGAAATTGTCGCAACCCCTATTACTAGCCTGTTCAACCTCTCTTTCGTAACGTCTGAGATCCCCAGAGATTGGAAAGCTGCCACGGTCATCCCCCTCTTCAAAGGGGGTGACACTCTAGATTCAAACTGTTACAGACCCATATCCATCCTGCCCTGCCTTTCAAAAGTTTTTGAAAGCCAAGTTAACAAACAGATCACCGACCATTTCGAATCCCACCGTACCTTCTCCGCTATGCAATCCGGTTTCCGAGCTGGTCATGGGTGCACTTCAGCCACGCTCAAGGTCCTAAACGATATTATAACCGCGATCGATAATAGACAGTACTGTGCAGCCGTTTTCATTGACCTGGCCAAGGCTTTCGACTCTGTCAACCACCGCATTCTTATTGGCAGACTAAATAGCCTTGGTTTCTCAAATGACTGCCTCGCCTGGTTCACCAACTACTTCTCAGATAGAGTTCAATGTGTCAAATCGGAGGGCCTGTTGTCTGGACCTATGGCAGTCTCTATGGGGGTGCCACAGGGTTCAATTCTTGGGCCGACTCTTTTCTCTGTGTAAATCAATGATGTCGCTCTTGCTGCTGGTGACTCTCAGATCCACCTCTACGCAGACGACACCATTTTGTATACATCTGGCCCTTCATTGGACACTGTGTTAACAAACCTCCAAACGAGCTTCAATGCCATACAACACTCCTTCAGTAGCCTCCAACTGCTCTTAAACACTAGTAAAACTAAATGCATGCTCTTCAACCGAACGCTGCTTGCACCCGCCCTCCCGACTAGAATCACTACTCTCGACGGGTCTGACCTAGAGTATGTGGACAACTACAAATACCTAGGTGTCTGGTTAGACTGTAAACTCTCCTTCCAGACTCACATTAAGAATCTCCAATCCAAAGTTAAATCTAGAATCGGTTTCCTATTTCGCAACAAAGCCTCCTTCACTCATGCTGCCAAACATGCCCTCGTAAAATTGACTATCCTACCGATCCTTGACTTCGGCGATGTCATTTACAAAGTAGCCTCCAACACTCTACTCAGCAAATTGGATGTAGTCTATCACAGTGCCATCCGTTTTGTCTCCAAAGCCCCATATACTACCCACCACTGTGACCTGTACGCTCTTGTTGGCTGGTCCTCACTACATATTCGTCGCCAAACCCACTGGCTCCAGGCCATCTATAAATCACTGCTAGGCAAATCCCCGCCTTATCTTAGTTCATTGGTCACCATAGCAACACCCACCCGTAGTATGCGCTCCAGCAGGTATATCTCACTGGTCATCCCCAAAGCCAACACCTCCTTTGGCTGCCATTCCTTCCAGTTCTCTGCTGCCAATGACTGGAACAAATTGCAAAAATCTCTGAAGCTGGAGACACTTATCTCCCTCACTAACTTTAAGCATCAGTTGTCAGAGCACCTTACCGATCACTGCACCTGTACACAGCCCATCTGAAATTAGCCCGCCCAACTACCTCATCCCTATATTGTTATTTATTTTGCTCATTTGTACCCCAGTATCTCTATTTGCACATCATCTCTTGCACATCTATCATTCCAGTGTTAATACTAATTGTAATTATTTTCCACTATAGCCTATTTATTGCCTTACCTCCATAACTTGCTACATTTGCACACACTGAATATATATATATTTTTTTCATTTGTATTTTTGACTTTGTTTTGTTTTACCCCATATGTAACTCTGTGTTGTTGTTTTTATCGCACTGCTTTGCTTTATCTTGGCCAGGTCGCAGTTGTAAATGAGAACTTGTTCTCAACTGGCTTACCTGGTTAAATAAAGGTGAAATAAATAAAATAAAATAAAATAAATATAGAAACTGTCCAGTTGTGCTGATGATTATACAATGTTTGTATAAAACATTTGCCTGACGTTTCAAGAAGACATTTAGTCTGTTCTTTAAAGGTTCCTAAAATGTTTCATTAGGTTGTGGGAATAGTCTGGTGGGAACATTACAAAATATATTTTCCCAAAACTTTACAGTTGTGCAGATGATCATACAATGTTTATTTTAGGGTGCAAAAAATATTCACCAGATGTTACTAGAACATTCCCAGAATACATAGTTTTATGTTCTTTAATAGTTCCAAATGCATTTATTTAGGTTGTGGTATTATTGTGGGGACATAAGAGATACAGTATGTTGCCAAAACACAAAAACTGTCCAGTTGTGCTGATGATTACAATGTTTCTATTAGTAAAATAAAAAAAATGGCTGATGTTGCAAAAACATTCCCAGAATAAATGTTTTTTATGTTCTTTAATACCCCATAAGGTCGATGTCCACGCCCCCGCGAAAATTTAGTCAGTTTAAGCATCTATAGTGAAAGGTGACAGAGCTAGAGCTGTGTTTGTCAGACCATGAAACAACCCGAAAATCGGTCTTCTTACAAAATCGTCGGTAGTGCCCGAACAGTTTGGCCAACAAACTATTATGAGTGTCACACCATTCTTCGCTTTGGCTCCCCCCCCTGTCCAGCTCAGGCGTTCGGCGTCGCCGGCCTTCTAGCTGCTGCCCAACCTACAGCTGGAAAACGCCCTTCACTCATCAACCCTGGACTTGTCTCGTCATCATTACACACACCTGTTTCCAATCTCCACTCTATCACTGTATATATACTCCCTCTGCCATTTGTCTTTGTCGGTCATTGTAAATGTTACTTGTTTCCCTGAGTGGAATCTCTCCTACTATTTCCTGAGTACTTTATAGTTTTCACTTTGGGTTCACCCTGTGCCTTTTTGTTTATGAAGATATATTTTGAGCACAACAGCATTTGGGTTTCATCCCGCTTTGATCTATGGTGCTTAAATAAATTCAGTAGCTCTAAACTTGCGACTGCCTCCTGCCTACTCCTCTCTACACTAGTGAGAATGAGACTGTCACAAACACAATGATGTTCTCCGTTTGGCACTATGACCCCCACAAGCATCTTGTGACTCGTCTGAAGTCGGTACAGCCGATCTGCCAACTTCTGTCTGTAGCGTCCGAACAGTTTGGGCCACACACTAATATGACCCCTCTGTGGAAAGGTGAGACTCTCACAAACACGTAAATGGCGGTGTTTTGATCTAAGATTCCGACAGGCCACACAAGACTCATCTGAAGGAACCAGTTGAAAAAATGAATGGAATAATATACAGTTCCGTGAAAAAGTATTTGCGCCCTTTCTGATTTGATCTGTCATTATTTTTTGCATATTTCTGATACTGAATGTTATCAGATCTTTAACCAAAACCTAATATTAGATAAATCGAACCTGAGTTTACAATTTTTTTAAAGATACTTATTTTACTGTATATATTTAATTAACAAAGTTATGCAACACCCAATTCCCCTGTGTGAAAAAGTTGTGCCAACTTTAGATGCAATGACTCCAACCAAATGTTTCCTGTAGTTGTTTATCAGTCTCTCACATCACTGTGCAATTTTGGCCCACTCTTGCATGCAGAACTGCCTTACTCAGCGACATTTGTGGGTTTTCAAGAATGAACTGCTCGTTTCAAGTGGAAAATGCCAGAAAATGATGTCATGGCTTTAGAAGCTTCTGATAGGCTAATTGACATAATTTGAGTCAATTGGAGGTGTACCTGTGGATGTATTTCAAGGCCTACCTTCAAACTCAGTGCCACTTTGCTTGACATCATGGGAAAATCAAAAGAAATCAGCCAAGACCTCCGGAAAAAAATTGTAGACCTCCACAAGTCTGTTTCATCCTTGGGAGCAATTTCAAAATGCCTGAAGGTCCCACGTTCATCTGTACGAGCAATAGTACGCAAGTATAAACACCATGGGACCATGCAGCCATCATACCGCTCAGGAAGGAGACGCATTCTGTCTCCTAGAGATGAACGTACTTTGTTGCGAAAAGTGCAAATCAATCCCAGAACAACAGCAAAGGACCTTGTGAAGATGCTGGAGGAAACAGGTACGAAAGTATCTATATACACAGTAAAACGAGTCCTATATCGACATAACCTGAAAGGCCGCTTAGCAAGGAAGAAGCCACTGCTCCAAAACCGCCATAAAAAAGCCAGACTATGGTTTGCAACTGCACATGGGGACAAAGATCGTACTTTTTGGAGAAATGTCCTCTGGTCTGATGAAACAAAAATAGAACTGTTTGGCCATAATGACCATCATTATGTTTGGAGGAAAAAGGGGGTGCTTGCAAGCCGAAGAACACCATCCCAACCGTGAAGCACGGGGGTGGCAGCATCATGCTGTGGGGGTGCTTTGCTGCAGGAGGGTCTGGTGCACTTCACAAAATAGATGGAAAATTATGTGGATATATTGAAGCAACATCTCAAGACATCAGTCAGGAAGTTAAAGCTTGGTCGCAAATGGGTCTTCCAAATGGACAATGACCCCAAGCATACTTCCAAAGTTGTGGCAAAATGGCTTAAGGACAACAAAGTTAAGGTATTGGAGTGGCCATCACAAAGCCCTGACCTCAATCCTATAGAAAATGTCTGGCCAGAACTGAAAAAGTGTGTGCGAGCAAGGAGGCCTACAAACCTGACTCAATTACACCAGCTCTGTCAGAATGAATGGGCCAAAATTCACATGGTGTTCTCGGGGTGATGAGAGGTGTTGGGTTTGCACCAGACATACCGTTTTCCTTGATGGCCAAAAACCTAAAGTTTAGTCTCATCTGTGGAGCTTTGCAGCTCCTTCAGGGTTATCTTTGGTATCTTTGTTGCCTCTCTGATTAATGCCCTCCTTGCCTGGTCCGTGAGTTTTGGTGGGCGGCCCTCTCTTGGCAGGTTTGTTGTAGTGCCATATTCTTTCAATTTTTTAAAATGGATTCAATGGTACTCTGTGGGATGTTCAAGGTTTCTGATATTTTTTTATAACCCAACCCTTATCTATACTTCTCCACAACTTTGTCCCTGACCTGTTTGGAGAGCTCCTTGGTCTTCATGGTGCCGCTTGCTTGGTGGTTCCCCTTGCTTAGTGGTGTTGCAGAACAGATGTGTCACGATCGTCTAAGGAGGAGGACCAAGGCGCAGCGTTGAAGGTGAACATATTATTTATTTAGAATGATCACACGATCAAAACGATAACGTGACGTTTACGGTTTAACACAAACCAAATCAGAACAAGAACCCACAAAACCAAAGGAAAAACCGACAGTTTAAATATGGCTCCCAATCAGAGACAACCAGCAAACAGCTGACACTCGTTGCCTCTGATTGGGAGTCACTCAGGCCAACATAGAAATAGAGTACATAGATCTACACACCCTGGCTCAACATAACAGTGTCCCCAGAGCCAGGGCGTGACAGTACCCCCCCCTAAAGGCGCGGACTCCGACCGCGCCAACTAAATACCACAGGGGAGGGACCGGGTGGGCACTCCGCCTTGGCGGCGGATCCGGCTCCGGGCCTGATCCCCACTCCCTCTCAAACCCCCCAAAGTACCCCTGGTCCGGTCTGGCCCCGCTGGCCGGAGCCGGACTGACGACACGCACCCCTGGCTTGGTGCGTGGAGCAGGAACGGACCGGACCGGGCTGACGATACACACCCCTGGCTTGGTGCGTGGAGCAGGAATGGACCGGACCGGGCTGACGATGCGCACCCCTGGCTTGGTGCGTGGAGGAGGAACGGGCCGAGCCGGGCTGACGATACGCACCCCTGGCTTGGTGCGTGGAGCAGGAATGGACCGGACCGGGCTGACGACTCGCACCCCTGGCTTGGTGCGAGTGGCAGGAACGGGCTGGACCAGGCTGACGACTCGCACCCCTGGCTTGGTGCGAGTAGCAGGAACAGGCCGGACCGGGCTGGCGACGCGCACCCCTGGCTTGGTGCGAGTGGCAGGAACAGGCCGAGCCGGGCTGGCGACGCACACCATAGGCTTGGTGCGTGGAGCAGGGACAGGCCGGACTGGGCTGGCGACGCACACCGTAGGCTTGGTGCGTGGAGCAGGGACAGGCCGGACTGGACTGGCGACGCACACCGTAGGCTTGGTGCGTGGAGCAGGAACAGGCCGGACCGGGCTGGCGACGCATACCGTAGGCTTGGTGCGAGGAGCAGGGACAGGCCGGACCGGGCTGGCGACGCGCACCGTACACTTGGTGCGAGGGGCCGGAACAGGCCGGACCGTACTGGGGACACACACCACTGGCTCTACCTCGGGATCTGGAACGGGCCGGACCGGACTGGTTACACACCCCAGTACCTCTCGCCGTGCCTCTACACTTTCCTTCCCCTTTAACACCAGTGGCCCCCGTAACCTGGCGGCCTCCTCTGCCGACCCGCTGGACCGCTCTATCGCGGTCTCCTGCTGCCCCGACGTCCACGTCGTGAGCCCCCCCCCTAAACAAATTCTGGGCGGCTCTCCTCTTGGACCAGGCCTCCATGTCTCTAGCCAGACACTCACTCCACTGCTTCAAAGTCCAACCTTTCTGCTCCTCACTTGGCTTGGCCCAGTCGAGACTCTTACTCCACTGCTCCATAGACCAACCTCTCTGCTCTTCACGCTGCTTGGTCCTGTCTTGGTGGGTTCTTCTGTCACGCGTGCTGTAGGTGGGTGCAGTGGTGGAATCAAACGCAGGACACCGAAGGATAGTCCAACAGACTTTAGTAATCTCCAAACAAGGAAATAAGACTACTCTTGCCCGAAGGCGAAATACGCACGAAGGCGAACAAACAAAAGCGCACTAAACAGGTGCGTAATACTCCAACGCAGTGGAGGGAAGCTCAACCGAGCGAAATTACAAAATGAAGCCCTACACACGACAGACCAAAATCAGAACAAGAACCCACAAAACCAAAGGAAAAACCGACAGTTTAAATATGGCTCCCAATCAGAGACAACCAGCAAACAGCTGACACTCGTTGCCTCTGATTGGGAGTCACTCAGGCCAACATAGAAATAGAGTACATAGATCTACACACCCTGGCTCAACATAACAGTGTCCCCAGAGCCAGGGCGTGACAAGATGTATATATATTGAGATCATGTGACACTTAGATTGCACACAGGTGGACTTTATTTAACTAATTATGTGTCTTCTGAAGGTAATTGGTTGCACCAGACCTTATTTAGGGGCTTCATAGCACCACTTTTCAGTTATTATTTTTTTTGAAACAAGTTATTTTTTTCATTTCACTTCACCAATTTGGACTATTTTGTGTATGTCCATTACATAAAATGCAAATAAAACGCCAAGGGGGATGAATACTTTTGCGAAGGCACTGTACACTATTTTTGTGAAAATAGATTATTTGTCTCGTCTAAAAATATGCATTGTCCTCGATCTACTATAATAATAATTAGCCATTTAGCAGATGCTTTTATCCAAAGCGACTTACAGTCATGTGCGCATACATTTTTACGTATGGGTGGTCCCGGGATCGAACCCACTACCCTAGCGTTACAAGCGCCATGCTCTACCAATTGAGCTACAGAGGATATCAAAGGCTAGGCTGTAGATACAGTGCATTTGGAAGGTATTCAGAACCCTTGACTTTTTCCACATTTTGTTACGTTACAGCCTTATTCTAAAATTGATTCAATTGTTTTTCCCCCTCATCAATCTACACACAATACCCTATAATGACAAAACAATAACAGGTTTTTTGAAAATTAAGCACATTTGTAAAAAATAAATAAAAACTGAAATATCACATTTACATACATGTAAGTATTTAGAGCCTTTACTCAATACTTTGTTGAAGCGCCTTTGGCAGCGATTACAGCCTTGAGTCTTCTTGGGTATGACGCTACAAGTTTGGCACACCTGCATTTGGGGAGTTTCTCCCATTCTTCTCTGCAGATCCTCTCAAGCTCTGTCAGGTTGGATAGGGAGCGTCGCTGCACAGCTCTTTTCAGGTCTCTCCAGAGATGTTAGATCCGGTTCAAGTCCAGGCTCTGGCTGGGCCACTCAAGGACATTCAGAGACTTGTCCCGAAGCCACTCCTGCATTGTCTTGGCTGTGTGCTTGGGATCATTGTCCTGTTGGAAGGTGAACCTTCGCCCCAGTCTTAGTTCCTGTGCGCTCTGGAGCAGGTTTTCATCAAGGATCTCTCTGTACTTTGCTCCATTAATCTTTGCCTCGATCCTGACAAGTCTCCCAGTCCCTGTAGCTGAAAAACATCCCCACAGCATGATGCTGCCACCACCATGCTTCACCGTAGGTATGGTATTGGCCAGGTGATGAGTGGTGCCTGGTTTCCTCCAGACGTGATGCTTGGCATTCAGGCAATAAAGTTCAACCTTGGTTTTATCAGAACAGAGAATCTTGTTTCCTATTGTCTGAGAGTCTTTTAGGTGCCTTTTGGCAAACTCCAAGCGGGCTACCATGTGCCTTTTACTGACGATTGGCTTCCGTCTGGCCACTCTACCATAAAGGCCTGATTGATGGAGTGCTGCAGAGATGATTGTTCTTCTGGAAGGTTCTCCCATTTCCACAGAGGAACTCTGGAGCTCTGTCATAGTGACCATCGGACTCTTGGTCACCTCCCTGACCAAGGCCCTTCTCCCCCGATTGCTCAGTATGGCCGGGCGGCCAACTCTAGGAAGATCTTTCGTAGTTTCAAACTTTTTCCGTTTAAAAATGATGGAGGCCACTGTGTTCTTGGGGACCTTCAATGCTGCTGAAATGTTTTGGTACCCTTGCCCAGATCTGTGCCTCGACACAATCCTGTCTCGGAGCTCTACGGACAATTCTTTCATGGGTTGGTTTTTGCTCTGTAATGCACTGTCAACTGTGGGACCTTATATAAACAGGTGTGTGCCTTTCCAAATCATGTCCAATCAATTTAATTTACCACAGGTGGACTCCAATCAAAGTTGTAGAAACATCTCAAGCATGATCAATGGAAACAGGATGCACCTGAGCTCAATTTCGAGTCTCATAGCAAAGGGTTTGAATATTTATGTAAATAAGGTATTTCTGTTTATGGGGTATTCTGTGTAGATTTATGTATTTTATTTTTTTAATCCATTTTAGAATGAGGCTGTAACGTAACAAAATGTGGAAAAAGTGAAGGGGTCTGAATACTTTCCGAATGCACTGTATACCATGTAAACTTTCATGGACTCAAAATGGTTTCTACACAATGTTCTCAGCATAGAAAAGCCAGATGAAGGCAATTTAGAGCTTTGAATGCTTCACTATTTTTGTAAAAAATAAATTACTCCTTGTGTAAAAACATGCAGTTTCCTTTATCTGGGTACTCAGACTAGGCTGTAGATACTATATACCATACAACCTTTCACAGACTTCAAAACAATCTTTACACACTGTTCTCAGCATAGGAAGCCTGATGAAGGCAATTTAAATGTAGAATCATATCACAGCCCTGGAACACGCACATTGTCGCTCTGAAGATCCCCTTATGAAAATAACATAATTTTACTTGTGGAAAATCACATGATTTGACATTTGAAAATGTGTTTATGAAACACTTCACAATAGCAGTGCAGATGGCACTCTTTTGCTAAGTGCAATGAATGTGTATGGGAATGCTACAGACTTTGTGGTGCAGCAGAAAGATTAGTGCACCTCAAATCTGAAGGTTGTGAGTTCAAATTCCAGGTCGGGGTCATACTTCAGCTGAACAGCATACCACTAACTTTAAAAACACCATACCATTTAATTCCTTTACTTATAATGGTTTGGAATGGTTTGAGACCATCTGGGACCATCACGTGATGTCCTGACGACTGGTACACCATACCATTTAATTACTTTACATATAATGGTTTGGGATGGTTTTAGACCATCTGGGACCATCATGTCCTGACGACTGGCAAGACAAATGTCTTGAGAAACTCTTACAAACATCCTAACATGGTCCTCACCTTTACGGAAAAACATGAATTTCACGTGATCACGTTTTCACATGTGAAATGTCATGTGAAGTGTTCCAAAAACAAGTTTTCACATGATTTCACAAGTGAAATGAGACCATCTGGGACCATCATGTCCTGACGACTGGCAAGACAAATGTCTTGAGAAACTCTTACAAGCATCCTAACATGGTCCTCACCTTTACGGAAAAAACATGAATTTCACATGTGAAATGTCACATGAAGTGTTCTAAAAACAAGTTTTCACATGATTTTAGAAGTGAAATGATGTGTTTTTTCCATAAGGGGGATGCCAGCAAGCAGAATGTCCTGCTAAACCACCAGGTCTGTGGCCACAGATTTATTGGCAAGAATATATTTCTGCACTGCTAAAAGTTGCCCAGAATCAGGTCAATAATTGTCCGATTACACCAACAAAGAAATTCCTATGCTCAGGGACACTTGACATTACCGCTCTCGGGTTTTGAACTTGCAACCTTTTGTCTGGAAAGCAAAAATGTCTCAACAGTGCCACCAGATGCCTATTTGGTGCCAACCCAAGTGTGGTCACAGTACAAAATAATATAATATTTTTTTTTACATTAATTTAAATCAGAATACAGCAGCATACTGTTTGTCATTTTATATAAATAACTGTTTCAAGTTGTTGTGTACTGTACTGTATACATACAGTTGAAGTCGGAAGTTTACATACACCTTAGCCAAATACATTTAAACTCAGTTTTTCACAATTCCTGACATTTAATCCTAGGAAAAATTCCCTGTTTTAGGTCAGTTAGCATCACCACTTTATTAGAGAATTATTTATTTCAGCTTTTATTTATTTCATCACATTTCCAGTCGATCAGAAGTTTACATACACTCAATTAGTATTTGGTAGCATTGCCTTTAAATTGTTTAACTTGGGTCAAACGTTTCAGGCAGCCTTCCACAAGCTTCCCACAATAAGTTGGGTGAATTTTGGCCCATTCCTCCTGACAGAGCTGGTGTAACTGAGTCAGGTTTGAAGGCCTCCTTGCTCGCACACGCTTTTTCAGTTCTGCCCACAAAGTTTCTATAGGATTGAGGTCAGGGCTTTGTGATGGCCACTCCAATACCTTGACTTTGTTGTCCTTAAGCCATTTTCCCACAACTTTGGAAGTATGCTTGATGTCATTGTCCATAGGGTCTCCTGTAGCTCAGTTGGTAGAGCATGGCGCTTGCAATGCCAGGGTTGTGGGTTAGATTCCCACGGGGGGCCAGTATGAAAAATGTATGCACTCACTAAACAGTAAGTCGCTCTGGATAAGAGCATCTGCTAAATGACTAAAATGTAAATGGATACACTGCTGCCATGAAGGGATGCACCTGATTGGCAATAATGTTCAGATATACTGTTGGATTCAAACGTTGCTCCACTTTTATCAAGTGGCCCAATGTGTGCCATGGAAACACACCCCACACCATCACACCACCACCACCAGACTGAAATGTTGACATGCGGCATGATGGATGCATGTACTCCTGTGGTTTTCTCCATACCCTAGTCCTCCCATTAGTGTGAAACAGCAGGAACCGGGATTTATCAGACCAGGCAATGTTTTTCCAATTCTCCAGTGTCCAATGTTTATCCCACTGCAATCGCAGTTTTTTGTTTTTTGCTGAAATAAGTGGAACTCTGTAAGGTCGTCGGCTGCCATACCCCATTCTTGTCAAGGTACGATGAGTTGTGCATCTTTGATATGTCTTTGGGCACCAATGTTGTACTGGACTGTCAGTTGACTAACTGTAGCCCATCTGTTGCTCTGCACAATTCGTGTCAGCCTCCTTTGTCCTCTTTCATCAATGACCTGTTTTCGACCACTGGCCTGCCGTTGGCTGGATGTCCTTTGGGTGGTGGAAAATTCTTGATACACACGGGAAACTGTTGAGCATGTAAAACCCAGCAGCGTTGCCGTTCTTCACACTCAAACCGGTGCGCTTGGCACCTACTACCATACCCTGTTCAAAGGCACTGAAATATTTTGTCTTGCCCATTCACCCTCAGAATAGTCCACATACACAATCCATGTCTCAATTGTCTCAAGGCTTAAAAAGATGACAAGGGATAAAGAGAGGACAGCTTCAGAGTTCAAATACACTTTCTACTTTTCTACTACTAGTGGGAAAATTAAACAATATAACTCTATAAGTTCAACCAACGTCAAATCCATCAAGCACAGTGTTTGTTCTAAGAATGGTCAAACAATACCCAGGTTTCTCAGTCAGCTGCCTGTCTTCTCCTATGTTATAATGTAGGGAACAAAGAGAGAGTATCTGTTTATCATTTCACTTTGTATGAAGTGTCTTGTCACATGAGAAGAAATCTACCAGCTCTCACAGTCTTGTGTCAGAATTAGGCCTTAACTCAGAATGGATAAGGTAAGGGTTACGGTTTGGGATAGGCTTAAAACAAAAATATAAAAAACAACTATCTATAGCTGGATTCAAACTTGCAACCTTTGGACTCAGAGATGCACGCTTACACCCATCCACCATCCCCGTCTACGACGCCCTAGCAAAACCAAAACCTACTTGAAGGTAACAGCGCTCATTGTTGCCCCTAGTGCATGGTTTCCACGTAATCCCTCAACGTCCTCAGACATACAGTAGATGGACGTCGAATACTGACTTGTATCACAGGTGACCTGGCTGGAAGAAATATAGAGCCATGGGTGGCACACTGCTACACTGACCACCCTCCTCCGTTGAACATAGTGACAGTGACTTCTATTGCTATTTTATTGAGAGTCACATTCACTCTGCATGTGGAGTCATGCTAAATTTCAAATACAGTCTGTCTCCATCCCAAATGGCACTCTATTCCATAATGCACTATTCTGACCTGAGCCCTATTGTCCCTGGTCAAAAGTAGTGCACTACATAGGGAACAAGGTGTCATTTGGGACCATCCAGTCCACCTATATTGGCTGCAATCAATCAATCCATCAACTAATCAATCAATCCAAAGAGGGACTTTGGAAAATTGCTCAGAACCGGGCAGCATGGCTGGCCTTTGGATGTATACAGAGAGCTAACATTAATAATATGCATGTCAATCTCTTATGGTTCAAAGTGGAGGAGAGATTGACTTCATCACTACTTGTATTTGTGAGAGGTATTGACATGCTGAATGCACCAAGCTGTCTGTTTGAACTACTGGCACACAGCTCGGACACCCATGCATACCCCACATGTCACGACTTCCTCCGAAGCTGCCTCCTCTCCTTGTTTGGGCAGGCTTCGGCGTTCGTCGTCACCGGCCTTCTAGCCACTGCCGCATCACATCTCATCATTCCATTTGTTTTGTCTTGTCTGTTACACACACCTGGTTCATATCCCCTCATTAGTCCGTGTATAAGTGTTCACTCTGCCCCCTTGTCCTTGTGGGTGATTGTTTAATGTGAGGAGAGTGTAGCTCGGTTGAGCTCTGTGTATTTTGTATTGCCGGGGTATATTTTCCCCGTGTGCCTGTTTTGTTCCAGTGCGCCTGTTTTGCGCAATGGACTGTTTGACGCTATCCTGCGTAACTCTGTATTCCGGAATAAACACTGTATTCTGTGATTTACCCTCCTGTGCCTGACTCCTTCAAATCACCCATCACACCACAAGACATTACATTTCATTTACATTTTAGTCATTTAGCAGACACTCTTATCCAGAGCGACTTACAGTTAGTGAGTGCATACATTTTTTTTTCATACTGCCACAAGAGGTCTCAGAACAGTCCAGAACAGACTATGGGAGGCGCACAGTACTACATAGAGCCATGACTACATGGAACTTTATTTAACATCAAGTAACTCATGCAAGCAGTAAAATTCGATTTTAAAAAACAGATAAAATGCACCTTATGGAACAGCGGGGACTGTGAAGCAACACAAACATGGGCACGGACACTTGCATACAAACACGATAACATACACACTATACACACATGTACACATGGATTTTGTGTTGTAGATATGTGGTAGTAGAGTAGGGGCCTGAGGCCACACACTTTTTTTACCTTCCCATTGAATATCTATAGATTACAGTAATACCAGACTTTAACATAGTTAAAGTTGCCTTACAACCTGGAATTAAAATGGATTTTTGGGGGGTTTGTATCATTTGATATGCACAACATGCCTACCACTTTGAAGATGCAAATTATTTTTTATTGTGAAACAAACAAGAAATAAGACAAATAAAACAGAAAACTTGAGCATGCATAACTATTTCTGACCAGTTTCCTAGTCCCTGCTGATGAAAAACATGGGGATGGTGTTCTCGGGGTGATGAGAGGTGTTGGGTTTGCGCCAGACTTCCTTGATGGCCAAAAAGCTCAATTTTAGTCTCATCTGACCAGAGTACCTACTTCTATATGTTTGGGGAGTCTCCCACATGCCTTTTGGCGAACACCAAATATGTTTGCTTATTTTTCTCTTTAAGCAATAGCTATTTTCTGGCCATTCATCCGTAAAGCCCAGCTCTGTGGAGTGTACGGCTTAAAGTGGTCCTATGGACAGATACTCCAATCTCCGCTGTGGAACTTTGCAGCCCCTTCAGGGTTATCCTTGGTCTCTTTGTTGCCTCTCTGATTAATGCCCTCCTTGCCTGGTCCGTGAGTTTTGGTGGGCGGCCCTCTCTTGGCAGGTTTGTTGTGGTGCCATATTCTTTCCATTTTTTAAAATGGATTTAATGGTGCTCCATGGGATGTTCAAAGTTTCGGATATTTCTTTATAACCCAACCCTGATCTGTACTTCTCCACAACTTTGTACCTGACCTGTTTGGAGAGCTCCTTGGTCTTCATGGTGCCGCTTGCTTGGTGGTGCCCCTTGCTTAGTGGTGTTGCAGACTCTGGGGCCTTTCAGAACAGGTGTATATATACTGAGATCATGTGACAGATCATGTGACACTTAGATTGCACACAGGTGGACTTTATTTAACTAATTATGTGTTTTCTGAAGGTAATTGGTTGCATCAGATCTTATTTATGGACTTCATAGCAAAGGGGGTGAATACAAATGCACGCACCACTTTTCCGTTATTTTTGACTTTTTTGAAACAAGTTATTTTTTTCATTTCACTTCACCAATTTTGACGATTTTGTGTATGTCAATTACATGAAATCCAAATAAAAATCCATTTAAATTACAGTTTGTAATGCAACAAAATAGGAAAAATGGCAAGGGGGATGAATACTTTTGCAAGTCACTGTAACTATGATCATCACAACTACAGTTTGGCTTGAGACAAAACATCAAACAAATGCTAGATGTGGTTTTTTTTTAAGACCACAAACCAACTAGATGACAAAGAAAAATACAAAAATCTGCAATGGTCACCGGCACAAACAATACAATCTTTTAGAGAGATAGATTATGCATCCCATGTAGGGAATATGGTGTAATTTGGGATACAGTCAAAGATTCATGGCACCTAAAAAATGCACAGTGATGAGAGATTTGTTTAAAAGAACAATGCCCTTAATTAAATACAGAATTTATACGTTCTAGAATATTATTCTGAGTAAAACCTAATATTCAAGTACTGTATAACATAAGAACACATCCAAAACAATGTTGAGAAGCATTCTCCAGCTACAAGGATACTGACACATCAAAGCCTGTGCCATAAGAGCCGTGTCTGATCTTCACTTGTTTCTCAACCCTGGCTCTGAGTGATCAAACCAACTTCCTCTGCAGATGACTTCAAAGTATCTCTTTGGAAAAATTAAATCCAATTTAACACATAGGTCAGCAGTCTCGCCTGCATCAAACACTGATGCTCCCTGAGTGAACCTCCCCAGTTTAAATCAGCCCTTTGACCACTGCTAACCATATTCTTCAAGGCAGTGTGATAGGACTAGCCAGATAGTGGATGTGTACTGTATGTACAGTGTGTACGGGAATGTAGATTCAGATTGTTTCGAAGAAAGACTAAGACATGCTGATTCTGTCAACTTTTCTAAAGAATACTTTTATCTAAACAATGCAATTCTTAGAAACTTTGGCAAAGGGTCAAGTCTACAAAACTTGGTGCACTCTGTTCGTAACAGATTTTAGTTTTGGGATCAGAAAACTGTATTGACATCGAATGTTACATCGATGAGAAAATGTGCAGAATGTCGGCCATTCATCATCATACTGTATTTGGTGGTGAGTGGAAGTTCTTAAATGGATGCTTCCCACTGTGACGGGTCTGGGTTTCCCCTTTTGTCTGTGATTTTGTCTAAATTATGAAGCCCTGCCCACTTGACCCACTCCTGATCAAACATCATTGTTTTCCTCATTCTGGCCCATTCAGAAACAGGCAGAATCATTGATAAATATTAACTAAATTTGTTGAAATTATTAAATAAAGTGCACAGAATTTGAAAGATGTGTTAATTCTATGTTGAGGGAAATTATTGGAAAAATTTGAATGTATGTTTTCACATAGTATAAGCACTCGGAAAACATGCGGTTAGCAAATTAGCATCTTCATAGACTTACAGTGGGGGAAAAAAGTATTTGTGCAAGTTCTCCCACTTAAAAAGATGAGAGAGGCCTGTAATTTTCATCATAGGTACACGTCAACTATGACAGACAAAATGAGAAAAATAAATCCAGAAAATTACATTGTAGGATTTTTAATGACTTTATTTGCAAATTATGGTGGAAAAAAGTATTTGGTCAATAACAAAAGTTTCTCAATACTTTGTTATATACCCTTTGTTGGCAATGACACAGGTCAAATGTTTTCTGTAAGTCTTCACAAGGTTTTCACACACTGTTGCTGGTATTTTGGCCCATTCCTCCATGCAGATCTCCTCTAGAGCAGTGATGTTTTGGGGCTGTCGCTGGGCAACACGGACTTTCAACTCCCTCCAAAGATTTTCTATGGGGTTGAGATCTGGAGACTGGCTAGGCCACTCCAGGACCTTGAAATGCTTCTTACGAAGCCACTCCTTCGTTGCCCGGGCGGTGTGTTTGGGATCATTGTCATGCTGAAAGACCCAGCCACGTTTCATCTTCAATGCCCTTGCTGATGGAAGGAGGTTTTCACTCAAAATCTCACAATACATGGCCCCATTCATTCTTTCCTTTACACGGATCAGTCGTCCTGGTCCCTTTGCAGAAAAACAGCCCCAAAGCATGATGTTTCCACCCCCATGCTTCACAGTAGGTATGGTGTTCTTTGGATGCAACTCAGCATTCTTTGTCCTCCAAACACGACGAGTTGAGTTTTTACCAAAAAGTTATATTTTGGTTTCATCTGACCATATGACATTCTCCCAATCCTCTTCTGGATCATCCAAATGCACTCTAGCAAACTTCAGACGGGCCTGGACATGTACTGGCTTAAGCAGGGGGACACGTCTGGCACTGCAGGATTTGAGTCCCTGGCGGCGTAGTGTGTTACTGATGGTAGGCTTTGTTACTTTGGTCCCAGCTCTCTGCAGGTCATTCACTAGGTCCCCCCGTGTGGTTCTGGGATTTTTGCTCACCGTTCTTGTGATCATTTTGACCCCACGGGGTGAGATCTTGCGTGGAGCCCCAGATCGAGGGAGATTATCAGTGGTCTTGTATGTCTTCCATTTCCTAATAATTGCTCCCACAGTTGATTTCTTCAAACCAAGCTGCTTACCTATTGCAGATTCAGTCTTCCCAGCCTGGTGCAGGTCTACAATTTTGTTTCTGGTGTCCTTTGACAGCTCTTTGGTCTTGGCCATAGTGGAGTTTGGAGTGTGACTGTTTGAGGTTGTGGACAGGTGTCTTTTATACTGATAACAAGTTCAAACAGGTGCCATTAATACAGGTAACGAGTGGAGGACAGAGGAGCCTCTTAAAGAAGAAGTTACAGGTCTGTGAGAGCCAGAAATCTTGCTTGTTTGTACGTGACCAAATACTTATTTTCCACCATAATTTGCAAATAAATTCATTAAAAATCCTACAATGTGATTTTCAGGATTTATTTTTCTCATTTTGTCTGTCATAGTTGACGTATACCTATGATGAAAATTACAGGCCTCTCTCATCTTTTTAAGTGGGAGAACTTGCACAATTGGTGGCTGACTAAATACATTTTTTCCCCACTGTATGGTGGGTTAGCTAGTTAGCATATTAGACTGTATCTAATTGTTGTTATTCATACAGGCTGTAGGCCTATCCCTTTTCAATCAAAAATCAATGTTTGAAATGGCAATGTTGTTAGACGCAAAATATCAATGACAACACATAGAAAAGGTGCCAAAATGTTTTATGTAGATAACTTTGATGTTTGCTATCTGTTGTGCCACAGAGCTAACTAGCTAACTC
This sequence comes from Coregonus lavaretus, assembly GCF_964263955.1. Taxonomy (NCBI): domain Eukaryota; kingdom Metazoa; phylum Chordata; class Actinopteri; order Salmoniformes; family Salmonidae; genus Coregonus; species Coregonus lavaretus. The sequence continues at coordinate 33,950,795 of NC_140008.1, read as the reverse complement.
GCCATGTTAAGTGTATGAGGATGCTAACAGAGTGCTTATACTACGTGAAAATAAATGTTTACAATAAATGTTTAAATGTCAAATTCTGTGCACGTTATTTGAAAGTTATGACAAATGTAATTTAAATTTATCGACATCATTTGTGTCTCAATGAGTTTCAATGAGGAAAACAATTGCAACAAACAGGCTGCATAAGGTGAATAAGAACATCTGTACTGTGTGTGAGATATCATGGAAATAACATGATAAAAACAAGGGCTGTCAGAGTTAATCAGTTAACTCAAGTTGACTTTTTGTAATTATATAGCAGAAAAAAATATATATTGTGATTAATCGCATTTGTCTGAATGCGTTCAAAATACACTTAAAACATGCAAAATACATCATCTATACAATTAAAAACAACAATGTCGTGTCAAAACAAGTTGACTGTTAAGAAAGTGTGCTTTATCAATTGACCTGATTTTGCTAACCATTACTTTGGACCAAATCAATAAGTCAATATTCTTGTAATGCCTTTTGTATAAAACAAAATCTTAAATTGTGGCTCAATTTGAGCAAATTCTGACTTTGCATATATTCGTGATTAATCACAGCAAATCCTCAATTTAATAAACAATATATATATATATATATATACATACATACATATATACATACATATATATATATATATATATATATATATATATATATATATATATATATGTTTGACAGCCCTAATAGAAACTCAGGGATGTGAAACACAGATTATTCTCCAGGTGGCCTCTGGTCAAAAGTAATGCATTATATAGGGAATAGGGTGCCACTTGGGACCCTGGTCAAAATAAGCGCACTATATAGGGAATAGGGTGACATTTGGGACGCAGTAGGTAAAGCCTACAGATGATGCATGATGTCCCCATTATAAACAGTCTGTTTCAGTACTGCAGAGATAGGAAGACTATCTCTCCAGTCTCCACCGACTGAAGATGGGCCAGGAGGATATTTTCATTTCATTTGTCTGCTGCCATTGACTAGACCGACCTTGAGATATAGCACACAACAATCTTTAATAAAAAGCTGAGCCTATTTTAATGACAGGTCTCAGACAGATCTTCCTTCCTTCTGGCTGATAAGGCTGTGATAGAATAGGAGACTGACTTTTTCTCCAGTTCGCACTGACAGGCTCCCAATTAATGTTTTCTCAAGCTCTTCCTGTCATTCCCATGGCAGTGCAATGCCTTCTATTATAGGAGAGGAGAGCCTGTGAAATAACACAATACCTGCCTAATGTTGCACAGGCACTCTAGCTCCATAAAATGGTTGCATCCCAAATGGCACCCTATTCCCTATGGCTCTGGTCAAGAGTGGTGCACTATGTAGGGAATAGGGTGCCATTTGGGATGCAACCCTGCAGGAGACGATAATTACATTTTAATCCATTGTGCTCATACCCATCCAATACTGAGTATTAATAGTTGGGTTCATAAAACAAGTGGACATACAATAATGGCAGGAATGATAATGATGACATACTTTATCTATAGAACCTTTCATAATAAATAGGGTGTCTAGAATTTACGTATACAATAATACAAAATTCTCTGAGACCAGGTTGGCATTAGTAACAATAAGAAGCTTAATCTTGAGAGGAGACTTAGATGATAACCAGTCAATGTTAAGGTCACCAAGAAAATACATTTCTCTGTTAGTATCAGAGACGTTATCTAACATCACACACATATTCTAATAATAATGTATGCACTCACTAACTGTAAGTCGCTCTGGATAAGAGCGTCTGCTAAATTACTAAAATGTAAATGTAAATATTCTCCAGATACTGAGAGGTTTCACTTGGTGGCCTATAGCAGCACCCTAAAAGAAGAAGCTTCAGATGAGGCAGGTGAACCTGTAACGCAGCACTTCTACTTCATTTGTCATGAGATCCTCTCTGAGCTTTACAGGAATATTATATATAGCAAAACCTCCCCCGTTGATATTCCTTTATTTTCTATAGATGTTAGAGAGAGAGAGAGAGAGAGAGAGAGAGAGAGAGAGAGAGAGAGAGAGAGAGAGAGAGAGAGAGAGAGAGAGAGAGAGAGAGAGAGAGAGAGAGAGAGAGAGAGAGAGAGAGAGAGAGAGAGAGAGAGAGAGAGAGAGAGAGAGAGAGAGAGAGAGAGAGAGAGAGAGAGAGAGAGAGAGAGAGAGAGAGAGAGAGAGAGAGAGAGAGAGAGAGAGAGAGAGAGAGAGAGAGAGAGAGAGAGAGAGAGAGAGAGAGAGAGAGAGAGAGAGAGAGAGAGAGAGAGAGAGAGAGAGAGAGAGAGAGAGAGAGAGAGAGAGAGAGTGAGTGAGTATGGGCTCCCTTCCTAGGCTGGGTCCCACTACTTTTGACCAGGGCCCATAAGGGCTTTGCATGGTCAAAATTAGTGCACTATATAGGGAATAGTGTGCCAATTGGGACGCAGCCCTAACAACCCTCCCTGCTGCAACCTAACCTTTTCTATGTGTTGTCATTGATATTTTGCGTCTAACAACATTGCCATTTCAAACATTGATTTTTGATTGAAAAGGGATAGGCCTACAGCCTGTATGAATAACAACAATTAGATACAGTCTAATATGCTAACTAGCTAACCCACCATACAGTGGGGAAAAAAATTATTTAGTCAGCCACCAATTGTGCAAGTTCTCCCACTTAAAAAGATGAGAGAGGCCTGTAATTTTCATCATAGGTATACGTCAACTATGACAGACAAAATGAGAAAAATAAATCCTGAAAATCACATTGTAGGATTTTTAATGAATTTATTTGCAAATTATGGTGGAAAATAAGTATTTGGTCACCTACAAACAAGCAAGATTTCTGGCTCTCACAGACCTGTAACTTCTTCTTTAAGAGGCTCCTCTGTCCTCCACTCGTTACCTGTATTAATGGCACCTGTTTGAACTTGTTATCAGTATAAAAGACACCTGTCCACAACCTCAAACAGTCACACTCCAAACTCCACTATGGCCAAGACCAAAGAGCTGTCAAAGGACACCAGAAACAAAATTGTAGACCTGCACCAGGCTGGGAAGACTGAATCTGCAATAGGTAAGCAGCTTGGTTTGAAGAAATCAACTGTGGGAGCAATTATTAGGAAATGGAAGACATACAAGACCACTGATAATCTCCCTCGATCTGGGGCTCCACGCAAGATCTCACCCCGTGGGGTCAAAATGATCACAAGAACGGTGAGCAAAAATCCCAGAACCACACGGGGGGACCTAGTGAATGACCTGCAGAGAGCTGGGACCAAAGTAACAAAGCCTACCATCAGTAACACACTACGCCGCCAGGGACTCAAATCCTGCAGTGCCAGACGTGTCCCCCTGCTTAAGCCAGTACATGTCCAGGCCCGTCTGAAGTTTGCTAGAGTGCATTTGGATGATCCAGAAGAGGATTGGGAGAATGTCATATGGTCAGATGAAACCAAAATATAACTTTTTGGTAAAAACTCAACTCGTCGTGTTTGGAGGACAAAGAATGCTGAGTCGCATCCAAAGAACACCATACCTACTGTGAAGCATGGGGGTGGAAACATCATGCTTTGGGGCTGTTTTTCTGCAAAGGGACCAGGATGACTGATCCGTGTAAAGGAAAGAATGAATGGGGCCATGTATCGTGAGATTTTGAGTGAAAACCTCCTTCCATCAGCAATTCCATCAGCAAGGGCATTGAAGATGAAACGTGGCTGGGTCTTTCAGCATGACAATGATCCCAAACACACCGCCCGGGCAACGAAGGAGTGGCTTCGTAAGAAGCATTTCAAGGTCCTGGAGTGGCCTAGCCAGTCTCCAGATCTCAACCCCATAGAAAATCTTTGGAGGGAGTTGAAAGTCCGTGTTGCCCAGCTACAGCCCCAAAACATCACTGCTCTAGAGGAGATCTGCATGGAGGAATGGGCCAAAATACCAGCAACAGTGTGTGAAAACCTTGTGAAGACTTACAGAAAACATTTGACCTGTGTCTTTGCCAACAAAGGGTATATAACAAAGTATTGAGAAACTTTTGTTATTGACCAAATACTTATTTTCCACCATAATTTGCAAATTAATTCATTAAAAATCCTACAATGTGATTTTCTGGATTTCTTTTTCTCATTTTGTCTGTCATAGTTGACGTGTACCTATGATGAAAATTACAGGCCTCTCTCATCTTTTTAAGTGGGAGAACTTGCACAATTGGTGGCTGACTAAATACTTTTTTCCCCCACTGTATAAACATTGCTATGGAACTCAGCCACTGACTGAACCGAATAGGTGAATAATAACATCCCAAGCAACAATGAAATTAATCATGGTAGGTAATGGATTTGGCCTGTAGGGGAGGGAGAGAGGGGGGATGCTAATCCTGGGCCATATTTTATACATGGCAAATGTCACCAGAAGCGAGAGAACAGGAGAAGCAGTAGAATTGTCTCTTTTTGCATTCGGTAGGGGAACAATCTGTGCCTTGCCAGTTATGTAAAACACTGTGTTAATATTCATTTTGGTTACTAATGATGATTATTATTGCCAAAGGTCATTCAAGGTGCAGTTTGTTGCATTGTAAGTGTCTGCAAATGCCCTATTCTCCTAGGTCACTTGTTTTGCAAAGTACAGTGCCTTCAGAAAGTATTCATACCCCTGGACTTATTCCACATTTTGTTGTGTTACAGCCTGAATTCAAAATGGATTAAATATATGTTTTCTCTCACCCATCTGCAAACTATACCCCATAATGACAAAGTGAAAACATGTTTTTAGAAATGTTAGCAATTTGTTTGAAAATGAAATACAGAAATATCTCATTTACATATGTAGTCACACCCCTGAGTCAATACTTTGTAAAAGCAACTTTGGCAGCGATCACAGCTGTAAGTCTTTCTGGGTAAGTCTCTAAGAGCTTCCTAAACCTGGATTGTGCAACATTTTCCCATTACTCTTTTCAGAATTCTTCAACCTCTGTCAAATTGATTGTTGATCTTTGCTAGACAACCATTTTCAGGTCTTGCCATAGATTTTCAAGCAGATTTATGTCAAAACTGTAACTCGGCCACTCAGGAACATTCACTGTCTTCTTGGTAAGTAAAGATTTGGCCTTGTGTTTTAGGTTATTGTCCTGCTGAAAGGTTAATTCATCTTTCAGTGTCTGATCGAAAGCAGACAGAACCAGGTTTTCCTCTAGGATTTTGCCTGTGCTTAGCTCCATTCCGTTTCTTTTTTATCCTGAAAAACTCCCCAGTCCTTAACAATTACAAATCATACACATAGCATGATGCAGCCATCACTATGCTTGAACATATGGAGAGTGGTACTCAGTAATGTGTTGAATTGTATTTGTCCCAAACATAACACTTGGTATTCATGACAAAAAGTTAATTGCTTTGCCAGTATTACTTTAGTGCCTTCTTGCAAACAGGATGCATGTTTTGGAATATTTGTATTCTGTACAGGCTTCCTTCTTTTCACTCTGTCAATTATGGTAGTACTGTGGAGTAACTACAATGTTGTTGATCCATCCTCAGTTTTCTCCTATCACAGCCATTAAACTCTGTAACTGTTTTAAAGGCCTCATGGTGAAATCCCTGAGCAGTATCCTTCCTCTCTGGCAACTGAGTTAGGGGGCATGCCTGTATCTTTGTAATGACTGGGTGTATTGATACACCATCCGAAGTGTAATTAATATCTTCACCATGCTCAAAGGGATATTCAATGTCTGCTTTTTTTTATTTTCACTATCTACCAATCGATGCCCTTTGCGAGGCATTGGAAAACCTCCCTGGTCTTTGTGGTTGAAATGCACTGCTCGACGAGGGACCTCAAAGATAATTGTATGTGTGGTGTACAGAGATGAGGTAGTCATTCAAAAACCTTGTTAAACACTATTATTGCACACAGAGTGAGTCCATGCAACTTATTATGTGACTTGTTAAGCAAATATTTACTCCTGAACTTATTTAGGCTTGCCATAACAAAGGGGTTGAGTACTTATTGACTCATGACATTTCAGCTTTTCATTTATTAATTAGTAAAAAATTCCAAAAACATACACTACCGGTCAAAGGTTTTAGAACACCTACTCATTCAAGGGTTTTTCTTATTTTTTTTTCTACATTCTAGAATAATAGTGAAGACATCAAAACTATGAAATAACACATATGGAATCATGTAGTAACCAAAAAAGTGTTAAACAAATCAAAATATATTTTATATTTGAGATATAACCACCCTTTGCCTTGATGACAGCTTTGCACACTCTTTGAATAATAAAATATTGAATCCTCAAATGAAGGGGATGATAACGCAATCTTTGCAAGAGGGAGGAAATCTGATTTCATTGGTCCTCAACTTGTGGCTCAGTCATTTCATTCAGGGTTAGTGGAGTTAGCCATGAGTTCGCCTGCCCTGGAGCAGGTTAGTTCTGAAGGATTCGTTGCCATAGAAATTCACCTGGCTTAAAGGTGAGACACTTTCGTATGACCGGTTATCCTGAGTTGAACTCAGTTGACCAAAGTTACCTCGCTAACTCCTCAAACCTGCTAAGAGGATACCGGGTTGGCTGCTAAGTAACGTGTTTACAAACATTACAACATATTAATGAATATTCTGTGTTTTACATTACTTGCATTTCTAGATGCATTAATTAACAAAGGCTTCCAAACTGGCAGTGACTACAGGGCAAAACTGACCAAAAGGAATGGTAAAATGTTAAACCATTTAAGGTTTAAGACTTGCTGCCACTTCAATCTATCCCCTATACATTCTAAATTAGTGGTGCACTATAACTACATTGGAGTTAAATTGGTACAGCATTCTCACTCATGGGTGCAACAAATATAGCCTCTTTACAAGGCACTCCTCAAAATATGTTAATGAGCCAGAAACAACTATACAATGCACTCACTGGTGTTCAAAAGGTTTTTGGAGCTCCAAAGATACGGTACGGTACTGTCTTCTGTGGGGTGATTACAGTACCATTCGAAATACAGCAATTGTTTCCTCGGCCTCAACATTTTCCCACAATGCACTATAATTTACAGTATGCTGCAGCAAAACGACAATACAAAAAATGACTGTATAATTTACAGTTTTCCGTTATATTGCATTGGTTCTCAATCCTGGTCCTGGGGACCCAAAGGACTGCAAATGTTTGTTTTGTTGGTTCCACAGGATCAGGATTGAGAACCGCTGCTCTATGCCATAGGGCTCTGGTCAAAATAAGTTTGCTATATAGGGAATAGCATACCATTTGGAATGCAGTCTCATCTGTGATTCATCAGTCACAATGACTTGATTCAGAATGAGTACAGCTGTGGTGGGACCACCACCGGTTCTTCTGGGCTTGCTGGTGTCTCTGAACACCCGGATAGTGTAAGGCTGTCTTGGCATAGTGTGTTTTGATTAGTGAAACTAACATAGAAATCCCTGAAGAGAATGACTGGATGATTTCACATTATCCAGGAACGGAGTGTTTATTACAATTTAGAAAGTGAATGGTACAACAATGAATACACTGTAATAACATTACTTGTTTGTTTCTTTATTATTGATTTAAAACAAGCATGCAAGAATAGCATAAAACAAACATCCTATTTTATTTCTGCCAAAGCATTCTGTAGAAGTAATTTTATGATTTTACAATGTTAATTCTTCCACACTGTCACCCACAAATGTGAGTTGACAATAGGATGTCTGTCTGCTGTGGCTAGGGTCTTTCTAGGTGACCTGTTGTTTAAATTCCAGGTACTGTCAGGTGGGGTAAATGATTGATTCAGGCTGAAACATTGTTGAATAAGTTGTTTGATGGAAATGTGAGTTCAAAGAGTCAGACTGATGTCAGCAGGGTGACTCGTTTCAAGTTTCTTAGAATTGCTGCCCCACCTTTACACACACGCACGCACACACGCACACGCACACACACGCACACGCACACGCACACGCACACGCACACGCACACACACACACACACACACACACACACACACACACACACACACACAAGTATATTGACGCCACACACACACTCACACACTCAATTCCTCCACACCTATACAGGTGCCAGGTCAGTCCGATCTCGTGGTTCTTCTGCCTTCATTATCTCTGAGAAGATGGACAGCTGTGCTGAGGTATTCTAATATATGCTAATACTAACATGGCTGACCCTCTGACAACAGCTGATAATAGCCTTGTCACTGGGTGGTGGCACTTACATGGCAACCTGAACCTGCAGCTGAGGTAGAAATCCCCTGAACTACTTTAGGTATGCCTCTCTCTGCACACAGATATGTAATTGAAGACATCCATATTTTATGTTTTACCATGTTAATATTCATTTTATTATATTCTTAGCAGGCTATCTCTGTGCTTTTGTGTGCTAAAAAAGTGGTTATATTCTGGACTTGGCCTATATTTCAATAGAACAAAATAAATGTTGCATATCCCTACCTAAGTTAATTATCTTCTTCTTCTAATTTCTGAACAGTGTATGTAATGTGTGGAAAATGAATGAATGTGTCAAATGGCAGACAGACCCTTTAGCCTCTTCTTTGACAGGGCCTGTTTTTCCAACTGACAATATCACAGGGAAAAAACTAACCATCCTAGGATAAGAGAGGAACCATCCCATCTAGACTGACACACACACTCACATTTGGATCAGAGGAACCATCCCATCCAGACCCAGACTAGCTGGGGAGATTAGTATTCTGGCTACACAGCAAGTAGTCGTTGTGACACCCAAACAACACCTACATCTCACTCTGTCACCCACTGGCTTTTACAAGGGAGAGAAATCACGTAATTCTCACAGCAAACATGACTTTAATGATTTAGGCCTAGTGATGATCTGAGAAACATGCCTTATCTTAATATCTGATTAGAGATGTTGTTTCTCTGTTCCAATGCCCATTCTGTATTTGTCACTATCATAAAAGGTCCTTGTTAATGTTGAGTGTTTGTAGAAAGTACAGTTTCACTATCTGGGCTGTGGTTCATCGTAGAATATCTTTGTTTTGTTTCTTGTTTGCAAGTATTGATCAGTAATGGGCTCAAATTTTTGTTGCTGTTGTTCAAAATCATTATAGCTGTGTTGTTAGCCTCTATCAAGTGGCGACATAAAAGCATGTTAGTAATCATCCTGACCTCATTCATATACTTCTGTCTAATTGCAGGTTTATTTGTCCTAAGCAGTCAAGAATGTCTTGAACTAATTATTGTCTCATATTTGACACCCAAATTCATCATTCACAAAACGATTTGCTTCGAAAGGGCAGTATTACTTTTCGAGCATACAGTGCATTCGGAAAGTATTCAGAACCCTTGACTTTTTCCACATTTTGTTACGTTACAGCCTTATTCTACAATTTATTAAATTAAAAACGTTCCTCATCAATCTACACACAATACCCCATAATGACAAAGTGAAAACAAGCCTTTATTGTAGAGTGGCCAGACAGAAGCCACTCCTCAGTAAAAGGCACATGACAGCCCGCTTGGAGTTTGCCAAAAGGCACCTAAAGGACTCTCAGACCATGAGAAACAAGATTCTCTTGTCTGATGAAACCAAGATTGAACTCTTTAGCCTGAATGCCAAGTGTCACGTATAGAGGAAACCTGGCACCATCCCTACGGTGAAGCATGGTGGTGGCAGCATCATGCTGTGGGGATGTTTTTCAGCGGCAGGGACTGGGAGACTAGTCAGGATAGAGGGAAAGATGAATGGAGCAAAGTACAGAGAGATCCTTGATGAAAACCTGCTCCAAAGCACTCAGGACCTCAGACTGGGGCGAAGGTCCATCTTCCAACAGGACAACGACCCTAAGCACACAGCCAAGACAACACAGGAATGGCTTCAGGACAAGTCTCTGAATGTCCTTGAGTGGCCCGCCAGAGCCCGGACTTAAACCCGATACAACATCTCTGGAGAGTACAGAAAATAGCTGTGCAGCAACACTCCCCATCCAACCTGACAGAGCTTGAGAGGATCTGCAGAGAAGAATGGGAGCAAATCCCCAAATACAGGTGTGCCAAGCTTGTAGCGTCATACCCAAGAAGACTCAAGGCTGTAATCACTGCCAAAGGTGCTTCAACAAAGTACTGAGTAAAGGGTCTGAATACTTGTGTAAATGTAATATTTCCGTTTTTTATTTTTAATAAATTAGCAAATATTTCTGAAATCCAGTTTTTGCTTTGTCCTTATGGGGTATTGTGTGTAGATTGATGAGGGGGAATAAAAACAATTTAATCCTTTTTAGAATAAGACTAAGAAACAGTGCACATCCGGCCGGGCGGCACACACACACACACAGACACACATCCTGGCTGCCCAGACCTCTCTAGTCCAAAGTGAAGGGTCATTTGTTTTCAACAACAAAAAGCAGACTATCAGAGAAAATGTCTAATGTGATTCTGATTTGAGGAGACAACATTATTCTCTTGGTATCCATTATAAGTGCAAAACAAGATGTCACCTTGTAGCTGATCCCATTTCTATCTGAATCACATCAGATATGCAGACAGATAGAGGATAGCTTACAAGAAGGGAAACATGTTTACACTGCCACACTTTAAAAGAACAGAACCTCTCTTTTACTGAATATAAAATATATAGATACAAATCTACAACTATACACACAGCTACCACCAACACAGAAACCATAGTTAAACACCGCATTCTGTATCTGGCTTGTGTATCAGTCACCTAATCTAACCAGACACATATTTGAGATGTTCTGGAGACTAAACCTGTAACAGATCGGCTATTTTCAAGGCTATCTGCAACCTGCAGGCTCTTTGGCATGGTGTAACTGTAGTGTGTTTAATTAATGGTGCTGGCCACTGCCCATTGATTACTGAGATAAAGGTTGTCAAGCAACAAATACGCCCTCTGGTCAATACTGAATTGTTTACAACAAATAGTAATGCCATCGATAATATAAACAGGTTGATGTAAGTTCAAGCAAGATTGTCAGGCTCTTATGAGAGGTAAAGTATAACAAACAGCCATGAAATATGCATAAAGTATTACAGTGAAACTAACTGGGACCACCCCAGACAGCAGACGCCCTAACTCTCTCTAGTCCAGGGCCACACTGAAAATGTCCTCGCGGTCAAAATCAAAATCAAAATAGTCCTCTCTATCGTTTTTGGAATTTCCGATGCTCCTTGACTGTCAAGCTTTCATTTAGGAGATTATTAGCAAACTGTCAAGGAACTGTATGAATGTAGGACCATTATAAATTCTACACAGTTTCGATTTGGTTTAAGTCATTTTAAAGTATATTGAGTTAGTTTTTGGGTGGAATTTTATTTTAATTGTGGGGTTGGAAACTATCTTTTGGTATTTGTTTCATTAGTCCATTGTTGATCTAGTCCCAAATTTTTTTGCATGTCAGCGATCAAGTTTTCAAGATATATAACTTTCAAAATATAGAAATACAGCCGGTATGATGCATTTTGCATCATATGATGCTGCGTTTAAATCATACAGTATGATGCCAAATGCGTCATACCAGCTGTATTTCTGTATTTTGAAAGTTATATATCTTAAAAACTTGATGGCCGACACGCAAAACATGTTGCCACTATATCAACAATGGACTAATTAAACAAATCTCTCCACATATTTACGATTATTCCAAATTTAAACATCAATTGATCAGTCGGAAGTTTACATACACCTTAGCCAAATACATTTAAACTCAGTTTTTCACAATTCCTGACATTTAATCCTAGTAAAAATTCCCTGTCTTAGGTCAGTTAGGATCACCACTTTATTTAAAAAATGTGAAATGTCAGAATAATAGTAGAGAGAATGATTTATTTCAGCTTTTATTTCTTTCATCACATTCCCAGTGAGTCAGAAGTTTACATAAACTCAATTAGTATTTGGTAGCATTGCCTTTAAATTGTTTAACTTGGGTCAAACGTTTCAGGTAGCCTTCCACAAGCTTCCCACAATAAGTTGGGTGAATTTTGGCCCATTCCTCCTGACAGAGCTGGTGTAACTGAGTCAGGTTTGTAGGCCTCCTTGCTCGCACACGCTCTTTCAGTTATGCCCACACATTTTCTATAGGATTGAGGTCAGGGCTTTGTGATGGCCACTCCAATACTTTGACTTTGTTGTCCTTAAGCCATTTTGCCACAACTTTGAAAGTATGCTTGGGGCATTGTCCATTTGGAAGACCTATTTGCGACCAAGCTTTAACTTCCTGACTGATGTCTTGAGATGTTGCTTCAATATATCGACATAATTTTCCTTCCTCATGATGACATATATTTTGTGAAGTGTACCAGACCCTCCTGCAGCAAAGCACCCCCACAGTATGATGCTGCCACCCCCGTGCTTCACGGTTGGGAGGGTGTTCTTCGGCTTGCAAATTACCCCCTTTCTCCTCCAAACATAACGATGGTCATTATGGCCAAACAGTTCTATTTTTGTTTCACCAGACCAGAGGACATTTCTCCAAAAAGTATGATCTTTGTCCCCATGTGCAGTTGCAAACAGTAGTCTGGCTTTTTTATGGAGGTTTTGGAGCAGTGGCTTCTTCCTTGCTGAGCGGCCTTTCAGGTTATGTCGATATAGGACTCGTTTTACTGTGGATATAGATACTTTTGTACCTGTTTCCTCCAGCATCTTCACAAGGTCCTTTGCTGTTGTTCTGGGATTGATTTGCACTTTTCGCACCAAAGTATGTTCATCTCTAGGAGACAGAACGCGTCTCCTTCCTGAGCGGTATGACGGCTGCGTGGTCCCATGGCGTTTCTACTTCTGACTCACTGGAATTGTGATACAGTGAATTATAAGTGAAATAATCTGTCTGTAAACAATTGTTGGAAAAATTACTTGTGTCATGCACAAAGTAGATGTCCTAACTGACTTGCCAAAACTATAGTTTGTTAACAAGACATTTGTGGAGTGGTTGAAAAGCGAGTTTTAATGACTCCAACCTAAGTGTATGTAAACTTCCGACATCAACTGTATATGAATAGTGTGTAAATGGTATATGCGTTGTCTCTCGGTGTCTTTCCAATATATAACTCTTCATTTTATTGTAATTTTTAACTTAATGTAATAACTTATGTTGTTCTTGTCTATAACTGTTCTGTACTTTGTCATGTATTTGTGTGTTTTATGTGGACCCCATGAAGAGTAGCTGCTGCATGTGCAGTAACTAATGGGGATCCTAATAAACTAAATAAACTAAACTCACTCTCACTCTCGCTTCTTGGTCTCTTGCTCGCTCGCTCTCTTTTGCGCTCTCTCTCTCTCTCTCTCTCTCGCTCCCTGTAGACCCTGAATGTAATAAGATGGGAGGGCATTTTCTCTTCCAGCAGCCACACAGACAGAAATATCATTGTAGGGTTGCCTTATTATGAATGATCAGGTGCTCACTGGGAGCACAATGCATTGTTGTACTACAAACCACAGAAGGCGTCAATGGAAAAATAATGAATGTGAAACATGAACCCATAACAGGGGTGCTATTGCCAACAGCAGACCAAAGGTGTAATAGCAGTATTATTTTGGATGGAAAAGTCATGCAATTCCCTCAATGTTACAAAGGTTTTACATCAATAACACCACACATCCATGAAATTATGCATTCATTGATGAAATCTGGATCGTATAGTAGAAGTACAACTGTAAACTCCCTAAGCATGTGGTGGGTAGGTGTATGACCTTGACTTGACATTGATGTCATTGATGTGACACAAAAGAGCCACAAATCTACAAAATAAGCTATGTAAGTGGGGCGGCAGGTGGCTTAGTGGTTAAGAGCGTTGTGCCAGTAACCGAAAGGTCGCTGGTTCTAATCCCAGAGCCGACTAGGTGAAAAATCTGTCAATGTGCCCTTGAGCAAGGCACTTAGCCCTAATTGCTCCTGTAAGTCGCTCTGGATAAGAGCGTCTGCTAAATGACTAAAATGTAAATGTAAGTACTCCAAACCAAGAAGGTTATGAACACCCCAAATAATAACGCAAGTGCATTTTGTCTAACATGTGAACAATAGCCTATGCTTAACGTAGGCCACCTAACAAACACAAGGGACAAGAGAAGATATTGTAGGCTACATATTGGAACTAATCAACATAAACAGCAGTATATTCCTCTCTTTATCTGAACCTTAAAACCTCCCCCTCTTTCCTCTCTCCCCTGCAGCAGTAATGTTACATCTATCACCGTTAGATGGCCCGTCAGTTAACACATCAGCCTGAACAATGAAATCAATAAAAGCCCAGGTTTCTTTTTGTCACCCCAAAGTAGGCTTGTTAGTGCTAGGACGTATGAGGTCTGTGTTGTCCTCTTTTCAATTTCCTGCACCAGTGCCCTCCCCTGGGCCCGGGGCAGCGCTAGCCCTCTTCTCTGGGGCTGCATCCCAAATGGCACCCTTTTCCTTATATACTGCATTACTTTTGACCAGTAGTGCACTATATAGGGAATAGGGTGCCATTTGGACATAGATGGAGGTGGTTTCGTTTACACCATCTTTGGAGGAGGCCTGTTAGTTAGGATACCTACAACTTGAGGTGGCGGTGGCCATAGAATGACACTGTCACCGGGGCATATCGGTTTAACCAAAAAAACACTGCTTCAGCTGGTATGTGAGAAATGAAGCAAATCCTTTAGGGCCATGGTATCTCCAAGTCAACAACATCAATGGGTGAGATGGCCTCAAATGTATGAAGTTGTCATTGTACATGCAAGAGGTATGTTCTCAAGGAGAATGTTCCAGATTTTCTATTTACCAGATTTGACTTGTCATCCAAATGATAATCTGCCCACTGGGCACACACTGGTTTCAATGAAATTAAGTTGAACCAACGTGGAGTAGACATCTGTGCCAAGTGGGTAGTAATATGAACCAGCCAGGACAATAGGAAATTAGTCTCCCCTATGAGTTACATTCTCTGAGCAATCAGGCAGTAGAATACTGCCCAGGTTTTCTGGCAGTTAGGCCTAAATTGTGTCAGAGAGGGGGGTAAAATATTGAATTTGGCCTTTACTACTACAGTGCCTTCAGAAAGTATTCATACCCCTTGCTTTATTCCACATTTTGTTGTGTTACAGCCCGAATTCAAAATGGATTAAATTGATTTTTTTCTCACCAATGTACACACAATAGCCCATAATGACCAAGTGAAAACATGTTTTTTGAAATTTTACCTAATTTATTGAAAATGAAATACAGAAATATTTCATTTACATAAGTATTCACACCCCTGAGTCAATACTTTGTAGATGCACCTTTGGCAGCTGTGAGTCTTTCTGGGTAAGTCTCTAAGAGCTTTCCAAACCTGGATTGTGCAACATTTTCCCATTATTATTTTCCAAATTCTTCAAGCTCAGTCAAATTTGTTGTTGATCATTGCTAGACAACCATTTTCAGGTCTTGCCATAGATTTTCAAGTAGATTTAAGTCAAAATTGTAATTTGGCCACTCAGGAAGATTCACTCTCTTCTTGTTAAGCAACTCCAGTGTAGATTTGGCCTCGTGTTTTAGGTTAATGTCCTGCTGAAAATTGAATTCATCTCTCAGTGTCTGGTGGAAAGCAGAATGAACCAGGTTTTCCTCCGGATTTTGCCTGTGCTTAGCTCCATTCCATTTATTTTTATCCTGAAAAACTCACCACGATTATAAGCATACCCATAACATGATGCAGCCACCACTATGCTTGAAAATATCCTCAACACTTGGGCCTCACAAGGGTGCATGCTCAGCCCCCTCCTGTACTCCCTGTTCACCCATGACTGCGTGAACAAGCACGCCTCCAACTCAATCATCAAGTTTGCAGATGACACAACAGTTGTAGGCTTGATTACCAACAATGACGAGACCGCCTACAGGGAGGAGGTGAGGGCTCCGGGAGTGTGGTGCCAGGAAAATAACCTCTCACTCAACATTATAAAAACAAAGGAGATGATCGTGGACTTCAGGAAACAGCAGAGGGTGCACCCCCCTATCCTCATCGACGGGACCACAGTGGAGAAGGTGGAAAGCTTCAAGTTCCTTGGCGTACACATCACCGACAAACTGAAATGGTCCACCCACGCAGACAGTGTGGTGAAGAAGGTGCAACAGAGCCTCTTCAACCTCAGGAGGCTGAAGAAATTTGGCTTAGCACCTAAAACCCTCACAAACTTTTACAGATGCACAATTGAGAGCCTCCTGTCGGGCTGTATCACCGCCTGGTACGGCAACTGCACCGCCCACAACCGCAGGGCTGTCCAGAGGGTGGTGCGGTCTGCCGAACGCATTACCAGGGGGCAAACTACCCGCCCTCCAAGACACATACAGCACCCGATGTCACAGGAAGGCAAAAAAGATAATCAAGGACATCAACCACCCAAGTCACTGCCTGTTCACCCCACTATCACCCAGAAGGCGAGGTCGGTACAGGTGCATCAAAGCTGGGACAGAGAGAATTAAAAACAGCTTCTATCTCAAGGCCATCAGACTGTTAAATAGCCATCACTAGCACATTAGAGGCTGCTGCTGCCTATTGAAATCACTGGCCACTTAAAGAAATGGAAAACTAGTCACTTTAATAATGTTTACATATCTTGCACTACTCATCTCATATGTATATACTGCATTCTATTCTATAATATTCTACTGCATCTTAGTCCATGCTGCTCTGTCATTGCTTGTCCATATATGTATATATTCTTAAATCCCATTCCTTACTAGTTTTGTGTGTATTGGGTATATGTTGTGAAATTGTTAGATATTACTTGTTAGATATCAAATAAAAGGAAAGAATATGGCACCACAACAAACCTGCCAAGAGAGGGCCGCCCACCAAAACTCACGGACCAGGCAAGGAGGGCATTAATCAGAGAGGCAACAAAGAGACCAAAGATAACCCTGAAGGAGCTGCAAAGCTCCACAGCAGAGATTGGAGTATCTGTCCATTGGACCACTTTAAGGCGTACACTCCACAGAGCTGGGCTTTACGGAAGAGTGGACATAAAAATAAATAAAAAATAAAAATAAAAATAAGCAAACATGTTTGGTGTTCGCCAAAAGGCATGTGGGAGACTCCCCAAACATATGGAAGAAGGTACTCTGGTAAGATGAGACTAAAATTGAGCTTTTTGGCCATCAAGGAAAACGCTATGTGTGGTGCAAACCCAACACCTCTCATCACCCCGAGAACCCCATCCCCACAGTGAAGCATAGTGGTGGCAGCATCATCCTGTGGGGAAGTTTTTCATTGGCAGGGACTGGGAAACTGGTCAGAATTGAAATGATGGATGGCGCTAAATACAGGGAAATTCTTGAGGGAAATCTGTTTCAGTGTTCCAGAGATTTGAGACTGGGACGGAGGTTCACCTTCCAGCAGGAAAATGACCCTAAGCATACTGCTAAAGCAACACTCGAGTGGTTTAAGGTGAAACATTTAAATGTCTTGGAATGGCAAAGTCTAAGCCCAGACCTCAATCCAATTGAGAATCTGTGGTATGGCTTAAAGATTGCTGTACACCAGCGGAACCCATCCACCTTGAAGGAGCTGGAGCAGTTTTACCTTGAAGAATGGGCAAAAATCCCAGTGGCTAGATGTGCCAAGCTTATAGAGACATACCCCAAGAGACTTGCAGCTGTAATTGCTGCAAAAGGTGGCTATACAAAGTATTGACTTTGGGGGGGGGGGTAAATAGTTATGGACGCTCAAGTTTTATGTTTTTTTGTCTTACTTCTTGTCTTACTTCTTTCACAAATATTTTTATTTTGCATCTTCAAAGTGGTAGGCATGTTGTGTAAATCAAATTATTCAAACCCCCACAAAATCAATTTTAATTCCAGGTTGTAAGGCAACAAAATAGGAAAAATGCCAAGGGGGGTGAATACTTTCGCAAGCCACTGTAATTTATATATATATATATATAGTTTTGTTATTTTTGACCCCTTTTTCTCCCCAATTTCGTGATATCCAATCGGTAGCTAGTCTCGTCCCATCGCTGCAACTCCCGTACGGACTCGGGAGAGGCGAAGGTTGAGAGCCACGCGTCCTCTGAAACACGACCCTGCCAAGCCGCACTGCTTCTTGACACACTGTCTGCTTAACCCGGAAGCCAGCCGCACCAATGTGTGAGAGGAAACACTGTACACCTGGTGACCGAAGTTAGCGTGCATGCGCCCGGCATGCCACAGGAGTTGCTAGAGTGCGATGGGACATCCCGGCCGGCCAAACCCTCCCCTAACCCGGACGACGCTGGGCCAATTGTGCGCCGCCTCATGGGTCTCCCGGTCGTGGCCGGCTGTGACACAGCCCGGGACCGAACCCGGGTCTGTAGTGACACCTCTAGCACTGCGATGCAGTGCCTTAGACCGCTGCACCACTCGGGAGGCCAGAGGATAGACTTTTGTTGAGGCAGAAAACATAAATAACAATATTTGAACGTTCTTTTAACGTTATTAATGTTTTCTTTGTCCCCATCCGCCCGCATCCTCTCTCCCCACCCGGAAACCATGCCTCCCATCCCGCCTAGCCTTTTTTAAGCAAATGTATTTTAAGGGAGTATACGAACACGGACGTTCATTTCCCCTAGCCGAGTTCAGCTAGGAGCAAACCAAACCTATGTTTTTGGACGCTTTTGGCCAGGTAGCTAACATAAATAGCATTCCTCTCTGTTTGAGTCACGTTGTTGCTAAGTACGTGAAAGGTAAAATAATAATAAGAAAATATACAACGAAATAGCTAGCTCTCTTTCTCTCTGTCCTCCGGCTACATCATGGTGCTACCCTAGAGGGTGCTATTGAGGGTAATGTAGATCATTGCAAAACAGTGTGTTTTAATCAGTTATTTGGTGACGTGAATATATTTAGTATAGTTTTATTTTAAAAGGATACCTTTTTTAATATTTCACTATTTTCATTTTTATTAAAATTCACTGAGTAGGATGGTCCTCCCGTTCCTCCTCTGAGGGGCCTCCACTGGACCACATTATTTGACATATGATAGTAGTAGTGGTAGAACTCGTTATTACTGTATTGGTGTTTGAATTTCAATTCCTTCTCACATTCTCTCTCTGGCAGGTCACATCCAGATAGCTCAGGTGCCCAGCAGGAACGAGCCAGGCTGTGTCTAGACTTGACAGTTAATGCAGTTTTTGTATTCGGATCATGGAATTCTGATCATGGAATTCAGAACACATCATGCATCTACGCTTACATTTAAATGTGTCCACCATGTCCAGATTCCCTTTTCCCACACTATTTTCAAATGCCACTATGCATTCTGCAAATGGTGAAATAGACAAAATATGATAACACAACAACTTGATGACAGTAGCTAACTACTGTAGCTAACTGTCCAGCTAATATCTGTAGCTAGCCAGCAAGCTAGCAAGCAACACTAAAGGGATTGCAAACTGGTTAGCATAATTCTAGCCAAACCATTTTTTCCCTTCTAAATATTAGCTAACTGGTTAGCATTTATGAGGCCAGCAAACACATTCCTCACATGCTAGGAACGTATTTCCTCCAACGTTATAATGAAAAGATGCCTCTCACTCCCAAAACACAAGTGTTTTGGAGACCTGTGGGCGGAGTGCTGATGACATCGCCCACTGTATGCTCTTTAGGTAGCCTGATTGCATCCAGACTGAGGAAAAATCTGCAAACAATGTGTCTCTGACCACCTCCTGACCTTCCTTTTCAATGCGATATTTGTATTTTGATAGCAGAAGTCGCATGTAAGTGTCAAGAGTAGACGTGGCCCAGACAGTGCAGGAGAGCTGAACTTCCCATACCTCTTGTCTAATGGAGTAGCTGGGTTACCAGGGATACATCGGCTATGAATACAAACTACTAGGTGAGAACAGAGCTACATTCCAAATGACAAACTATTCCTTATATAGTGTACTACTTTTGGCCAGAGCCCTCACATTTAATGGGTTTAATGGTGAACTAATTGATGTCTTAACTAAACTACCGTTAATTGCACTGGACTACAGTTCAATTCACTTATGACATTGTGGATATAGGTTGATAAACTGTTTCCTCACTTCAATCATCATATTTATAATGTAGAGTGTAGTAGTAAGGTTATGATAATGTTAGTGTGTATACTGTATAAAGTAATAAAAGATTCTACAAATTAAGGTCTGGGTTGGGTGAAAGACTACTGGAAGAGCAACTACAAGTGATGGACCAAGAGACCAGAATATCAGAATTCATAGAATAGGCAAAATCATGAACTAACAATGTGAAATGTGGGTTTGGCAGATGCCAGGAGAACGCTACTTGCCCAAATGCATAGTGCCAACTGTAAAGTTAGGTGGAGGAGGAATAATGGTCTGGGGCTGTTTTTCATGGTTCAGGCTAGGCCTTTAGTTCCAGCGAAGGGAAATCTTAACGCTACAGCATACAATGACATTCTAGACAATTCTGTTCCTCCAACTTTGTGGCAACAGTTTGGGGAAGGCCCTTTCCTATTTCAGCATGGCAATGTCCCTGTGCACAAAGCGAGGTCCATACAGAAATGGTTTGTCAAGATCGTTGTGGAAGAACTTGACTGGCCTGCACAGAGCCCTGACCTCAACCCCATCGAACACCTTTGGTATGAATTGGAACGCCGACTGTAAGCCAGGCCTAATCGCCCAACATCAGTGCCTGACCTCACTAATGCTTGTGGCTGAATGGAAGAAAGTCCCCGCAGCAATGTTCCAACATCTAGTGGAAAGCCTTCCCAGAAGAGTGGAGGTTGTTATAGCAGCAAAGGGGGGACCAACTCCATATTAATGCCCATGATTTTGGAATGAAACGTTTGACGAGCAGGTGTCCACATACTTTTGGTCATGTAGTGTAGCTCTTATTGATGTTTTGATTAAGAATGTGCGGTGAGCAGCAGTATGATTAGATCCTTTGTAAGACAATATGTCTTTTAAATGTACTTGTGTACAATAAAGTCCTGTGTTTTACCACACTCTCTCTTCACTCTACTCCCAGTCCCAAACATTGCACAATTTACATCTGTCAAGTTACTGTTAAAACACACTTGAATATACCATAAGGTTTATTGTAGCATATCATACAAATCCATCTGTATATACATAATGTACAGTTTCAGATGATATTACAGTTTCAGAATGCCTATACTGTTGCTATAGCTGGCCTAACTGTTAACAACATCTTGAATTATTCAAAATCCAGTGTTCTTACCTTCAAAACAAATAAACATCTCTAAAGACACAATTCACCTTACTCAGAAATCCATTATTATTAATATTCAAATTTCCTTCATTCCTTTTTAATAAGGAACTTTAAACAATCTTGAAATATTTGGTTTCCTTCAATTGAATTGTGTACAAACTTTAAGGCCATCTTGAAGTCATAATGTATTGCAATGACATCTCTGAACTGATGTGTGGGTGATATTACAATGTTGTACACAAGCTGGCTCCTATGTCCACCCAACATTCCATCTCTTTGTAAACGGAGACCAGCTATACCCTCAACCCTGTCAGAATGTAGCTAGTTAGCAGTCCAATTGCATTTTCCAGAGATTCCACTTGCAAGATTGATGCAATAACAATAACACTGCTCTAGTAGCATTGTTAAGAAATAAAACATTAAAAACGAAGGCACTTCTAGGATGAAGATGTGGCAGTAGGGAAAACTGGGTAGCAGGTTTGACACTTATACTGTAGGATACAATGGGAAGAGGGAAACATCATTTACCCAATATTTCAGACTGAAATGGCAGCAATCTTTCACCTCTGCAGAAGACTCAAGACTGTGGATTCACTGGATTGTGTGCAGCGCTGATCTTGAGCATCTAGTCCTAGAGCTTCGCAAGGCACAGTATCCAAGATAAATCAGTTGGAGAATAGGATCTAATTTCCCAACACTTGTTTGCACAATACTGACTTGTTTACAGTCCAATTCAGTTGGTTGGGGAGTGAGATCCACTTCAGGTTAGATGTACATGTATTGTAGATGATGTCTCATTTGAAGTAAAGGCCAAACGACAAGCTGAATGGAAACATGAATGAGATTACATACAGAAGTTTGGCTTTAGATCAAACTAGCCTGAAAGTCTCATCCGCTTTTCATTCTACCATACCACCACTAACAACCAAGTCAATGAGCAATGGGCCCAGAAAGTTGGCGTTGAAATGGGGGCAAATTGCATAACTTCGCTGCTTTGATCTGGTGCACTGTTCAGTGCAAAAAGCTCATCTTCTTCAGTCGGATTCTGTCATTGTGAGGTAGTGTTCACCTGAGCCTCAAAGCAAAGCGTTTGTAAAGTGACCTCTGACTGTGAGGCTCAATGCCCACTGCAGAGGGCATGTCAACACCCACTACTGGCAGAAAAGAGTTCAGCCAAAGCCTGTCTCTGGTTCAACTCAACTTAAATTCAGTGTTGAGAGGAATCCTTGAAGTAAAAATATATTTTCAGTCACTATAGGGCACATACACTGTCTGATAGAGGAGAACCTTTGTGTGCAATAGGGTGTATAGTTCCTCCGAATATATTTTCTCCCAGCGGTAGAATGAGTAAATTCCTGATTAATTGTACAGGAAGCTTTGACCTTTGAACTCTCTCTCTGATTCACTGGTTCTGCACTTTTCAACGATAACATCCCTTTTTGGTGTCCTATAAATGAAGCCGCCTGTCTGGAACTACACCTCCCAGCAGCTCCGTTTCTCTGAGGCACGCCCGGCCCTGATTGGCCCTCCAGCCCTACAGCAAGCCGGTCCACAGGTTGTAGCAGGCTGTGTTGATCACAGACTCCAGGTGATGGTACATGGACACCAGCTGGGGCGGGGGGCTGCTACTAGGCTGCGGTTGGGATGGCAACGGCTCCCTAAACACAACCTTGAGGCTCTGGAGGGAGGGGGGTGGGGGGCAACAAAGATACACTGAACATGTCATCTCATGTTATAGCTTATAAGGAATTCATACACAGTATTGGAGAAGCTATGTAATTATATAAATGGGATTTTAAGAGTTAGACCATAACAAGGGGCAGGCATCACAATTACTCACTGTTTTTCCTGCCTTAGTGTCAAGGAAGACCAGAACAAAGCAGTCAGTGAATTTCTGGTTTAGGACAGCCTGAAAGAGAAAAGAAGAGAATCGCAGGGCAACTGTTTATTTCAAACTATAATGACTTACTTAAAATTCCATTCCCTCTATTCCACACAATATAACTTTGAACAAAAATAGGTGACTGACTACAGTTAATAGATGGATGGGATCTTGTGTTTGAGCTGTTATAGTCTTTTTCCCTCTTGAACAAAAAAGTTATTGTGTGTGTCGTTTGCTAGGGAGGGAGGGAGAGGTTGAGTTTATGTCACCAACTACAGTACTAGGGCAGAACATCTCCAGAAGAGAAGAAGTGAGGGGGTTGTTCTTTTGATCTCAACTCTCCCAATTACCATATTAAGTAGTGAGTAACCTCTTGACACAGGAGAGGAGATGACAATTCCCCACAAGACTCCCATAATCCCCCTTGAGAGCCAAGCTTCACATTTTTACACAATGTCAAAACCCTTCTTCCAAACTGCAGAGGTCTCACAATTTTACATGTTTGAACAGACCAATTTTTTCCTTCTTCACATTCAATAGTTATTTTTCTCCCCTGTTACATATAAAAGTTAAAAGCCTGAGAGAAACAGATGAGTTGAATTTAGAAAAGTTCAAGGTGAATTGAAGGAGTTCCTGATAGCGGATTAGTCCAGAAGAACTTACACTGAACAAAAATATAAACGCAACTTGCAACAATTTCAACGATTTTACTGAGTTACAGTTTAAATAAGGATATCAGTCCATTGAAATAAATTCATTAGGCCCTAATCTATGGATTTCACATGAAAAAAAAAAAGGTAGGGGGGTGGATCAGAAAACCAGTCAGTTTCTGGTGTGAACACCATTTGCCTCATGTAGCGCGACACATCTCCTTCGTATAGAGTTGATCAGCCTGTTGATTTTGGCTTGTGGAATGTTGTCCCACTCCTCTTCAATGGCTGTGCAAAGTTGCTGGATATTGGCGGGAACTGGAACACGCTGTCGTACACCTGGATCCAGAGCATCCCAAACATGCTCAATGGGTGACATGTCTGGTGAGTATGCAGGCCATGGAAGAACTGGGAACATTTTCAGCTTCCAGGAATTGTGTACAGATCCTTGCGACATGGGGCTGTACATTATCATGCTGAAATATGAGGTGATGGAGGCGGATGAAAGGCAGGACAATGGGCCTCAGGATCTTGCCATCGATAAAATGCAATTGTGTCGGTTGTCTGTAGCTTATGCCTGCCCATACCATAACCCCACCGCCACCATGAGGCACTCCGTTCACAACGTTGACATCAGCAAACCGCGCGCTCACACGACACCATACATGCTGTCTGCCACTTGCCCGGTACAGTTGAAACCAGGATTAATCTGTGAAGAGCACACTTCTCCAGCATGCCAGTGGCCATCGAAGGTGAGCATTTGCCCACTGAAGTCGGTTACGACGCCGAACTGCAGTCAGGTCAAGACCCTGGTGAGGACGACGAGCACGCAGATGAGCTTCTCTGAGACGGTTTCTGACAGGCTGTGCAGAAATTCTTCGGTTGTGCAAACCCACAGTTTCATCAGCTGTCCGGGTGGCTGGTCTCAGACGATCCCGCAGGTGAAGAAAACGGATGTGGAAGTCCTGGCCTGGTGTGGTTACACGTGGTCTGTGGTCGTGAGGCTGGTTGGATGTACTGCCAAATTCTCTAAAACGACGTTGGAGGTCGGCTTAAGAAATGAACATTACATTATCTGGCAACAGCTTTGGTGGACATTCCTGCAGTTAGCATGCCAATTACACAGTCCCTTTAAAACTTGAGATATCTGTGGCATTGTGTTGTGTGACAAACTGCCCATTTTAGAGTGGCCTTTTATTGCACCTGTGCAATGATCATGCTGTTTAATCAGCTTTTTGATATTCCACACCTGTCAGGTGGATGGATTATCTTGGCAAATGAGAAATGCTCACTAATAGGGATGTAAACAAATGTGTCCACACATTTTAAGAGAAATAAGCTTTTTGTGCATATGGAACATTTCTGGGATCTTTTATTTCAGCTCAGGAAACATGGGACCAACACTTAACATGCTGTGATTATATTTTTGTTAAGTATAAAAAGATCACCTTCAAAATCAAATAGGGGATGGAGGGAGGGAATTAATTATAGGATATTACACATATAGAGTGATATAGTATTTTTCTTGAATGCATATAATAAACGCTGGAGTCCAATGACTGAGCTATGGGAACTTTGATAGAGGCACCCGGTGGTTTTGATGTTGTTGCATGTAGTGTCAAGATACAGTTTGGCTTGAGGTGGATGGAATCACATTGAATGTGGAGTAGAGAACAGGGGATAATTAATTTGCTTAGTGGGGTGCTTTCCCCTGTTTATCTACATTATATTCTGGGTCACATTGAATCAGCTGGAGGTGCAGTAGCTGGTGGTGCTTTGTCCAGTGGTTCCCAAACTGTGGGGTGCGGAGAGGTAGGGGGAGATGAACAAATACAAAGTTGGGCTTTCAAGTTACTCTTGAAAGTTGTAATAGTTGAATGCACAAGGTGCAATTTCGAAATTGGGTAGTGCATCAGTAGTTTTCCTCGTCATGTCAGTCATTGCAGAATTTAGAGAGCTATTTATATATTGTCAGAAATAGGGCGAGGCACCTCATAATATACTGGGAAGGGCTGTGTTCAGTGGGGAGAACGGTTTTGATACGTTTTCCATTGCAGATTTTGCTACGTGTGCCCTACTGAACATGACCCTGATTTAGTGGTGGTTGAGCTCCGAAGGCCGCACTATGGAAGCCATTTTGGCAAGCCATTTTAATTGTACTGTAATTGTGGACAAAGTGATGTAGGGAGATGTAGTTTTTATGTTTTTGTAGTGTTTATATTTTATATGTTATATTAGTTGTTTTGTTCTTACCAGATACTGAATGCCACTGTCATCAAAGTGTCGGCAGCTCTGAGGGAAGCGAGTCAGCAGCACTTTGATCAGACTCTGGTACCAGCTGGGACTCATGGTAAGGAAACAGTCCTGGAACAGAGAGAGAGGACAAAAAGCTTTGAAAGAAAGATAGATACCCGGGCCACACAGTGCTGAATGGTCCCAAAGTGTTATTGTGCAACATTTTGACCCGAAAGTATTCGTCAGGCTTCTGAACTAGAGACAAACAAAGGCTTGACCCTACCAGTTACCACCCAGATGCAGAACTGCTCCAGCTACATAAGAACTACTGCTCAAACTGGAGGAACAATTAGCCTACACACACTGACAAAGGATACATTAGGAATTAAGTTAAGAGTAAACATCTTTCAAAGTCTTCTAGATATTACCTTCCAAAAAAGAAAAGCCCAAATAGTACACATCCAAATACTAAGTTGGCTTTGAATCCAAAATGTATAAAACATTGCTTGGCTGAGAATCTGTGATTCCCTGACATACATTATGAATAGAAGCAAATAATGCAAGCAGAGGGATTGGGAGGGAAGACGAAGCTGTAGGCAGCTTTTCAAGGAGACCCCTGCAATGCTGCAGAGCCTACTCAGTTCTCAATGTGCATACTTTACTACACTCCTAATCTGTTCTCTCAGCTCACTGGCGGTGAAGTTTCCATTCCACTTATTTTTTCTTCATCAGACGGACATACAGCGAGGGAAAAAAGTATTTGATCCTCTGCTGATTTTGTACGTTTGCCCACTGAAAGAAATGATCAGTCTATAATGTTAATGGTAGGTTTATTTGAACAGTGAGAGACAGAATAACAACAAAAAAATCCAGAAAAACGCATGTCAAAAATGTTATAAATTGATTTGCATTTTAATGAGAGAAATAAGTATTTGACCCCTCTACAAAACATGACTTAGTACTTGGTGGAAAAACCCTTGTTGGCAATCACAGAGGTCAGACGTTTCTTGTAGTTGGCCACCAGGTTTGCACACATCTCAGGAGGGATTTTGTCCCACTCCTCTTTGCAGATCTTCTCCAAGTCATTAAGGTTTCGAGGCTGACGTTTGGCAACTCGAACCTTCAGCTCCCTCCACAGATTTTCTATGGGATTAAGGTCTGGAGACTGGCTAGGCCACTCCAGGACCTTAATGTGCTTCTTCTTGAGCCACTCCTTTGTTGCCTTGGCCGTGTGTTTTGGGTCATTGTCATGCTGGAATACCCATCCACGACGCATTTTCAATGCCCTGGCTGAGGGAAGGAGAATCCCACACAAGATTTGACGGTACATGGCCCTGTCCATCGTCCCTTTGATGCGGTGAAGTTGTCCTGTCCCCTTAGCAGAAAAACACCCCCAAAGCATAATGTTTCCACCTTCATGTTTGACGGTGGGGATGGTGTTCTTGGGGTCAAAGGCAGCATTCCTCCTCCTCCAAACACGGCGAGTTGAGTTGATGCCAAAGAGCTCCATTTTGGTCTCATCTGACCACAACACGTTCACCCAGTTCTCCTCTGAATCATTCAGATGTTCATTGGATAACTACAGATGGGCATGTATATGTGCTTTCTTGAGCAGGGGGACCTTGCGGGCGCCGCAGGATTTCACGGCGTAGTGTGTTACCAATTGTTTTCTTGGTGACTATGGTCCGAGCTGCCTTGAGATCATTGACAAGATCCTCCCGTGTAGTTCTGGGCTGATTCCTCACCGTTCTCATGATCATTGCAACTCCACGAGGTGAGATCTTGCATGGAGCCCCAGGCCGAGGGAGAAAAGACACCTGGGAGCCAGAAATCTTTCTGATTGAGAGGGGGTCAAATACTTATTTCCCTCATTAAAATTCAAATCAATTTATAACATTTTTGACATTTATTTTTCTGGATTTCTTTGTTGTTATTCTGTCTCTCACTGTTCAAATAAACCTACCATTAAAATTATAGACTGATCATTTCTTTGTCAGTGGGCAAACGTACAAAATCATCATGGGATCAAATACTTTTTTCCCTCACTGTAAATTATAAATAGGATGTTTGGGTTTGTGACTTTTCTATTGATAATTGCTGAGATCCCTGTGGGAAAGACAGAGTGTGTATTAAGACATGTATAAATATATCTTTGAAGAGGGCAGCTCTCTACTGTGGTTATACCACCACACTAACTTGAAGTGCATATTTTGTTACATAATAATAAGGTATATAGAACTTTATTTGAAAAGGGCAGCTCTCTACTGTCCCAAATGGCACCCCATAGCCTATATACACTAGGAAATAGGGTTTGGGAAGCATCCCATGCTAACATCCTACTCAGAATAAAGACCTTCTGCACTTCTGAGCATCGAGAAGCTTCAACCTCATGATGGACTGGATTTTTGATTTATTTAATCTTTAAATAGACATTTAAATGAAATTAGTAACTAGCAAAGAGTATCATCAGACACATTCTATATGTTGTTCAATTTGGTTTAAAATCTAATTTGAAGCTGGGGATCTTCTGGATTTGTGTATCACATGTAGGCAGAGTAGACCTCTGGTAGCTGAGCGCTATCCCCTTGTTGTGAGCAGCATTTAGACTTATGACATGCCCAGAGAGTCAGGGGTTATAGAACTAACTCATAGGCAGAATCCCAAATGGTACCCTATTCCCTAAATGGTGCACTACTTTTGACCAGAGCCCATGGGCCATGGTCAAAAGTAGTTAACTATATAGGGAATAGGGATGTAACCACAGAATAGATCAAATAAGACATTGGCACAGTGGAGTAGCTACATGTAATCACACTGCACATATCTGCATTCAGCACATTGACATGTTCTCCAACTGCGCATGGGGATACGACGGCTACATTAACCTTATTTTGCTGTCACAGTAAATATTGTGTGGTTAATGTAGGGAGGATATGGCCTGGTCTTGGCTCCATTCTCCACCTGCCTCACCGTCTCAGCTCTGATGGGATGAGCTGCTGCGGTGCACTGTGGGAAGGCTCTAATACCTGAAGGAGCTGTCAGTCACACAGTGAGCAGCCCAGGAGCCAACAACCACTGGATCAGGGAAGGTAAGTGGGCTTTTAGAGGGAGCCTGTGATTATCAGGATTCCTTTCTCCATGGATTACGTGGCGTGTTTCTCTCCTGTCCGACTCGCACAAGTAACTCGCACAAATGACAATCGTTCCTTGTCATTTTGGCAAGCCAAGATTGATCTGAAATTGTTTCTGTAGTGAGAAACAGGTAAGATTGGCATTCCTGATTTTTTTTCTTCAACATTAAGTAAAATGAAAATTGTATCTATAGAATTCAGATAATATCCAATAAATATAGTACCCAACATCTGATTTGTACCAAACTTTTTCCTACCAATGAGTAAGACATGAGGAATCCCCCACAAAATGGTAAATAGCCACCCACAGACCGCCCACACCAATCCAACCCCAACAACCAGTATAAAAACTCAGCAAAAAAAGAAACGTCCCTTTTTCAGGACCCTGTCTTTGTGAAAATACAAATAACTTCACATATCTTCATTGTAAAGGGTTTAAACACTGTTTCCCATGCTTGTTCAATGAACCATAAACAATTAATGAACATGCACCTGTTGAACGGTCGTTAAGACACTAACAGCTTACAGACAGTAGGCAATTAAGGTCACAGTTATGAAAACTTAGGACACTAAAGAGGCCTTTCTACTGACTCTGAAAAACACCAAAAGAAAGATGCCCAGGGTCCCTGCTCATCTGCGTGAATGTGCCTTAGGTATGCTGCAAGGAGGCATGAGGACTGCAGATGTGGCCAGGGCAATAAATTGCAATGTCTGTACTGTGAGACGCCTAAGACAGCGCTACAGGGAGACAGGACGGACAGCTGATCGTCCTCGCAGTGGCAGACCACGTGTAACAACACCTGCAAAGGATCGGTACATCTAAACATCACACCTGCGGGACAGGTACAGGATGGCAACACCAGGAACGCACAATCCCTCCATCAGTGCTCAGACTGTCCGCAATAGGCTGAGAGAGGCTGGACTGAGGGCTTGTAGGCCTGTTGTAAGGCAGGTCCTCACCAGACATCATCGGCAACAATGTCGCCTATGGGCACAAACCCACCGTTGCTGGACCAGACAGGACTGGCAAAAAGTGTTCTTCACTGACGAGTCGCGGTTTTGTCTCACCAGGGGTGATGGTCGGATTCGCGTTTATAGTCAAAGGAATGAGCGTTACACCGAGGCCTGTACTCTGGAGCGGGATTGATTTGGAGGTGGAGGGTCCGTCATGGTCTGGGGCGGTGTGTCACAGCATCATCGGACTGAGCTTGTTGTCATTGCAGGCAATCTCAACACTGTGCGTTACAGGGAAGACATCCTCCTCCCTCATGTGGTACCCTTCCTGCAGGCTCATCCTGACATGACAATGCCACCAGCCATACTGCTCGTTCTGTGCTTGATTTCCTGCAAGACAGGAATGTCAGTGTTCTGCCATGGCCAGCGAAGAGCCCGGATCTCAATCCCATTGAGCACATCTGGGACCTGTTGGATCGGAGTGTGAGGGCTAGGGCCATTCCCCCCAGAAATGTCCGGGAACTTGCAGGTGCCTTGGTGGAAGAGTGGGGTAACATCTCACTGCAAGAACTGGCAAATCTAGTGCAGTCTATGAGGAGGAGATGCACTGCAGTACTTAATGCAGCTGGATACTGTTACTTTTGATTTTGACCCCCCCTTTGTTCAGGGACACATTATTCAATTTTTGTTACTCACATGTCTGTGGAACTTGTTCAGTTTATGTCTCAGTTGTTGAATCTTGTTATGTTCATACAAATATTTACACATGTTAAGTTTGCTGAAAATAAACGCAGTTGACAGTGAGAGGACGTTAATTTTTTTTGCTGAGTTTAGTATAAATTCGCTATGTTTAACAAGTAGTATGAAGCTGCGGCTTGGAGTATTGCTTCTCCATACTATGTAATGTATTCCCTGTGAATCTGGTGATGTGTTTTTCCCCTGTTCAGAGAAATTTGTCGCTTGCATTATTTACCCTAAAGTAGTGCGAAAATACCAGGTTTTGATCACTAGATGCTGCTGTTCCTGCTATACCGCCATACTCATCCATTGTGCTGGTCTCTTGTGTTTATTAAATAGATCACAACATTTCCTTTACAACTTTGGGTAGAAAACCAATTAGGGCTGTCCCCACCCAAAATAATATATTGGTCAACAGAGAGTATTAAGACTAAACAGGACGCACTCTTAGGCCTACAGCTTGATGGAGGTTACACAAGGCTTCTATACAAAGCCTACTAATGATAACAACATTACATATTATTTTAATGATAATCATAATAATAATTGTAATAAAAACAATAAGAAGGAGATTTTAAAAAAGGAGGTTATAGGCGTCGAGAGCTGCGTGCATATTATGTGTGACAAACAGGTGCTGTTAGGTTACAATATTATTTTTCTGCCTATTTGGAACAGTGTTAACACTAAATAAAGTAATACTAGTCTGTTCTAACGGGGAAAAAAGTAAAGCCTTTATTACAGCATAGCAAAGATTGCACTTGAAGAAACGTTCAAAGTTCTTGATATTTTCTGGATTGACTGACCTTCATGTCTTAAAGTAATGATGGACTGTCGTTTCTCTTTGCTTATTTGAGCTGTTCTTGCCATAATATGGACTTGGTCTTTTACCAAATAGGGCTATCTTCTGTATACCCCCCCCCCCCCCCCTCCCCCCTTGTCACAACACAACTGATTGGCTAAAACACATTAAGAAGGAAAGAAATTCCACAAATTAACTATTAAGAAGGCACACCTGCTAATTGAAATACATTCCAGGTGACTACCTCATGAAGCTGGTTGAGAGAATGCCAAGAGTGTGCAAAGCTGTCATCAAGGCAAAGGGTGGCTATTTGAAGAATCTCAAATATAAAATATATTTTGATTTGATTAACACTTTTTTGGTTACTACATGATTCCATATGTGTTTTTATTATTCTACAATGTAAAAAATAGTAAAAATAAAGAAAAACCTTTGAATGAGTAGGCATGTCCAAACTTTTGACTGGTACTGTACATACACAACATGAGCAAATGTATGTGGACAGCTGCTCGTCAAACATCTCATTACAAAATCATTGACATTAATATGTAGTTGGTCCCCCCTTTGCTGCTATGACAGCCTCCACTCTTCTGGGAAGGCTTTCCACTAGATGTTGGAACATTGCTGTGGGGACTTGCTTCCATTTAGCCACAAGAGCATTAGTGAGGTCGGGTGCTGATGTTGGAAGATTAGGCCTGGCTCGTAGTCGGCGTTCCAATTCATCCCAAAGGTGTTCGATGGGGTTGAGGTCAGGGCTCTGTAAAGCCAATCAAGTTCTTCCACACCGATCTCAACAAACCATTTGTGTATGGACCTCGCTTTATGCACGGGGGCATTGTCATGCTGAAACAGGAAAGGGCCTTCCCCAAACTTTTGCCACAAAGTTGCACAGAATCGTCTAGAATGTCATTGTGTGCTGTAGGGCCTCCTGTAGCTCAGTTGGTAGAGCATGGCGCATGCAACGCCAGGGTTGTTGGTTCGATTCCCACGTGGGGAATGTATGCACTCACTAACTGTAAGTCGCTCTGGATAAGAGCGTCTGCTAAATGACTAAAATCTAAAATGAAATGTAGCGTTAAGACTCCCCTTCACTGGAACTAAGGGGCCTAGCCCGAACCATGAAAAACAGCCCCTGTCCATTATTCCTCCTCCACCAAACTTTACAGTTGGCACTATGGATAGGGGCACTATGCATTGGGGCAAGTAGCGTTCTCCTGGCATCCACCAAACCCAGATTTGTCCGTTGGACTGCCAGATGGTGATGCGTGATTCATCACTCCAGAGAAAGCGTTTCCACTGCTCCAGAGTCCAATGTCGGCGAGCTTTACACCACTCCAGCAGATGCTTGGCATTGCGCATGGTGATCTTAGGCTTGTGTGCAGCTGCTTGGCCATGGAAACCCATTTCATGAAGCTCCCGACGAACAGTTATTGTGCTGATGTTTCTTCCAGAGGCAGTTTGGAACTCGGTAGTGAATGTTGCAACTGAGGACAGACGATTTTTATGCGGTCCCGTTCTGTGAGCTTGTGTGGCCTATCACTTTGCGGCTGAGCAGTTGTTGCTCCGAGACATTGCCACTTCACAATAACAGCACTTACAGTTGACCGGGGCAGCTCAAGCTGGGCAGATATTTGACGAACTGACTTGTTGGAAAGGTGGCATCCTATGACGGTGCCACGTTGAAAGTCACTGAGCTCTTCAGTAAGGCCATTCTACTGCCAATGTTTGTCTATGGAGATTGCATGGCTGTGTGATCGATTGTATATACCTGTAAGGTGCCAAATCCACTAATTTGAAGGGGTGTCCACATACTTTTGTATATATAGTTTATGTACCTCAATTTCCTCGTTCCCCTGCACATCAACTCAGTACTGGTACCCAGTGCATTTGCCAAGTTATCTTTGTTTATTTATTATTATTATTATTATTATTATTATTATTATGTGTTTTACTTTTCGATTATTTCTCCATTTTCTTTCTATCTGCATTGTTGAGAAGGGCCCGTAAGTAAGCATTTCACTGTTAGTCTACACCTGTTGTTTACAAAGCTTGTGACAAATAACATTTTATTTGATTATAGTGTTTTGCAATTGTAATCGTATTGGGTTGCGTGGATTTAATGGTAAATGCCAATATATACAGTGCTTTCAGAAATAATTCACACTCCTTAACGTTTTCCACATTTTGTTGTGTTACAAAGTGGGATTAACATTGATTTGTCATTTTCTGTCAACAATCTCCACAAAATACTCTGTAATGTCAACATTTAAAAAAAGGGAAAAAATAGTTAGCATTTAACACTAATATATCTTGATTAGATAAGTCTTCAACCCCCTGAGTCAATACATGTTAGAATCACCTTTGGCAGTGATTACAGCTGTGAGTCTTTCTGGGTAATTCTCTAAGAGCTTTGAACACCTGGATTGCACAATATTTGCCCATTATTCTTTAAAGAATTCTTCAAGCTCTGCCAAGTTGGTTGTTGATCATTCAGATTAGACAGCCATTTTCAAGTATTGCCATAGATTTTCAAGCCAATTTAAATCAAAACTGTACTAGGCCATTCATGATTATTCAATGTCGTCTTGGTAAGCAATCCAGTGTATATTTGGTCTTGTGTTTTAGGCCTTGTGTTGTCCTGCTGAAAGGTACATTTGTCTATCTTTGTCTGTAGATGCTAAATCCATTGTGTAATTGAAACTAAGTATAACGAACACTAATTGAAATGATTGGAGCGCTCAAGAAAGGCAAAGTCAACAAGTGAAGGAAGGCTATAATCGGTAACATCAGTAACAAACTATTGGGTTAAAGTGGTTTTCAGTTATTGCAGAAGATAATCTGTTCTCAGTGATTTACTGGTAACTAAATTAAATGTTTCCATCTAAAAGCACAATTTTAATGGGTGGTAATTTAAGAGGATAAGAGACTAACAGGAAACTCTACAACACTGACACAATGCATGCTTATCTACCTCCAGAGGTACTCAGCCAAATCCAATCACGTCTAGAACGCAATAGCCTAATACGGACATGGCGTGATACTGGAAATTAGGCTATTGAATCTAACACATATACACCTGACTGGAACCATCCAATCTCTCTGAATGGCGGCACAATCCAATCAGTGACCAGATGCGTTTTAATAATACAGTGACGGAAAAAAGTATTTGATCCCCTGCTGATTTTGTACGTTTGCCCACTGACAAAGAAATGATCAGTCTATAATGTTAATGGTAGGTTTATTTGAACAGTGAGAGACAGAATAACAACAAAAAAATCCAGAAAAACGCATGTCAAAAATGTTATAAATTGATTTGCATTTTAATGAGAGAAATAAGTATTTGACCCCTCTACAAAACATGACTTAGTACTTGGTGGAAAAACCCTTGTTGGCAATCACAGAGGTCAGACGTTTCTTGTAGTTGGCCACCAGGTTTGCACACATCTCAGGAGGGATTTTGTCCCACTCCTCTTTGCAGATCTTCTCCAAGTCATTAAGGTTTCGAGGCTGACGTTTGGCAACTCGAACCTTCAGCTCCCTCCACAGATTTTCTATGGGATTAAGGTCTGGAGACTGGCTAGGCCACTCCAGGACCTTAATGTGCTTCTTCTTGAGCCACTCCTTTGTTGCCTTGGCCGTGTGTTTTGGGTCATTGTCATGCTGGAATACCCATCCACGACGCATTTTCAATGCCCTGGCTGAGGGAAGGAGAATCCCACACAAGATTTGACGGTACATGGCCCTGTCCATCGTCCCTTTGATGCGGTGAAGTTGTCCTGTCCCCTTAGCAGAAAAACACCCCCAAAGCATAATGTTTCCACCTTCATGTTTGACGGTGGGGATGGTGTTCTTGGGGTCAAAGGCAGCATTCCTCCTCCTCCAAACACGGCGAGTTGAGTTGATGCCAAAGAGCTCCATTTTGGTCTCATCTGACCACAACACGTTCACCCAGTTCTCCTCTGAATCATTCAGATGTTCATTGGATAACTACAGATGGGCATGTATATGTGCTTTCTTGAGCAGGGGGACCTTGCGGGCGCCGCAGGATTTCACGGCGTAGTGTGTTACCAATTGTTTTCTTGGTGACTATGGTCCGAGCTGCCTTGAGATCATTGACAAGATCCTCCCGTGTAGTTCTGGGCTGATTCCTCACCGTTCTCATGATCATTGCAACTCCACGAGGTGAGATCTTGCATGGAGCCCCAGGCCGAGGGAGAAAAGACACCTGGGAGCCAGAAATCTTTCTGATTGAGAGGGGGTCAAATACTTATTTCCCTCATTAAAATTCAAATCAATTTATAACATTTTTGACATTTATTTTTCTGGATTTCTTTGTTGTTATTCTGTCTCTCACTGTTCAAATAAACCTACCATTAAAATTATAGACTGATCATTTCTTTGTCAGTGGGCAAACGTACAAAATCATCATGGGATCAAATACTTTTTTCCCTCACTGTAAATTATAAATAGGATGTTTGGGTTTGTGACTTTTCTATTGATAATTGCTGAGATCCCTGTGGGAAAGACAGAGTGTGTATTAAGACATGTATAAATATATCTTTGAAGAGGGCAGCTCTCTACTGTGGTTATACCACCACACTAACTTGAAGTGCATATTTTGTTACATAATAATAAGGTATATAGAACTTTATTTGAAAAGGGCAGCTCTCTACTGTCCCAAATGGCACCCCATAGCCTATATACACTAGGAAATAGGGTTTGGGAAGCATCCCATGCTAACATCCTACTCAGAATAAAGACCTTCTGCACTTCTGAGCATCGAGAAGCTTCAACCTCATGATGGACTGGATTTTTGATTTATTTAATCTTTAAATAGACATTTAAATGAAATTAGTAACTAGCAAAGAGTATCATCAGACACATTCTATATGTTGTTCAATTTGGTTTAAAATCTAATTTGAAGCTGGGGATCTTCTGGATTTGTGTATCACATGTAGGCAGAGTAGACCTCTGGTAGCTGAGCGCTATCCCCTTGTTGTGAGCAGCATTTAGACTTATGACATGCCCAGAGAGTCAGGGGTTATAGAACTAACTCATAGGCAGAATCCCAAATGGTACCCTATTCCCTAAATGGTGCACTACTTTTGACCAGAGCCCATGGGCCATGGTCAAAAGTAGTTAACTATATAGGGAATAGGGATGTAACCACAGAATAGATCAAATAAGACATTGGCACAGTGGAGTAGCTACATGTAATCACACTGCACATATCTGCATTCAGCACATTGACATGTTCTCCAACTGCGCATGGGGATACGACGGCTACATTAACCTTATTTTGCTGTCACAGTAAATATTGTGTGGTTAATGTAGGGAGGATATGGCCTGGTCTTGGCTCCATTCTCCACCTGCCTCACCGTCTCAGCTCTGATGGGATGAGCTGCTGCGGTGCACTGTGGGAAGGCTCTAATACCTGAAGGAGCTGTCAGTCACACAGTGAGCAGCCCAGGAGCCAACAACCACTGGATCAGGGAAGGTAAGTGGGCTTTTAGAGGGAGCCTGTGATTATCAGGATTCCTTTCTCCATGGATTACGTGGCGTGTTTCTCTCCTGTCCGACTCGCACAAGTAACTCGCACAAATGACAATCGTTCCTTGTCATTTTGGCAAGCCAAGATTGATCTGAAATTGTTTCTGTAGTGAGAAACAGGTAAGATTGGCATTCCTGATTTTTTTTCTTCAACATTAAGTAAAATGAAAATTGTATCTATAGAATTCAGATAATATCCAATAAATATAGTACCCAACATCTGATTTGTACCAAACTTTTTCCTACCAATGAGTAAGACATGAGGAATCCCCCACAAAATGGTAAATAGCCACCCACAGACCGCCCACACCAATCCAACCCCAACAACCAGTATAAAAACTCAGCAAAAAAAGAAACGTCCCTTTTTCAGGACCCTGTCTTTGTGAAAATACAAATAACTTCACATATCTTCATTGTAAAGGGTTTAAACACTGTTTCCCATGCTTGTTCAATGAACCATAAACAATTAATGAACATGCACCTGTTGAACGGTCGTTAAGACACTAACAGCTTACAGACAGTAGGCAATTAAGGTCACAGTTATGAAAACTTAGGACACTAAAGAGGCCTTTCTACTGACTCTGAAAAACACCAAAAGAAAGATGCCCAGGGTCCCTGCTCATCTGCGTGAATGTGCCTTAGGTATGCTGCAAGGAGGCATGAGGACTGCAGATGTGGCCAGGGCAATAAATTGCAATGTCTGTACTGTGAGACGCCTAAGACAGCGCTACAGGGAGACAGGACGGACAGCTGATCGTCCTCGCAGTGGCAGACCACGTGTAACAACACCTGCAAAGGATCGGTACATCTAAACATCACACCTGCGGGACAGGTACAGGATGGCAACACCAGGAACGCACAATCCCTCCATCAGTGCTCAGACTGTCCGCAATAGGCTGAGAGAGGCTGGACTGAGGGCTTGTAGGCCTGTTGTAAGGCAGGTCCTCACCAGACATCATCGGCAACAATGTCGCCTATGGGCACAAACCCACCGTTGCTGGACCAGACAGGACTGGCAAAAAGTGTTCTTCACTGACGAGTCGCGGTTTTGTCTCACCAGGGGTGATGGTCGGATTCGCGTTTATAGTCAAAGGAATGAGCGTTACACCGAGGCCTGTACTCTGGAGCGGGATTGATTTGGAGGTGGAGGGTCCGTCATGGTCTGGGGCGGTGTGTCACAGCATCATCGGACTGAGCTTGTTGTCATTGCAGGCAATCTCAACACTGTGCGTTACAGGGAAGACATCCTCCTCCCTCATGTGGTACCCTTCCTGCAGGCTCATCCTGACATGACAATGCCACCAGCCATACTGCTCGTTCTGTGCTTGATTTCCTGCAAGACAGGAATGTCAGTGTTCTGCCATGGCCAGCGAAGAGCCCGGATCTCAATCCCATTGAGCACATCTGGGACCTGTTGGATCGGAGTGTGAGGGCTAGGGCCATTCCCCCCAGAAATGTCCGGGAACTTGCAGGTGCCTTGGTGGAAGAGTGGGGTAACATCTCACTGCAAGAACTGGCAAATCTAGTGCAGTCTATGAGGAGGAGATGCACTGCAGTACTTAATGCAGCTGGATACTGTTACTTTTGATTTTGACCCCCCCTTTGTTCAGGGACACATTATTCAATTTTTGTTACTCACATGTCTGTGGAACTTGTTCAGTTTATGTCTCAGTTGTTGAATCTTGTTATGTTCATACAAATATTTACACATGTTAAGTTTGCTGAAAATAAACGCAGTTGACAGTGAGAGGACGTTAATTTTTTTTGCTGAGTTTAGTATAAATTCGCTATGTTTAACAAGTAGTATGAAGCTGCGGCTTGGAGTATTGCTTCTCCATACTATGTAATGTATTCCCTGTGAATCTGGTGATGTGTTTTTCCCCTGTTCAGAGAAATTTGTCGCTTGCATTATTTACCCTAAAGTAGTGCGAAAATACCAGGTTTTGATCACTAGATGCTGCTGTTCCTGCTATACCGCCATACTCATCCATTGTGCTGGTCTCTTGTGTTTATTAAATAGATCACAACATTTCCTTTACAACTTTGGGTAGAAAACCAATTAGGGCTGTCCCCACCCAAAATAATATATTGGTCAACAGAGAGTATTAAGACTAAACAGGACGCACTCTTAGGCCTACAGCTTGATGGAGGTTACACAAGGCTTCTATACAAAGCCTACTAATGATAACAACATTACATATTATTTTAATGATAATCATAATAATAATTGTAATAAAAACAATAAGAAGGAGATTTTAAAAAAGGAGGTTATAGGCGTCGAGAGCTGCGTGCATATTATGTGTGACAAACAGGTGCTGTTAGGTTACAATATTATTTTTCTGCCTATTTGGAACAGTGTTAACACTAAATAAAGTAATACTAGTCTGTTCTAACGGGGAAAAAAGTAAAGCCTTTATTACAGCATAGCAAAGATTGCACTTGAAGAAACGTT
Source organism: Coregonus lavaretus (assembly GCF_964263955.1). Taxonomy (NCBI): domain Eukaryota; kingdom Metazoa; phylum Chordata; class Actinopteri; order Salmoniformes; family Salmonidae; genus Coregonus; species Coregonus lavaretus. The sequence goes on along the minus strand of NC_140008.1, from coordinate 33,911,240 downwards.
CAAAGTTCTTGATATTTTCTGGATTGACTGACCTTCATGTCTTAAAGTAATGATGGACTGTCGTTTCTCTTTGCTTATTTGAGCTGTTCTTGCCATAATATGGACTTGGTCTTTTACCAAATAGGGCTATCTTCTGTATACCCCCCCCCCCCCCCCCTCCCCCCTTGTCACAACACAACTGATTGGCTAAAACACATTAAGAAGGAAAGAAATTCCACAAATTAACTATTAAGAAGGCACACCTGCTAATTGAAATACATTCCAGGTGACTACCTCATGAAGCTGGTTGAGAGAATGCCAAGAGTGTGCAAAGCTGTCATCAAGGCAAAGGGTGGCTATTTGAAGAATCTCAAATATAAAATATATTTTGATTTGATTAACACTTTTTTGGTTACTACATGATTCCATATGTGTTTTTATTATTCTACAATGTAAAAAATAGTAAAAATAAAGAAAAACCTTTGAATGAGTAGGCATGTCCAAACTTTTGACTGGTACTGTACATACACAACATGAGCAAATGTATGTGGACAGCTGCTCGTCAAACATCTCATTACAAAATCATTGACATTAATATGTAGTTGGTCCCCCCTTTGCTGCTATGACAGCCTCCACTCTTCTGGGAAGGCTTTCCACTAGATGTTGGAACATTGCTGTGGGGACTTGCTTCCATTTAGCCACAAGAGCATTAGTGAGGTCGGGTGCTGATGTTGGAAGATTAGGCCTGGCTCGTAGTCGGCGTTCCAATTCATCCCAAAGGTGTTCGATGGGGTTGAGGTCAGGGCTCTGTAAAGCCAATCAAGTTCTTCCACACCGATCTCAACAAACCATTTGTGTATGGACCTCGCTTTATGCACGGGGGCATTGTCATGCTGAAACAGGAAAGGGCCTTCCCCAAACTTTTGCCACAAAGTTGCACAGAATCGTCTAGAATGTCATTGTGTGCTGTAGGGCCTCCTGTAGCTCAGTTGGTAGAGCATGGCGCATGCAACGCCAGGGTTGTTGGTTCGATTCCCACGTGGGGAATGTATGCACTCACTAACTGTAAGTCGCTCTGGATAAGAGCGTCTGCTAAATGACTAAAATCTAAAATGAAATGTAGCGTTAAGACTCCCCTTCACTGGAACTAAGGGGCCTAGCCCGAACCATGAAAAACAGCCCCTGTCCATTATTCCTCCTCCACCAAACTTTACAGTTGGCACTATGGATAGGGGCACTATGCATTGGGGCAAGTAGCGTTCTCCTGGCATCCACCAAACCCAGATTTGTCCGTTGGACTGCCAGATGGTGATGCGTGATTCATCACTCCAGAGAAAGCGTTTCCACTGCTCCAGAGTCCAATGTCGGCGAGCTTTACACCACTCCAGCAGATGCTTGGCATTGCGCATGGTGATCTTAGGCTTGTGTGCAGCTGCTTGGCCATGGAAACCCATTTCATGAAGCTCCCGACGAACAGTTATTGTGCTGATGTTTCTTCCAGAGGCAGTTTGGAACTCGGTAGTGAATGTTGCAACTGAGGACAGACGATTTTTATGCGGTCCCGTTCTGTGAGCTTGTGTGGCCTATCACTTTGCGGCTGAGCAGTTGTTGCTCCGAGACATTGCCACTTCACAATAACAGCACTTACAGTTGACCGGGGCAGCTCAAGCTGGGCAGATATTTGACGAACTGACTTGTTGGAAAGGTGGCATCCTATGACGGTGCCACGTTGAAAGTCACTGAGCTCTTCAGTAAGGCCATTCTACTGCCAATGTTTGTCTATGGAGATTGCATGGCTGTGTGATCGATTGTATATACCTGTAAGGTGCCAAATCCACTAATTTGAAGGGGTGTCCACATACTTTTGTATATATAGTTTATGTACCTCAATTTCCTCGTTCCCCTGCACATCAACTCAGTACTGGTACCCAGTGCATTTGCCAAGTTATCTTTGTTTATTTATTATTATTATTATTATTATTATTATTATTATTATGTGTTTTACTTTTCGATTATTTCTCCATTTTCTTTCTATCTGCATTGTTGAGAAGGGCCCGTAAGTAAGCATTTCACTGTTAGTCTACACCTGTTGTTTACAAAGCTTGTGACAAATAACATTTTATTTGATTATAGTGTTTTGCAATTGTAATCGTATTGGGTTGCGTGGATTTAATGGTAAATGCCAATATATACAGTGCTTTCAGAAATAATTCACACTCCTTAACGTTTTCCACATTTTGTTGTGTTACAAAGTGGGATTAACATTGATTTGTCATTTTCTGTCAACAATCTCCACAAAATACTCTGTAATGTCAACATTTAAAAAAAGGGAAAAAATAGTTAGCATTTAACACTAATATATCTTGATTAGATAAGTCTTCAACCCCCTGAGTCAATACATGTTAGAATCACCTTTGGCAGTGATTACAGCTGTGAGTCTTTCTGGGTAATTCTCTAAGAGCTTTGAACACCTGGATTGCACAATATTTGCCCATTATTCTTTAAAGAATTCTTCAAGCTCTGCCAAGTTGGTTGTTGATCATTCAGATTAGACAGCCATTTTCAAGTATTGCCATAGATTTTCAAGCCAATTTAAATCAAAACTGTACTAGGCCATTCATGATTATTCAATGTCGTCTTGGTAAGCAATCCAGTGTATATTTGGTCTTGTGTTTTAGGCCTTGTGTTGTCCTGCTGAAAGGTACATTTGTCTATCTTTGTCTGTAGATGCTAAATCCATTGTGTAATTGAAACTAAGTATAACGAACACTAATTGAAATGATTGGAGCGCTCAAGAAAGGCAAAGTCAACAAGTGAAGGAAGGCTATAATCGGTAACATCAGTAACAAACTATTGGGTTAAAGTGGTTTTCAGTTATTGCAGAAGATAATCTGTTCTCAGTGATTTACTGGTAACTAAATTAAATGTTTCCATCTAAAAGCACAATTTTAATGGGTGGTAATTTAAGAGGATAAGAGACTAACAGGAAACTCTACAACACTGACACAATGCATGCTTATCTACCTCCAGAGGTACTCAGCCAAATCCAATCACGTCTAGAACGCAATAGCCTAATACGGACATGGCGTGATACTGGAAATTAGGCTATTGAATCTAACACATATACACCTGACTGGAACCATCCAATCTCTCTGAATGGCGGCACAATCCAATCAGTGACCAGATGCGTTTTAATAATACAGTGACGGAAAAAAGTATTTGATCCCCTGCTGATTTTGTACGTTTGCCCACTGACAAAGAAATGATCAGTCTATAATGTTAATGGTAGGTTTATTTGAACAGTGAGAGACAGAATAACAACAACAAAAAATCCAGAAAAACGCATGTAGAAAATGTTATAAATTGATTTGCATTTTAATGAGGGAAATAAGTATTTGACCCCCTCTCAATCAGAAAGATTTCTGGCTCCCAGGTGTCTTTTATACAGGTAACGAGCTGAGATTAAGAGCACACTTAAAGGGAGTGCTCCTAATCTCAGTTTGTTACCTGTATAAAAAGACACCTGTCCACAGAAGCAATCAATCAATCAGATTCCAAACTCTCCACCATGGCCAAGACCAAAGAGCTCTCCAAGGATGTCAGGGACAAGATTGTAGACCTACACAAGGCTGGAATGGGCTACAAGACCATCGCCAAGCAGCTTGGTGAGAAGGTGACAACAGTTGGTGCGATTATTCGCAAATGGAAGAAACACAAAATAACTGTCAATCTCCCTCGGCCTGGGGCTCCATGCTAGATCTCACCTCGTGGAGTTGCAATGATCATGAGAACGGTGAGGAATCAGCCCAGAACTACACGGGAGGATCTTGTCAATGATCTCAAGGCAGCTGGGACCATAGTCACCAAGAAAACAGTTGGTAACACACTACGCCGTGAAGGACTGAAATCCTGCAGCGCCCGCAAGGTCCCCCTGCTCAAGAAAGCACATATACAGGCCCGTCTGAAGTTTGCCAATGAACATCTGAATGATTCAGAGGAGAACTGGGTGAAAGTGTTGTGGTCAGATGAGACCAAAATGGAGCTCTTTGGCATCAACTCAACTCGCCGTGTTTGAAGGAGGAGGAATGCTGCCTATGACCCCAAGAACACCATCCCCCACCATCAAACATAGAGGTGGAAACATTATGCTTTGGGGGTGTTTTTCTGCTAAGGGGACAGGACAACTTCACCGCATCAAAGGGACGATGGACGGGGCCATGTACCGTCAAATCTTGGATGAGAACCTCCTTCCCTCAGCCAGGGCATTGAAAATGGGTCGTGGATGGGTATTCCAGCATGACAATGACCCAAAACACACGGCCAAGGCAACAAAGGAGTGGCTCAAGAAGAAGCACATTAAGGTCCTGGAGTGGCCTAGCCAGTCTCCAGACATTAATCCCATAGAAAATCTGTGGAGGGACCTGAAGGTTCGAGTTGCCAAATGTCAGCCTCGAAACCTTAATGACTTGGAGAAGATCTGCAAAGAGGAGTGGGACAAAATCCATCCTGAGATGTGTGCAAACCTGGTGGCCGACAACAAGAAACGTCTCACCTCTGTGATTGCCAACAAGGGTTTTGCCACCAAGTAATCAATCAAGTCATGTTTTGCAGAGGGGTCAAATACTTATTTCCCTCATTAAAATGCATATCAATGTATAACATTTTTGAAGTGTGTTTTTCTGGATTTTGTTGTTGTTATTCTGTCTCTCACTGTTCAAATAAACCTACCATTTAAATGATAGACTGATCATGTCTTTGTCAGTGGGCAAACGTACAAAATCAGCAGGGGATCAAATACTTTTTTCCCTCAATGTAGGTGTAGATGGCTCTATAATAATTATGCCTCTTGCTGTATGTGTACAGTAGGGTGTCGAGGGGTGTTTGAGATATTTCCTAAACAGAAAGAGCAGCAAACAGATGCTGTCAAATCAACACAGCAGCTAAGCAACATTCCTCCTACTTCTAAAGCCTTAAGCTAATAGAGGCGATACAAACAAGACCTGAGAAAGACATGTTTCATCAAACGTCACTGCACATCTGAGTGAGTCAGCGAGGGAGGAGGGTTTGTGTGTAAACAGGAAAGCAAGGTCAGGGTCTATCATTGAAAAGTAATGAGGAAAATCGGGTATTGGAACTTCAGCTTATTTCCTAAATTGACTTAATGGAAATGGAATGGATCCCGACCCTGCAGGAAAGATATGGCCAATATGAACTATGGCAGAGTGGGGTTCAGTTGTGTTGGTGTACACAGTGAGGTGAGGTGGTGTGGTCTGTAGTGGAGTGAGGTACAGTGTGTTCTTTACCAGCTGTGGGTCGATCTCCCCGACAGATTGACTCTGCACGGCATTGAGGAGCTCCTCCAATTCGCTGAAGGAAAGTTTGCTCAGCTTGAGCTTGTCCATTGCCAGGTGATGGTGTTCACCATGGAACAGTCTCCTCCACAGATTATCCCTGCGACAGTGGCCCATGGCCTGCTCCACGCTCGCCTGGATCTGCCTCCGCGCACAGCCCACCTGGATGGATGATTTAGTCAATTTATTCGACTAATTTAAAATACATTGCCTATAACCTCATGTATATGCCATAGCAGCAATAACTACTACATAAATATATTGGTACACGGATTTATTTAGTTATACTAACATAGTAACATATTCCTTTTGTATAGAAATGAACCTAGTATGAAATAGTAACCTACAGTTGCCTCATCCACGTGAGTACAACAATACACACATTAACTAGTTCAAGATTAAAACCACAATTAAGTTATAGCGGTCCTGGAGAACCCTACCTCCTGATTGAGTAGGGGGAACAGAGGAGAGGGGTAGAGGAGTCCCTGGGCCCCAGACCCAGACCTCCGGGGGCCAGTCAGGGGGTAGAACTCGTTCCCATCGCTGGGGATAGAGATGGCCGTGTCTGGGGCTGAGGTTGCAGTGGGGGTCTCCTCCCAGAGGTCTGGATCAGGGTCCCGTGCCCCGCCCGGTTCTGTCCCTCTCTCAAGAGGAACCCTTCCTCCCAGGTCGCGGGCCTCACGGTGTATCTGGGGAAGCTTTTTGAAGCGCCGCATGTCAGCAGTCAGCCGGGGGAACAGCTCTCGCTGACTGGTCATGATCACGTAGTAACGCAGCCTGAAACATTAACACACACATGGTCACATCCCACACACACTGTCAATGTCAAAGCAGTGCAATAAACTTCATACATACATAGAGATATTGGTACAGTACACTGTTTCATATTGTGTAACCTACTGTATAGAATACTAACCTACTGTTTTCAATAGCAACCTACTGTATGAAATTATAACCTTCCCCAATTTCCAAAATAAACAATTTCCCACAGGATTTCAGAGGATTGAAGAAAGGGAAAGGGGGATACCTAGTCAGTTGCACAACTGAATGTATTCAACCAAAACGTGTCTTCCTCATTTAACCCATACCCTCCGAACCAGAGGTCTTAATCGACGTCCGCGTCATCGGCACCCGTTGTTGGGGGTTAACTGCCTTGCTCAAGGACAAAAGAGAGCAACATGGTTTTTACCACATGTATACCCTGGACTAACCCATCTGACTAGGTGTAATTACTTCCCCCATCCATTGTGTGATATTTATACAGGTGGGTCTAATCATGGACGCTGATTGGTTAAAACCGCATTCCAGCACGTGTCTATTCCACAAGTTACCACCAGCTAAATCTATGATGCTAAAATGGCTATTTACTCTGTTCCATCTGACTTTGCAATCCACTGTCTCATCAGCTCAGCCAAGCAATATATATACTAGATCTACACTGGACCTCAGCAGATGTCGCTCTCCCTCCGACTGCTCCTCAAACGGAGCGGCATTGTGACACACCAGCAGGGACACGTCAAAATCGTCATGGTGACGCAGGCCTTCCAGGTCCTTGTAAGAGCCAGAGCTAGAGGAGAAGAATAGGTCATGAATAATGTATATTTTAGAGTCACGGAGGTGTGTGTGTGTGTGTCCATAAACTACCTGTTCCACAGCGCCACCAGAGCATACTCATGCAGGTCAGAGCTGGGTGGCGCTCCCTTCTTGCCTTCGCTGGTCATTGCAACCTTGGACATGCGAAGGGGCTTCATGCCGTAGGTGCCAGCGTGGTCAGTGATGTAGTTATACAGCTGGTGGGCTGTGATCATCCCCGTAGAGATAGAGAAACTCCCTGACAGACAGACAGGTAGAAGCATGAGCTCACTGACAGGACATAAGCCTAGATTCAACCCAACACAGATTAGTAACCTGCGCACAGCGATAGACTTTCAAAGGCAATTTCCCCGATGTCCACAGAGATCATGCTCACTGTTAGGCTCAGGGTCAAGCAGAAATCACATGAGAAAGTCAATCGCAAGCACAGGTGGTTAATCTGTGTTGGTTTTAATTCTGGCCTTAGTCTTAAACATGTTCCTACTGCTGGGACTAATTTCAGTAACAACATCAGGGTCTAGTTGTTTAGGTGGGCTGGGTCAGACTCACCCTGGAAGACGTGATTGCGTCCGAACTTGGGGATGTCAGGGTGATGAGCTATGAAGTCCTCCAGGAAGCCAGTGAGCTGGTATCCCTGCCGCAGGGTCATGTGACAGCCCACCAGGTACTGGTGCACCACCCGTAGGTGGAAGTCATAGCTGAACGAGTGCACGTGCATCAGGTCACGCACCTTATCACACTCCTCTGTGAACAGCATGGAGAGCTGGAGGAGAGAGAGGGAGGGGGTGACACAGTGTAGACACTCCCTACCAAGTTCTTTAAGGGCTGCAGGGATGGAATGGGATACATCACACACACACACACACACACACACACACAGTCGCACAAGCATAGACATGCACGCACGCACACACACACACCATGGAACCTACCAAACACCTTCTCCAGAGGAAGAAGATCCCCATGACCTACCCTACCCAGCATTCTTAGCATCCTCAGATCATGACCTTAAACCCCAAGCCTCTTTTCTCAAGTCCATCCATTCACAAAATCATTAGAATTCTCCTGGATTAATATCAAGGCAGTATTGGCAGTATCATATGCACAATTCAATGTTTTATAATAATGTTTCTGAAGTTAGGCCTAGCTCCTCTGTCTCTTGGCATTGCTATCTGTCTAGTGTCTAATAGTAATAGCAGTCCCATTAAACTCGTCTACATCGGTAGGAAATACGTCCCTGCTGTTTCAGCCATTCCACAGCCATTGTCTGTCTGTGTTGTATCTATCCAATTTGTGGCAGCATGCACTTAAATTGCTTATGCTGCAACGCTACTCCCACCCCTCCTTTGTGAGAGCCTTTTATAAGCAACTGTGATATCAATCAACTTCACAATTATATCTTATTTAATTAAATCCAACATCAAAGCGGAGGCTTACAAAAGCATTAATGGCTAAATGCAAATGTTTGCGGTGAGAGGCTGGTGCATGCAGTAATTACTACACATTAACAGGAGCTAGGGTTCCAGGAGGGGTGTTCGGAAGGGGAAGGGGGGTAAATGCTATTACTGCTGCTGCTTTCATCTTGACCGTTTGCCTGGAACAAATGCAAATAGGTCTTATCTAATCCAAGAGTTAGGGGGGGGGAAACACTCACATTCAATGTCAGCACTAGTCTAGAGGCATACAGTACATTACACATCAAGAAACATTTATTTCTCTCTCCTTTTAAGTAAACGTAACAGTTGAACCTTTCACCACCTCTCTGATGAACTGAACATTTTGTACCTGACTTTGCCATCTTATTTGTGCTAGGGCAGACACCTTCAATAAAATAAATAAAATAACATTTCTGTACAGACTGTAGAAGAGATTGAAGGCTAGAACTGGTAGTGTAATGTCAGAAGTCGGAACATTATGGTACAGAGCAGTTTAGTAGGTAAATGGTTATGTTGGTCAGTGTTCCCCATTGGAGCTGGAGAGATCTGGAGCCTCTGACCCCTGAGTCCATAGGGCAGCGGAAGCTATTAGGAGTACAAACTTCCCTTTAGCAGTGAAACCACAGGGACACAATATAATACTATTTAATTTTGTGAGCGGAACAACACATTTATTAGGGACCTTTTAGCAACAACACTGAATTAATTGCTCAGTCATTTCTTGCATTAATTGCTCAGGCGTTCATATCTAAAAACTATTTTGGGTATACCTTTGAAACTTGCCTGTATCTTTAACTTAGTGTTTATGTTAAACCCCTTTCAAACTGTGCTAGCAAAGAGGTGGTGAAACACATATAACTTAGTAAAAAAGTCAATTATCGATACAGTGCCTTGCAAAATTATTCATCCCACTTGGCGTTTTTCCTATTTTGTTGCATTACAACCTGTAATTGAAATTGATTTTTATAATAATCCAAATTGGTGAAGTGAAAAAAATTATAACGGAAAAGTGGTGCGTGCATATGTATTCACCCCCTTTGCTATGAAGCCCCTAAATAAGATCTGGTGCAACCAATTACCTTCAGAAGTCACATAATTAGTTAAATAAAGTCCACCTGTGTGCAATCTAAGTGTCACATGATCTGTCACATGATCTCAGTATATTTACAGTGGGGAAAAAAAGTATTTAGTCAGCCACCAATTGTGCAAGTTCTACCACTTAAAAAGATGAGAGGCCTGTAATTTTCATCATATGTACACGTCAACTATGACAGACAAAATGAGAAAAAAAAATCCTGAAAATCACATTGTAGGATTTTTAATGAATTTATTTGCAAATTATGGTGGAAAATAAACAAAAGTTTCTCAATACTTTGTTATATACCCTTTGTTGGCAATGACACAGGTCAAACATTTTCTGTAAGTCTTCACAAGGTTTTCACACACTGTTGCTGGTATTTTGGCCCATTCCTCCATTCAGATCTCCTCTAGAGCAGTGATGTTTTGGGGCTGTCGCTGGGCAACACGGACTTTCAACTCCCTCCAAAGATTTTCTATGGGGTTGAGATCTGGAGACTGGCTAGGCCACTCCAGGACCTTGAAATGCTTCTTACGAAGCCACTCCTTCGTTGCCCGGGCGGTGTGTTTGGGATCATTGTCATGCTGAAAGACCCAGCCACGTTTCATCTTCAATGCCCTTGCTGATGGAAGGAGGTTTTCACTCAAAATCTCACGATACATGGCCCCATTCATTCTTTCCTTTACACGGATCAGTCGTCCTGGTCCCTTTGCAGAAAAACAGCCCCAAAGCATGATGTTTCCACCCCCATGCTTCACAGTAGGTATGGTGTTCTTTGGATGCAACTCAGCATTCTTTGTCCTCCAAACACGACGAGTTGAGTTTTTACCAAAAAGTTCTATTTTGGTTTCATCTGACCATATGACATTCTCCCAATCCTCTTCTGGATCATCCAAATGCACTCTAGCAAACTTCAGACGGGCCTGGACATGTACTGGCTTAAGCAGGGGGACACGTCTGGCACTGCAGGATTTGAGTCCCTGGCGGCGTAGTGTGTTACTGATGGTAGGCTTTGTTACTTTGGTCCCAGCTCTCTGCAGGTCATTCACTAGGTCCCCCCTTGTGGTTCTGGGATTTTTGCTCACCGTTCTTGTGATCATTTTGACCCCACGGGGTGAGATCTTGCGTGGAGCCCCAGATCGAGGGAGATTATCAGTGGTCTTGTATGTCTTCCATTTCCTAATAATTGCTCCCACAGTTGATTTCTTCAAACCAAGCTGCTTACCTATTGCAGATTCAGTCTTCCCAGCCTGGTGCAGGTCTACAATTTTGTTTCTGGTGTCCTTTGACAGCTCTTTGGTCTTGGCCATAGTGGAGTTTGGAGTGTGACTGTTTGAGGTTGTGGACAGGTGTCTTTTATACTGATAACAAGTTCAAACAGGTGCCATTAATACAGGTAACGAGTGGAGGACAGAGGAGCCTCTTAAAGAAGAAGTTACAGGTCTGTGAGAGCCAGAAATCTTGCTTGTTTGTAGGTGACCAAATACTTATTTTCCACCATAATTTGCAAATAAATTCATTAAAGATCCTACAATGTGATTTTCTGGAGAGAAAAAAAATCTCAATTTGTCTGTCATAGTTGACGTGTACCTATGATGAAAATTACAGGCCTCTCTCATCTTTTTAAGTGGGAGAACTTGCACAATTGGTGGCTGACTAAATAATTTTTTTCCCCCACTGTACACCTGTTCTGAAAGGCCCCAGAGTCTGCAACACCACTAAGCAAGGGGCACCACCAAGCAAGCGGCACCATGAAGACCAAGGAGCTCTCCAAACAGGTCAGGGACAAAGTTGTGGAGAAGTACAGATCAGGGTTGGGTTATAAAAAAAATCTGAAACTTTGAACATCCCACAGAGCACCATTAAATCCATTATTAAAAGAGGCAACAAAGAGACCAAAGATAACTCTGAAGGAGCTGCAAAGCTCCACAGCGGAGATTGGAGTATCTGTCCATAGGACACTTTAAGCCGTACACTCCACAGAGCTGGGCTTTACAGAAGAGTGGCCAGAAAAAAGCCAATGCTTAAAGAAAAAAATAAGCAAACACGTTTGGTGTTCGTCAGAAGGCATTTGGGAGACTCCCCAAACATATGGAAGAAGGTACTCTGGTCAGATGAGGAAAGCGCTATGTCTGGTGCAAACCCAACACCTCTCATCACCCCGAGAACACCATCATGCTGTGGGGATGTTTTTCGTTGGCAAGGACTGGGAAACTGGTCAGAATTGAAGGAATGTTGGATGGCGCTAAATACTGGGAAATTCTTGAGGGAAACCTGTTTCAGTCTTCCAGAGATTTGAGACTGGGACGGAGGTTCACCTTCCAGCAGGACAATGACCCTAAGCATACTGCTAAAGCAACACTTGAGTGGTTTAAGGGGAAACATTTAAATGTCTTGGAATGGCCTAGTCAAAGCCCAGACCTCAATCCAATTGAGAATCTGTGGTATGACTTAAAGATTGCTGTACACCAGCGGAACCCATCCAACTTCAAGGAGCTGGAGCGGTTTTGTCTTGAAGAATGGGCAAAAATCCCCAGTGGCTAGATGTGCCAAGCTTATAGAGACATCCCCAAAGTGACTTGCAGCTGTAATTGCTGCAAATGGTGGCTCTACAATGTATTGACTTTGGGGGGGGTGAATAGTTATGCATGCTCAAGTTATTTTTTTCCTTCTTTTTTTCTTGTTTGTTTCACAATAAAACATATTTTGCATCTTCAAAGTGGTAGGCATGTTGTGTAAATCAAATGATACAACCCCCCCCCAAAATCCATTTTAATTCCAGGTTCTAAGGCAACAAAATAGGAAAAATGCCAAGGGGAGTGAATACTTTCGCAAGCCATACAGTAGCAGCCAAAAGTTTGGACACACCTACTCATTCAAAGGTTTTTATTTATTTTTACTATTGTGTAGAATAATAGTGAAGACATCAACACTATGAAATAACACATATGGAATCATGTAGTAACCAAAAAAGTGTTAAACAAATCAAAATATATGTTATATTCTCTCAACCAGCTTCATGAGGAATGCTTTTCCAACAGTCTTGAAGGAGTTCCCACATATGCTGAGAACTTGTTGGCTTCTTTTCCTTCACTTTGCGGTCCAACTCATCCCAAACATCTCAATTGGGTTGAGGTCGGGTGATTGTGGAGGCCAGGTCATCTGATGCAGCACTCCATCACTCTCCTTCTTGGTCAAATAGCCCTTATACAGCCTGGAGGTGTGTTATGGGTCATTGTCCTGTTGAAAAACAAATGATAGTCCCACAAACGCAAACCAGATGGGATGGCATATCGCTGCAGAATGCTGTGGTAGCCATGCTGGTTAAGTGTGCCTTGAATTCTAAATAAATCACCAACAGTGTCACCAGCAAAGCACCCCCACACCATCACACCTCCTCCTCCATGCTTCACGGTGGGAACCACACATGCAGAGATCCTCCGTTCACCTACTCTGTGTCTCACAAAGACAAAAAATCTCAAATTTGGACTCATCAGACCAAAGGACAGATTTCCACCGTTCTAATGTCCATTGCTTGTGTTTCTTGGCCCAAGCAAGTCTCTTCTTCTTATTGGTGTCCTTTAGTAGTGGTTTCTTGGCAGCAATTCAACCATGAAGGCCTGATTCATGCAGTCTCCTCTGAACAGTTGATGTTGAGATGTGTCTGTTACTTGAACTCTGTGAAGCATTTATTTGGGCTGCAATCTGAGGTGCAGTTAATTGCCGATTTCTGAGGCTGGTAACTCTAATGAACTTATCCTCTGCAGCAAAGGTAACTCTGGGTCTTACTTTCCTGTGGCGGTCCTCATGAGAGCCAGTTTCATCATAGCGCTTGATGGTTTTTGCGACTGCACTTGAAGAAACTTTAAAAGTTCTTGAAATTTCCCGGATTGACTGACCTTCATGTCTTAAAGTAATGATGGACTGTCGTTTCTCTTTGCTTTTTTGAGCTGTTCTTGCAATAATATGGCCTTGGTCTTTTACCAAATAGGGCTATCTTCTGTATACCAACCCTACCTTGTCACAACACAACTGACTGGCTCAAACGCATTAAGAAGGAAAGTAATTCCACAAATTAACTTTTAACAAGGCACACCTGTTAATTGAAATGCATTCCAAGTGACTACCTCATGAAGCTGGTTGAGAGAATGCCAAGAGTGTGCAAAGTTTAACACTTTTTTGGTTACTGCATGATTCCATCTGTGTTATTTCATAGTTTTGATGTCTTCACTATTATTCTACAATGTAGAAAATAGTAAAAAATAAAAGACAAACCCTTGAATGAGAAGGTGTGTCCAAACTTTTGACTGGTACTGTATTAAAGCGCTTTTCTAATACAGAGAGACACTTTACATTAAAACAACGACAGAGGATGACAGTGGATTAGTGATGCAAAAAATAGATACAGAGAGGATTCTTAATTATCGGGGCCATCCAGGAAGCAGAGAAATCACATACGAGTTGATTGAAGTAGAGAAAGACCGAAAGGAAGGCGGGGCCAGACAGGGCCTTGACTCTAGCCTATCAGAAGCCTTGAAGAAGAAGATCCCAGATCCTTGGACCAATGGGTCACCAATCCGCAAGACCCCACACGAGGTGACATGAAGTTTCAACTACTAAATGTACTAAAATAAATCACAGACAGATGCTTGAAGACTTGATGGACATGAGAAGATTGCTCATTCCAGATTTCAGCTATATAAAAAAGACAGAAGAAAAGACAGTAACAGTAGGCATTCTGCAGAAAAAGCAGCATTTAGGCTAGTTTATTCACCAGCTGCATGACAACACAGACTGATACAGAAGGATCTCAGAGGGAGGGCCACAATAACCCACAGACAGACAGTGAATCACAGCACAGCATCGCCCAGGCCTGTTTGCCCCAGCAGTAAGATGGAGATGTAGATTGAGACAGGAGTCAGGCAAACCCAAAGACAACAGAGTCTAGAGGACTGAGGTAAACCCAAGAGTCACAACAGAACAGACACGTAGGGAAGTCAAGAGCTCCACCAGGCTGCATTTAAGATTGATTCTACTCTATCATCACAATTCCACAGAAAGAGAGAGAGAGAGAGAGAGAGAGAGAGAGAGAGAGAGAGAGAGAGAGAGAGAGAGAGAGAGAGAGAGAGAGAGAGAGAGAGAGAGAGAGAGAGAGAGAGAGAGAGAGAGAGAGAGAGAGAGAGAGAGAGAGAGAGAGAGAGAGAGAGAGAGAGAGAGAGAGAGAGAGAGAGCGGAGAGAGAGAGAGAGGCGGAGAGAGAGAGAGAGCACAAGAGGGAAAGGGAAAGAGAAGAGGGAAAGGGAAAGAGAGAAGAAGAGAGAGAGAAAGAGGAAGAGAGAGAAAGAAAGTAAGAGAGGATACTGTAGATAGAGATAGATCAGGGGCCATGGCAGCAAGCAGAGGGAAGAGGAGGGGAGGGGGGGGGGGGTGGAGCCTGATTGGTGGAAGACACCCCACCCCTAAGGGTTCTGGGACATACCGCAGAGTCAGAGACCGGTGTGGCGTCAGGGAACGGCTTGAGACGGAGAGGTTTGGTGAGGAGGGAGCCCTGATGGAGAGAGGATATGAGATGGGACTAGACAGACACAAAAACACACACACACACACACACACGCACACACACAGAGAGAAGGAAAGGAAATGGACAAACACAGAACAAGACAGACAGAAACACAAACAGAGCAAAAGACACAGACAACTGTCACAATATTGAGATCTATTACACATGCAAAGACAACTACAAACAAATGTGTTGCTACACACTCACATTAATACGATTACAGTGATATGGAAGAGAGAGATGACAATAGGTGACAAATTAGTGGGTGTGTGTGAGCACCAAGCATGAGCAGGTCAGACAGGCCACAAATACAAAAGTCAACACTGAGGGGAACTGAGGGTGATTGGTCACAGCATCCAATTATAAACCACACACGCACACACACAAAGGCAAACATATCTGCCCCTGAATCTCTCACTCATCCACTCCAGTGCTTAACAAACATGTCTGCCACCCTGCTGTGCATCGAGATGAACTCTGCAACCGCGATGGCTCTTCACAAACTATTTACAGTGATTAAAGAGATAGTTGTTTGTTTACTCAGACTAACGTGCATCACTTTGAGCCATTTAGTAACACTGGTGTGGAGAGAACGGTGTGGATGACATTGATACATGGTCCTCTGTCTGCCGGTCTGTATCATATTAAATAACAGTAATCTCACAGAGACAGAGAGAGAGCGCGAGAGAGAGAGAGAGCGAGAGAGAGAGAGAGAGAGAGAGAGAGAAATAGAGCTTATCACAAAAAGCCTATCAACACAGGAGATCCAGTCAGTCTGTACTCTGTATGCTGCGCCGAGCTGAGCACAGCCAGTAGTCTAGTGCATAGAGTCGAGAACAGACCTACCGCTGCTAGCTCCATCTCCATATCTCCCTAGTCCACAGACACCACAGTCCATTAGCTCTGTTCAGAGTGGGTGGGCTGCTGCAGTAGCTAGCCACTCACCCCCACACACACTACACTCTGCCCATTAGTTTACATGGCAAAGCAATTACCAGCCTGAAATATACTGGTTATATCTGAGCACTGGAATATTTCTGAGATCAGAATACCATACACGGCAGGCAATCATTATGAAGAATTTACTAAAGAGGTGAAAATTATGTTCCACTGAGTCCACTGATTTCTTTCATATAATAAGACAATTTGACTTAAAAGGAAACGGAGGACAGACTGTTTCAAATCCCCTCTCTTGTTAATATAGTTGTAGGTCATTTCAACAACAAAAATGTTTCACTGAGTTTCCCACTGTAGTTTAGTACTACACCAATCCTTCATTGTTTCATAGCTTCCGGCTTTGAGCACCCACATTTACAAACAAACGTCAAAAACACTTGAGATGTCTTAATAGTTGTA
Source organism: Coregonus lavaretus (assembly GCF_964263955.1). NCBI lineage: Eukaryota > Metazoa > Chordata > Actinopteri > Salmoniformes > Salmonidae > Coregonus > Coregonus lavaretus. The sequence continues at coordinate 33,894,888 of NC_140008.1, read as the reverse complement.
GATGGCCAGCTGCTGAAGAGAGGCACCTGTTGGGGCTTTCCCTCACTACCAGCAGAGAGACATCTGGAGACACTCAGCAAACACACAGCATTCATTTACACACCTTTACACTGAATTACACCTAGTTTATGGCAAAACCTGGATACACTCCAGCTTTACATACAGAGGGAAAGAGAGAGCGAGAGAGGGTGGGAGAGAGAGAGAGAGAGGGTGGGAGAGAGAGAGAGAGAGAGAGAGAGAGAGAGAGGGTGGGAGAGCGTGAGAGAGAGGGTGGAGAGAGAGCGAGAGAGGGTGGGAGAGAGAGAGAGGAAGGGAGAGAGTGAACCTGAGAGTCAACTGTGAGTCCTAGGAGATAGATAAGGGGGGGGGGGGGAGGAACAGAGGGGGGAGGACTAAGAGAGGGAAGGGGGAGGGATAAAAAGAGGGAGAGAGAAAGAGGGGGGAAGACAGACTCCAATTAATTACACCATAGCCTGTAGGGGTGTAACCGTTCACAAAACCCACGGTTCGGTAAGTATTGCGGTTTTGGTTCGGTTCGGTTTCGGTACACCAGGAAAATGAAATGCCATTCACAATGTTCATTCAGCATTCACAATGTTCCTTGCATTGTCTGTTGTGACCAGATTGTTATGTTGGGCCTCTCAAGTTTCAACTCTGATGCTGCGTTTGTAACCATGTAGGAGGTGGAATTGACCAGTTGTGAAGTCGTAAATACCAGTTGGACACATTCATGTGATTTAAACTCATATGAGAAATGGCGATTGGCTAATGGCCAACAAGCTGTCAACCATAAATTAAAAGTACAGTTATCATGCTTGTATATAGATATTTTTATAAAATCATGTTTTGTTGTTGCATTTAACTGCCGAAAATGCTGTTATCGAGAAGTGGGTGCTCAGGATGATAGACGAGTTTCCCACTAGTAATTACCAGTTTGAGGGCTGTTCAAGTGGGTTTTTCCCAGTCGTATGTTGTAAATACCCACTTCTCACTTGGTTACGAGTGCACCACGACACTGCCTCCTTCAGTGCCAGATGCGTACTTGTGACTCTCATAAAGGGGGCATGTCTGTAGCACGGTACATCTCCCACTCCGGGTAATGTGATGGGCTGTCACTGTGAAATTCATTGAAAACGTTGGCTTTGGTTTGCTTATATAGAGCGTGTACTACTTGTTTGCTGAAATGGGTGCAAGAAGGAAGTTCGGAACGTGGCTCGAGCATCTTCACAACGTACTGAAACCCCCTATTCTCAACCACCGAGAATGGGTGCATATTCGCGGCTATAAACGAAAGACTGTAAAAAATATAATAAAGCCTATCTATCACTCTTAGAACTTATTTGGCCTGGTCAAAATCAGCTGCCAAGGGCTGCTTGAATGCAGAGAGGAGACAATGTTGTTTCTTTGCATTTCCGTCTTGCTCTGGTATACTGGTGTGATGTCGGCATAAATGTGTCAACATATTTGAGGTGTTTGAAGATGCATAGCCTATTCTCGTTGAGCGTGGCGACATACTGTTGTAATCTACTGGGAAGCCAAAATGTTGCCAAACTGAAGATTGAAACGATGATGGAGGATCCTCCAATTCTGGTTTATCGACCCCACCACTCGCCATCGTACAGAACTAGTTCATGGTTGCGCCAATTAAGATGACCGTTTTTAAAGAGGCAGGCCTACAACACAGCACAGGCATAGCCTATAGGCCTACTGATATGTGTGCCATTAGACTCCTAATAGCCAGGGGGTATAAAGTCAAGACAATGTTTCCAGAGATTTGTGGAATCAAGCTGTTTACGAGATCAAATGTCTCACTCCCTCCCTCTCGCTCTATTCATCCCTCTTTCCCCAGCCCCAGGTTTACCTAGAAGAGGCTATGGTCTGGTTAATTTGGCCCTGGCTCTGTGGTCTAACTCACAGCACCAGCGATAGAGACGCCATAATGTTACCTGAGAGTTGACGGTCTGCCCCATGGGGATGCGGGAGCACTCCAAAGCATACTGCTTCACACAGAAGTAACAACCCTGAGAGAGAGACAGAGCGAGAGAGAGAGAGAGAGAGAGAGAGAGAGAGAGAGAGACAGAGAAAGAGAGAGAGGCAGAGAAAGAGAGAGAGAGGAGAGAGAGAAAGAGAGAGAGGCAGAGAAAGAGAGAGAGGCAGAGAAAGAGAGAGAGAGAGAGAGAGAGAGAGAGAGAGAGAGAGAGAGAGAGAGAGAGAGAGAGAGAGAGAGAGAGAGAGAGAGAGAGAGAGAGAGAGAGAGAGAGAGAGAGAGAGAAAGACAAGGGGTGAGGGGAGAAGGAGGAGAGAGATTTTATTGTGCATATTTTACCGCATATTGTGTGGTGTGGTTACAACGACTAAAACTGTTCTAAACACATCTCCTACACTGAGAATGATGAGACACAAAATACTCATTAGGAAAAGACAGTTCACCTCACCTCACTTCTTCTATCTTTAAGGCCTTGAGTCAGACTGCACACAATGATCACACATTTAAACCAGAGGCCCATGTTAAGCTAATATGGAGTAGGAGGGGTGGAGGTGTAATATGGAGTGAGAGAGAAAGAGATAGAGGGAGAGAGAAAGAAAGAGGGAGAGAGAGACAGAGAGAGGTGGAGGTATAATATATAGAGAGGGGTGGAGGAGGTCTGTAGGCAACAGTCTCACCTGGAAGGCCAGCTCCATCAGTACGATGCCCCCTGGCAGCGCCCGCTGGAGGTGGTAAGCGGTGGTGCCCGACCCTGTGCTCTGCAGAGAAATACAACAGTATCTCAAGAGTTGATGATGGAGGGAATTGTGTGTGTGAGAGAGAGAGAGAGAGAGAGAGAGAGAGAGAGAGAGAGAGAGAGAGAGAGAGAGAGAGAGAGAGAGAGAGAGAGAGAGAGAGAGAGAGAGAGAGAGAGAGAGAGGCAGAGAAAGAGAGAGAGAGAGAGAGGCAGAGAAAGAGAGAGAGAAAGAGAGAGAGAAAGAGAGAGTAAGAGAGTAAGAGTCAATACCGGGCATGCTGACACCTTGCTGTCCCCAGTCCGCCTGGCCTTGCTGCTATTCCAGTTTCAACTGTTCTGCCTGCGGTTACGAAACCCCTACCTGTCCCAGACCTGCTGTTTTCAACTCTTAATGATCGGCTATGAAAAGCCAACTGAGAGACCTGAGCCCTAGGACCATACGTCGGGACTACCGGCCAAGGTTACTCCTTGCTGTCCCCAGTCCGCCTGGCCTTGCTGCTATTCCAGTTTCAACTGTTCTGCCTGCGGTTATGGAACCCCTACCTGTCCCAGACCTGCTGTTTTCAACTCTTAATGATCGGCTATGAAAAGCCAACTGAGATTTATTCCTGATTATTATTTGACCATGCTTGTCACTTATGAACATTTTTGAACATCTTGGCATGGTTCTGTTATAACCTCCACCCGGCACAGCCAGAAGAGGACTGGCCACCCCTCATAGCCTGGTTCCTCTCTAGGTTTCTTCCTAGGTTTTGGCCTTTCTAGGGAGTTTTTCCTAGCCACCGTGCTTCTACACCTGCATTACTAGCTGTTTGGGGTTTTAGGCTGGGTTTCTGTACAGCACTTCGAGATATTAGCTGATGTACGAAGGGCTATATAAAATAAAATTGATTGATTGAAATTGATATCCCTCTATACCTTTCAGTCAGAAAAAGTGTGTGTGTAAGTGTATGCGAATATCCTCATCTCTTGCATCAACACTACTCACCTTTGGGCTGTCCTCACTCCTGGCCTTGTTATAGGAGAAGGACTGCCTCTCTGACGAGAGTGAGCTGAGCATGGCTGCCCGGGCCCTGGCGGTGCTACAGGGAGGAGAGGAGAGACAGGCAGGGTTAGGGGTTAGGCAGAGCAGGAGAGACCACAGAGAGAGAGAGTGTGTGTGCATGCTCCTTTCAGCATGGGCCACAGACCCCCA